>NC_134406.1:143116043-143469168 GCF_038048845.1 Mixophyes fleayi | reverse complement strand
CATTTATCCCCCACATCAACTCTATATCTAAATCATGTTACATACACCTAAAGAACATTTCCAGAATACGCACATATCTGACACAAGACACCGCAAAAACAATAATTCATGCACTCATCATCTCCCGCATCGACTATTGCAATTCCTTCCTTACTGGTCTTCCCAAAGTCAGACTTGAACCCCTACAATCTATTTTGCATGCAGCGGCTAGATTAATTTTCCTTACTAACCGTTTTTCCTCTGCTGAGCCACTTTGTCAGTCTCTACATTGGCTACCTGTATTTCAACGAATCCAATATAAAATTCTTCTACTAACATACAAGGCCATCAACAAAATTGCACCGACATACATTTCCTCACTGGTCTCGAAATATCTCCCCACTCGACACCTCCGTTCTGCACAAGATCTACGTCTCTCCTCCATTCTCATCACATCCTCCCATTCCCGGTTACAGGATTTTTTCCGGGCTGCACCCACGTTTTGGAATTCCCTCCCTCGCACAGTAAGACTTTCCTCTAGTCTTCAAACCTTCAAGTGTTCACTGAAAACCCACCTCTTCAGACAAGGTTATGATATTCCTCAGCCAGCATCTTAATTTCCCTAGATTACCCTATTACCATCCTCTACACAGCTAACGAAGACAACAACCCTCTGACCAACACTGCAACACACACACCCCACTCAATACTTTTACTTTTGCGTTCTAGCTGGTCCATTGTGCAATATGATGTAGCACATGCCCTTGAGTTTCTAACTCCCATTGTCCTATAGATTGTAAGCTTGTGAGCAGGGTTCTCTTACCTCTCTGTCTGTATGTATTACCCAGTATTGTTTTATCAATGTTTCTTCCCAATTGTAAAGTGCTACGGAATTTGCTGGCGCTATATAAATAAATGTTGATGATGATGATGATAATATAATAGAACAATTTAAACATGCTTAGTTATTAGAGATTTGTAATAATAGTGTAAGCTAGATGGGCCAAGTGGTGCCTAGTTGCTTCCAAATTCTATGGGGCATATTAAGCTAGGTGCCGGGATCGCGGTAATGCACCTGAACGGGGTGTGAAGGTAATCCGCGGCACCGCAATAAGGCTGATTTTCGTTCGCACCCCATATGGCTGTGATGGAAAATCCGAGTTATTGTGGTACAGTATTACTCCGCGGAGCGCCCATTACCGTGATCCAGCACCTAATTGAATTTGCCCCTATGTTTCTGAATCTGACATCCTAAATATTTTAATTAAAAAAAAAAAATCTATGGCATTCCATAGACAAAAAACCTTACGGTTTAACATGTCCGTTTAAGGTTCCTTGCACACCATCTAAAATCTAATAAAACTATTGAAATTCTACCACTCAAATTCCAAAAAGCAATGAAATTACGACGATTAAGGTAGTAACCTTAATGGACGTGTTCCTTGTACATACAGACATGGTATGCCTCACATCCTGTGGTTAGCTGCAGATTCAGCATGGAGTCATGGAGTAAAATTGCTATCACTCACAAAATGGTGGAGCTACTAATTCCCAGATTTGTGTGTTTACTGGAATACACACATACAGTATTAGCACAATTTCTTAGTTTACCTTTATCGTAGTTTAGGGTCTCCGTGTCTTAGAAAGGGACAGTAGAATAACCTCATAAAAAAGAACTACAAAATAACAATATATTTGAAATACATTTAAATGGTGAAGAAGCCTCTGCTTAGTTTGGTTATCAGTGGGCAAAGTTTGCCCTTACATTCCCTTACAAGGCTTAAGCTGACTTTTAACAACAATTCAAGGATACATAAAGCCAACAAGCGGAAAGTATTTTATTCGTAAACTGCGCAGTAGTTTAAACTGAACCCACAGAGAACGCGGGAATAAAGCAGCAATGGGTATATACATAAAATTAGAATATGTTTCAACATTAAAAGTAAAACAAAAACTATTTTATTTTAATATAATACAGCATATCAGATTTATTTATTCAGAAAGTAAAAGCTTCATGCAAATGGATTGCCAACAGTAATACACAATATGTTACTAGTGCAATGAGTGCTCAAATCAGCACATACAGATAGATATAGATGTTGTAAATGCTCAGAGAAAATTAGTCCCTCTCTGGTGAAGTGAAAGGTCTTCCGCAGGACAAGGTCTTACAGCAAAATTAACCAGACAGTTCATTAAATCCTTAATTAAACAAGGAGAGTACTAATTCTAAATTCTCAATCTGGAGTCCTGATAAGCCAAATCTCAGCACATTCACAAATCAGGCTTTAGTATGTAACTCCAAATTTGCATATATGCTTAAATAAATTACCACCCAAAAATCAGGACTGAGTGGGATGTATGTGGGGATCTTTTGTGCTACATAGCTGGTCAGACCTTCAGTTGCAAAGACTGCATGTGTGCATTCCAGTGAACAAACAAATCTGTGAATTAGCAGCTCCACCATTTTGTGAGTGACAGCAATCTCACTCTATGATAGTGCTGAATCTGCAGCTAACAACAGGATGTGATGGCATACCATGTCTGTATTGCACAAGGAACACGTCTGTGACAGGATGGACCGCCTATGCCACCCTGCCTGTTGTTGTTGGGAACCGGCTGGGCTTACTTTGCCACCGTTCACTTTTGTTATCCCAAATGCGCCCTACTGCCGCAGTAGGAGGGGCTTACAATGCTGCCACCACTGAGCTCCTTTTATGGAATTCACAACCACGTTCCTTCTGGGTAAGTGACTCTGCTAGTGTACCTCGTTGCTGGTGTACCCAGGCTGGTAACTCCAGACCTCTTACTATGGATCCAGGTTGCTGTGAATGGATCCCCCCTGGCCTATCACATTGACAAGGGCTACTGGGTAGCAGGCAGAGCGGTGGTACTGGAGTCAGCTGGAGAACGGATTCGATTTTGGGTCTAATCAGTAGATCACAGTAATACAGCAATATTGAAGATGTTTTCAAGCAGGTCTTGAAGCAAGATGTTTATTTTCTCACACTGGTTAGTGGTATCAGTGATCAGTTCAGATGAAAATCAGAAGAACACATTTTAGTGTACAAGTCAGTGCATTTATACCTTTCAGACACATGATATTTTTAGCATCAGGATATACTCTATTTACACAAACATGGAATTACATGCAATGCAAAGCCACTAATATTTATACTTAGCTATGAAATTCTTTAAAACCTTGCTGTGATTTTCTAGATCTTCTTTCAGAGGTGGGAGACCCACTAGCAAGTCAAAAGGTCTGACTGAAATGAATACTTCTGACAGCCGCCGAACACTCATTCCCACAGAACAACAAAAATACCCAAAACAAGCTTCTTTCCCACATCACAATACACAAAAGGCTTGGTAAACACAGGCTCATTGTATCAGATATATACATCAGAAATAGGCAGATCCTATAGCAAGCTTAAACAAGAGACCAATTTCTTCCCCTTGTCTCAGAAATAACGAATTTCCTATCTCACAATATACACAATATCAAAAATAAGTGCACATGCAATTATATAAATAAGCGGCCTGCGCAATTTGCTTTAAATAAATAAATTTATACCAAGTTATTTAATAGTGATCCAGTCACAACGTCCACTAAGGCTACTGCCTTAATCGTCGTAATTTCATTGCTTTTTGGAATCTGAGTGATAGAATTTCAAGATGAAGATGCTCCCGTAAACCTCTGTTGCATATTAAAAGCTTCTGTTTACCTTTCAATAGCTTATTTAGATTTCCTGCAATAGCTGAAGAAACACAAACATATTTTGTCATAAGCTGATATCTGGTACTTTTCTTCAATAGACCTGTATTGTTTTCTCCTCCAGGGCTCATTTCTAATTGCAAATAAAACTCCTGGTGCCACTTGCACATGGCTCTGTTCCCAAGGTAACCACTTTACATAAACCAATATAGAATGAATCTATTCATTTTAGGAGACTAAGCAGGTGGCTGCTGTGTCTGTTCCGAAGAGGGCTCAAATGCTGCAATTTCCTGGTGAATTAATTTTATTATTATTTGTAATTGCTCTTTTATATTACAATAGTTTACATTTTTCTCACGTGTGAACAACTGCAAAGATGGTAGTGCTTTAGTAATAAATTGTATAAAAGATTTGGGTTTTTTTGTTTGTCTGTTTTCTCTCTTTCTTATATATGCATTTTATACCTATATTCTGTGAGCTGAATATTGATTTATTTATGTTTTGCAACCATGCTACTATAATCATTTAATTACTTGCATTTGACTGACATACATGAAAAGCTCAGGTTTCAAAATTTTAGGCAACATTCACCAATTTCCCTTCCATATAAAATGTTGATCAGTTATTTATGCTTTTGTTTGTATAAACGTTCTAAGAATTGTATTACTATGTAGAGAATATATTTTATTTTAATTATGACACATAAAAGGAAATGCTACTGGTAATAATCAGTGCTGCTAGACATCTTAAACTTTTTTGTTAACACTTTATTGAATCACGCAATTATTATTTTTACCACAACTAACTTATTAGTTATTTGACCCATGCCTAGATCCAGTTTGTTTTTGGAATAGATATGTAAGGCCTCTTAACATATCAAACAAATATTATTTTTTTTTGTGAAAGTATTTAAGGGGGAAAAAAGGAAAAATAAATAAAAATACAGTTTTTCTTGACTACAGATGATTCATTTATATACAATTAGAATACAAAAAATAAAAAACAATTAACAGTTTAACATATTACACAAATACACGCTTAATTGTGGTTCTAGATGAGGCAAGCTATTCAACCTTGCAAACTAAACAATTACATTCATATATTGCTTATAAACAAATGTTACAAAATGTACTTAAGAATACACATATACTTATATTTCTGTCTGTTGTGAAATCAGCATTACCTTGAGATGTTAAATAACTATTGTCTCTCTGAGTTCTACATTTCATAAAGAGCTGAGTTTGCAGGACATAGTACACTGCACTTGTTTTAAGGAAAACATGCTCATAAAAGACAAGTAAATAATGTGAAGAAACATCACAAAGTCAGTATTTGTTCATAAAGAGACACATAGAAATCAATGATAGGCTCCATCATGTTTCTAAATTAAAGGAAAATACCTGTCACTCACCGGACTGTGAGTGCTACTTCTAAGGTAGCTAGGAACCGTGTCCGTCCATTATAATGAGGTACTGCGCATGTGCAGTCCCTTTTAACCTTCAGTTCTGTTCCTTTAACTTAATTGGCTGATCAGGCAACACTCCCTATATTAAGCACCTGTGGTCAATAACACGTGGCCTGATCTTGGAGTCTCATTCTTCATGAGTCTCTGAAGGTGTTCCAGTGCCTGCTCGTGTGTTCAGCTGATGCTGATTCCTGTTTGCCGTTTGTGGTTTCCAGACCACTTCTATTCCTCGTGTTCCTAGTGTCTTCAGCAGCTGATTCCTATCCGCTGCCTCCGTGTATCTACAGTTACAGATTACTGCAAACTCTCCTGTGTTTCATCGTGACTCCAGCAGCTGATTCCTATCCGCTGCCTCCGTGTATCTACAGTTACAGATTACTGCAAACTCTCCTGTGTTTCATCGTGACTCCAGCAGCTGATTCCTATCCGCTGCCTCCGTGTATCTACAGTTACAGATTACTTCAAACCCTCCTGTGTTACATCGCTACTGTTCCAGCTGATTCCTGTTAGCTACTTCAGCGTGTCTACAGAGTCCTGCTCGTCTCAGCGCTCCAGTCTGCATTCTACCTTCCGTCAGCTGACCCGCTGCCTACTGCTTCTACAGTGTGTCCATTTGTGTCAACTTGCCTGTTAGCATCGAGTCTACGCTCTTCGGCTTCCAGCTCTGCTACATCGCTTCAACTCTCCCGTGGTCTCCTGCTGTTCTATTCGATATACTACTGCTTCCTGAGTATTTGTCGTCCTTGCTGGCCTACCTACAGTGCGCTGCACCTACCTGCCACTTCCATTCTGCAAGGACTTCTCATCTCGTCTGTTCCCTGCCGCTCAGGTATCCCTGCAGCTATCTCTAACAGCCTGCTCATCTGAACCACGGTATGCATACTTCTCATTGACTGTGCTGGTGTATTGCATATCCATCTGGACTGAGTTGTTCTCCTCCGGAGTTTCCATCCTCTGAGACTATTGCTATTATTGACTGTGTTTCCTTTTGCTGGACTATTCGAGTGACTTTGTTTATCTGTGCAGTGCTGTTCATTCATTATTATTATTGTGTGCAGTTCAACGTGGGATCAAGTTCAGTGTACCCGTGTAGACTCTGCATTGCATTTATCTCCTCGTGCCCTTCCTCACATATATATTCAGTGGTACAACTTGCTAGAGGCAAACCACTGATTCCTGTTTCCCTGTGTCACCAGTTGCATATATCCTCTCACATAAGCAGTGGTACAACTTGCTACACGCAAACCACTGACTTCCCCGTTACCTTCACCTGGATTCCATTCCTTCACTACAGACAGTGGTACAACTTGCTATACGCAGACCGCTGACTTCCACCTCCTTATTACTCCTGGACATTCTTCTCACTATAGCAGTGGTACAACTTGCCGTGCGCAGACCACTGACTACCCTCACGTGTCCTTGTCCATCCAGATCCTCGTGTTCAGTTACCTATTGTTTACCAGTGCTGCTAGTCATAGACTTTCTGAGCATTCTCTAACCATCTGCTGTTTCCAGTTCCATTATCACCCTGCCATCAGAGTATCATATACCAACTCAACTGCTCTGATAAGACCATCAGCGGGTGATACTGGGTAAAGACTCCTAGTGCCCGTGACAGTAAGATCAGGCCATGACAGACCCAGATTCGGAACCCACAGCTAAAGAGATGCTGCAGCATCTGGTCACCCGTGTGGAACAACAGGATGTTCGTCAACAACTATTACTACAATGTTACCAGACGTTAGTCTCCCAAAGAACGTCTGGGCAGAATATTACAGCTACTGTTGATGCTCCTGTGCTTTCCTCCGTTACCCCAGTGCCATCCCAGGTGTCTACGGCTTCCACGCTTCACCTGCCAACTCCGTCAAAGTATGATGGAGATCCCAAAACATGTAGAGGTTTCCTCAACCAATGCTCAGTACATTTTGAGCTCCAACCTCAAAACTTTTCGACTCATCGTTCCAGAGTGGCCTATCTCATCTCATTATTCTCCGGACAAGCTCTCGCATGGGCTTCCCCTCTGTTGGAAAGAAATGATCCGTTGTTACAGGATATTGCCAAATTTATTTCCATGTTTCGTAATGTATTCGATGAACCAGGTTGTGTTATTTCCGCTGCCTCCAGCATTCTTCGTTTACGACAGGGTTCTCGTACAGTAGGACAGTACGTCATTCAATTTAGGATCTTAGCCTCTGAGCTTCAGTAGAACACTGAAGCGTTAATTGCCGCCTTCTGGCAGGGGCTCTCGGACAAAATTAAAGATGCACTGACTACTCAAGAACTCCCTACGTCTTTAGAAGATTTGATTTCTCTTTGTCATCGTGTGGATCTCAGATTTCGTGAGAGGGACTCTGAGAGAACTACTTCAGCTAAAACATCTCTTCATCCCACTTCTCAAATTCGTCCTGCTTCACCTCCGGTAATACCGATGGAGATTGGACGTTCCAAACTAACCTCCGCAGAGAGGAATCGAAGAATTAAGAATAGACTTTGTATCTATTGTGCTGATGCCACACATATGCTCCAGTCATGCCCCAAAAAATCGGGAAATGCCAGGCCCTAACTAGTTCTGGAGAGGTGAAGTTAGGGACCCTGGAGTCCTCTCCATCTTCTACGAAATCAAAAATCTGTGCATTTGACGTTACCATTTCATTTGCTACTAAGTCTTTTGAGTCCCAAGCTCTGATTGATTCAGGAGCTGCGGAAATTTCATTTCTGAATCCCTTGTAAATCAATGGTCCCTACCAGTGATTACCCCGAAGACTCCTATTACGGTGACTGCTATCGATGGATCACGTATTATCAACGGTCTCATCACCCAAAGTACATCTTCAGTGACCCTTCAGATTGGTGTCCTACACCGAGAAGAAATTTCGTTTTTAATCCTTCCTGTTACTACAAGTCCGATTGTTTTAGGCCTTCCATGGCTTCAATGTCATTCTCCCCAGATTGACTGGCGCACTCCTCAAGTTACGTGTTGGGGACCTGAATGTCACCAACATTGTCTTTCTCGTGTTGTTCCTCGTAAAATACAGCAAACCTCCATTTCACCTTCCTCACCGGGACTTCCTCCTCAGTATGGTTCATTTGCCGACGTCTTTGATAAAGCTCAGTCTGAACGTCTTCCGCCTCATCGTTCATGGGATTGTCCGATTGACCTGTTACCTGGCAAGACTCCACCTAGGGGTCGTGTTTATCCACTTTCATTACCTGAGACTCAGGCTACTGCTGAATACATCCAAGAGAATCTCCAGCGAGGATTTATTCGACCTTCTACTTCTCCCGCTGGAGCTGGGTTCTTTTTCGTGAAGAAGAAAGATGGATCATTACGCCCCTGCATAGATTTTCGTGGACTTAATGCTATCACTATCAAAAATCGGTATCCCATTCCTCTGATTACTGAGTTGTTTGATCGGATCAAGGGAGCCCGGATTTTTACTAAGTTGGATTTTCGTGGTGCCTACAACTTGATTAGAATCAGGTCCGGTGACGAATGGAAAACAGCTTTTAACACCAGAGGTGGGCATTATGAATACTTAGTAATGCCCTTCGGGTTATGTAATGTCCCTGCTGTTTTCCAGGGCTTCATTAATGAGATCTTTCGGGACTTGTTATATGTATGTGTCGTAGTATATCTGGACGACATACTCATCTTTTCCCAAGATCTGCCTTCACATCACCAACAAGTGGCCGAAGTTCTTTCCAGACTCCGGAAAAATTCATTATTCTGTAAATTAGAAAAAAGTTCATTTGAGTTGCCCTAGATTCCATTTTTGGGTTATATTGTTTCCGGAGTTGGTCTACAAATGGATCCAGAAAAGGTGAATGCTGTGTTACTTTGGCCTCAGCCAACTACTCTTCGTGCCATTCAGCGTTTTTTAGGCTTCGCCAACTACTATAGACGCTTCATTCAAGACTTCTCTTCAATTGCATCTCCCATTGTGGCTCTAACTCGCAAAGGGGCCAATACTAAGCAATGGTCATCTGAGGCTCTCCAAGCCTTTCAATTTCTTAAAGAGTCCTTCTCCTCTGCTCCCATCCTTCGACAGCCTGATGTGACGCTTCCCTTCTTCCTAGAAGTAGACGCCTCTAATGTTGGTTTAGGAGCCATTCTCTCCCAGAAATCGGAGCAACAAAAATTCCATCCTTGTGCCTTTTACTCTCGGGGTCTTCTGCCTGCGGATAAGAATTACATCATCGGGGACAAGGAGTTGCTGGCTATTAAAGTAGCATTGGAGGAGTGGAGATATTTGTTAGAGGGAGCTCGTCATCCGATGACAATTTTTACGGATCATAAAAATTTGTCATACCTACAGTCTGCTCAATGTTTAAATCCTCGTCAGGCAAGATGGTCTCTTTTCTTTTCCCGTTTTGATCTAATCATAACCTTCAAACCAGCTGCAAAGAATAAAAAAGCAGACGCTCTATCTCGAGCCTTTGTGGCGTCCTCAGACGTTGAAGAGAGTCCTAACCACTTTATATTAGACCCCAAATGTGTTTCTCTGGCTGCTTCTTCCACTAAAGTGCTACCATTTGGGAAGACCCTCGTGCCTCCTGCTCTTAGGAAAAAAATCCTTTCATGGTTTCACTCTTCTCGTTTCTCTGGACACGCTGGTGAACGCAAGACCTTTGAAATCCTCTCTCGAAGTTATTGGTGGCCTTCTATGAGGAGAGATGTCAAAGAGTTTATCGCGGCATGCGATTTATGCTCCCAGTTCAAGACCCCCCGCAGAACTCCAGCGGGGTTGCTTCAGCCACTACCCATTCCATCTAAGCCTTGGACCCATATTAGTATGGACTTTGTTACTGAGCTTCCTCCTAGTAAGAATTGCAACACCATTTGGGTAGTGGTGGATAGATTTTCGAAGATGGCGCATTTCGTTCCCTTGTCTGGTTTACCTTCTTCTTCTACCCTGGCTGAACATTTCATTAGAGAAATTTTCCGTATCCATGGATGTCCGTCCGAGATCGTGTCAGATAGAGGAGTACAATTCGTTTCCAGATTCTGGCGGGCCCTTTGCAAGACCTTGGGCATACGATTAGCACTCTCATCTTCTTACCATCCCCAATCGAACGGACAAACTGAAAGAGTCAACCAAGATCTTGAGACTTTCTTAAGGATGTTCTTGTCAGCCAATCAAGACAACTGGGTAGAATTACTTCCTTGGGCTGAATTCGCTCATAACAACATGTACCATGAGTCATCATCTAAAACTCCATTCTTTGTGGTTTACGGTCACCATCCGTCATTCCCGGAATTTCCTGCCCTCCCGCCCACCCAAGTTCCTGCTGTTGAGACTTTGTGTCAAACCTTCAAAAATATTTGGGCTCAGATAAAAACCTGTTTAAAAAAGACATCTGCCAGATATAAGTCTTTTGCGGACAAAAAGAGACGGGCTATTCCACCATTGAAAGTCGGAGACCGGGTGTGGCTATCTACTAAGAATATTCGTTTGAAGGTTCCATCCATGAAATTTGCTCCCCCGTTTTATTGGTCCATATAGGATCATTCAAGTTATAAATCCAGTTTGCTTCAAACTTTTACTTCCCAAGAGTCTTCGTATTTCCAACGCCTTCCATGTTTCCTTGCTCAAACCTCTCATCATCAACCGTTTCTCGGTCCCTCCTTCAGCACCTCGGCCACTTCAAGTTCATCAGGAGGAAGACTTTGAGATTACTCAGGTTTTGGATGCTAAAATTTCGCGAGGAGTTCTTCGTTTCCTCGTGCATTGGAAAGGCTTTGGTCCTGAGGAGCGTTCATGGATCAAAGCTGAAGATCTCAACGCTCCAGCTCTCTTGAAAAAGTTCTATACCAAATTTCCGGACAAAACCCGGTTCCAGGTGTTCTGTGCCCACCTTTAAAAGGGGGGGTACTGTCACTCACCGGACCGTGAGTGCTACTTCTAAGGTAGCTAGGAACCGTGTCCGTCCATTATAATGAGGTACTGCGCATGTGCAGTCCCTTTTAACCTTCAGTTCTGTTCCTTTAACTTAATTGGCTGATCAGGCAACACTCCCTATATTAAGCACCTGTGGTCAATACCATGTGGCCTGATCTTGGAGTCTCATTCTTCATGAGTCTCTGAAGGTGTTCCAGTGCCTGCTCGTGTGTTCAGCTGATGCTGATTCCTGTTTGCCGTTTGTGGTTTCCAGACCACTTCTATTCCTCGTGTTCCTAGTGTCTTCAGCAGCTGATTCCTATCCGCTGCCTCCGTGTATCTACAGTTACAGATTACTGCAAACTCTCCTGTGTTTCATCGTGACTCCAGCAGCTGATTCCTATCCGCTGCCTCCGTGTATCTACAGTTACAGATTACTTCAAACCCTCCTGTGTTACATCGCTACTGTTCCAGCTGATTCCTGCTAGCTACTTCAGCGTGTCTACACAGTCCTGCTCGTCTCAGCGCTCCAGTCTGCATTCTACCTGCCGTCAGCTGACCCGCTGCCTACTGCTTCTACAGTGTGTCCATTTGTGTCAACTTGCCTGTTAGCATCGAGTCTACGCTCTTCGGCTTCCAGCTCTGCTACATCGCTTCAACTCTCCCGTGGTCTCCTGCTGTTCTATTCGATATACTACTGCTTCCTGAGTATTTGTCGTCCTTGCTGGCCTACCTACAGTGCGCTGCACCTACCTGCCGCTTCCATTCTGCAAGGACTTCTCATCTCGTCTGTTCCCTGCCGCTCAGGTATCCCTGCAGCTATCTCTAACAGCCTGCTCATCTGAACCACGGTATGCATACTTCTCATTGACTGTGCTGGTGTATTGCATATCCATCTGGACTGAGTTGTTCTCCTCCGGAGTTTCCATCCTCTGAGACTATTGCTATTATTGACTGTGTTTCCTTTTGCTGGACTATTCGAGTGACTTTGTTTATCTGTGCAGTGCTGTTGATTCATTATTATTATTGTGTGCAGTTCAACGTGGGATCAAGTTCAGTGTACCCGTGTAGACTCTGCATAGCATTTATCTCCTCGTGCCCTTCCTCACATATATATTCAGTGGTACAACTTGCTAGAGGCAAACCACTGATTCCTGTTTCCCTGTGTCACCAGTTGCATATATCCTCTCACATAAGCAGTGGTACAACTTGCTACACGCAAACCACTGACTACCCTCACGTGTCCTTGTCCATCCAGATCCTCGATTTCAGTTACCTATTGTTTACCAGTGCTGCTAGTCATAGACTTTCTGAGCATTCTCTAACCATCTGCTGTTTCCAGTTCCATTATCACCCTGCCATCAGAGTATCATATACCAACTCAACTGCTCTGATAAGACCATCAGCGGGTGATACTGGGTAAAGACTCCTAGTGCCCGTGACAATACCATAACTACTACGAAAGCAGTGGCGGGCTGGGACAGGGGGCAAGGGGGCATAAGGCCGCCGGGCCGGTCATCCATTGTACATTTCGGGCCGCCGTAACCGCCCGTTCCCGCACCTACTATACTAACTATTGAAAGAGAGCCGGCGCATCGGCTCTCTCGCACTGCAGAGTCCTGGCTTCTTTTTTTCATGGCAGGACTGCAGCTTTCAATAGTTAGTATAGTAGGCGCGGGCGGCCCAGAACACAGGAGCTGCTTTGAGTAGCCAGCTCGGACGCAGGAAGAAGGAGAAGGAAAAAGAGAGCTCAGGTAAGTAAATTACAGATGGATGGTGAGGGGGGCTTATGAGAAGAGGTGGCTGGAGACTAGAAGGGGTTGATGAGAAGAGGTGGCTGGAGACTAGAGGGGGCTGATGAGAAGGGGGGCTTATGAGAAGGGGGGACTGGAGACTAGAGGGGGCTGATGAGAAGTGGGGGGCTGATGAGAAGGGGTGGCTGGAGACTAGAGGTGGCTGATGAGAAGGTGGCTGATGAGAAGGGGTGGCTGGAGACTAGAGGTGGCTGATGAGAAGGGGTGGCTGGAGACTAGAGGTGGCTGATGAGAAGGGGTGGCCGGAGACTAGAGGTGGCTTATGAGAAGGGGGGACTGGAAACTAGAGGGGGCTGATGAGAAGTGGGGGGCTGATGAGAAAGGGGGACTGGAGACTAGAGGGAGATGATGAGAAAAGGGAGGCTGATGAGAAGGGGTGGCTGGAGACTAGAGGGGAATGATGAGAAGAGGGGGGCTGATGAGAAAGGAAGACTGGAGACTAGAAAGGGCTGATGAGAAGATGGGGCTAATGAGAAGGGGGGCTGATGAGAAGTGGGGGACTAATGAGAAGGGGTAGCTGGAGACTAGAAGGGGCTGATGAGAAGAGGTGGCTGGAGACTGGAGGGGGATGATGAGAAGAGGGGGGCTGATGAGAAGAGGGGACAGGAGACTAGAAGGGGCTGATGAGGAGACAGGGCTAATGAGAAGGGGGGCAGGACAAGAGGGGGCTGATGAGAAGAGGAGGCTGAAGATTTCAGAGGGCAGGAGGGTAGAGAGAAGGGAGGATTTTTTTATAGTATGGTACATATAAAAAATAAATCAGTAAAATATTAATTTGCAATAATAATCTCTATTAAATGTGAGGAAAGTTGTAACCCATAATTTGATTGTGGGGCTGGTGGGGAAATAGACATCTGTATTACATGGGAATGTTAAAAATTTAATGTCGGGGATAGTGAGGGGTTAAATCGGTCTGTTTGTTAAATGTGGAGGTTATCAATTTAATGTCTGGGCTGATGGGGGGGTTATGTTTGTTTATTAAATGGGAATGTTATTAAATGCTATTAATTTATTATAGGGGATTGATTGGGGAGAAGGAGGCTTTTAATTTATGTTTGGCTGGTTAGGGGGAAGGAGGCCTTATTATTAAACATGGGTGCTATTAATTTGATGTCGGGGCTATATGGAGGAAAATAGACATTACACTTAAATGCAATTAACTACATTCTGGAGCTAATTGGGTGGAAGTAGGCCTGTTTATTAAACAGAAAAAGCTACTGATTTAATGTCTGTGGGGAGGGAGACCTAGATTCTTCACTCACTGCTCAACTTTTCAAAACGTGAATAATAACTATCTCTTATCCAAACAGGAGCCCAACATTCCAGGATCCAGCTAAGCAGCAATGGAGCATAAGACCAGCAAGCAGAAGACACCAGTGATGCGTAACCACTGAAAGGCAGCATCTACTCCCACAAAGGTACGTTGTGGAGGAAGAGAACCTAGTGGTCCAGTGGCAAACTCGGTGCAGGAGCCTATGCAGTCCGTGCATAGTCAGCAGCATCATGTACTACTTTATATGGCCGTGTCATCCATTGACAGATTATTGTACTACAAGCTGTATATTCTGTCAATGGGTGATGCGGCCAAATCCAGCAGTATGTGATGGCCACTTATGCCCCCTAGACTACAGGAGCCTTGCACCAACAAATGACTGTGTGAGTGTGATTGCCACAGTATTGATGTTCCCAGGGTGTCAGAATATAATCTATTATAATCAGACAGATATGTGAAAAAGGGAGGAACATATACAATAAATAACATACAATATAAAGGGAGGTTTGTTTTTTGTTGCATTATTTATTTTCATTATTTAAGATTAACATTTATAATAATAAAAGTACCGCTGGATTAAGCAACACTAAAATAACCTCTTTTTTTATATTGATAAATATATTATAGTTAAAACAACCCTTTTAGGATAGGCCGCTACTTATGGGCCAGTGCTGTGTGCTTGTGCCCTGGGCTGAAGTCTGCCAGCCCTCCCCTGTACGGAATCATACAGTGGTTTGGACAGGCTCACGTATTTTTCCCCTACCAGAACATAAGAAAGTTGGCAATGCTATTGTTACACATGTGATTGCTCATGTCCTTCTCTTTCAGTTATCATGTAAGATTTTGGAACTCTTGATCTACCTAGCTCAGTCTGTCCTGATTCTTCTGTAAAGTGTAGCAACTATTAATGCAATATTTTAGCTATGGGCTATGTTTTTATGACAAACTAGTATATGCTATTTTTATCTTTTTATATCATATTAATATGTTCTTTTATTTTTCAAAATACCTAATAAAGTTTTGGGTGGACCTATAGAATTTATATTTTGTTGATTGTTTTTTGGAAATTGGTCTTACTTATGGCTTCATATTCATATTTTTTTGCTCAGTTTATTTGACTCAATTTGTAGTTTAACTTTATGTTTTTGCTTTTGTATACAATGGTAAATATATTGCCTGTACACTAATCATATTGAACATTAGAGTTGCTACAGGGTCCTGTTTGTTTTTAAAGTGATTAGGTAAAACAGAATTTTTCTGACAGATTAATGAACTGATTCCTTTATATAAAGATATAATTTACTGTTACGATCATCATTTCAGATTGTTTCAAATTTTATATTGTAGACTTCTATGCCTTATTATATATATAATGATTTATTTTCTTACTTCATATTGTATACATCATCATAGTGAGATTATGTAGCATGTTAGCATTTTTCTCTAGGTCTGTAACCATATATTGAAATTTAATAAGCGTATTTTTATTATTTAATGTAATATACTAATCACTCATGTCCTGCCAAAAGAAGTGCAAGAGCTTCTTTCTATTTACCTATAATTGTAAAGACCAGTATTCTCTGGAAAATAATAGAAATCTCTTTATATGGCAAATATAAAATGAAATATTAGAAATAGCAATCAACAAGACCTTAATCAATATGCATCATATGTAATTTTATACTTAGCAATCAAAACATACATAAATGAGTTGACCCTCAATCCCTTTGGACATTAACTGGTATATTCAGTGTGAAGTTCAAATACTTAATTAGCAAATAAATATAGTAGCTTAAGGATATGTTAAAATGAGTCAAGTTAAACCCATCTGTTCCCTCAGCAAAAGGAACCAATTGGGCACAAAAAACTCTTTGTGTTTAAATGCATGACAGCAGTTGACAGCTTAAACAATAGCATATCACTTATAAAGACAAGGGATGACAAAATATCCAGGATGACCTTCAGGCACTACTCACAAAAACACCATGTTAAATATAGTATAGTAGATTATAGATTCATAGAGGCTGTTTAATAATATATATTTATAGTTCATTACAATGGTTTTTTGAACCAGCTTTAAATTATTCACTGACCTTTTTTCAAAGAGCTTTCATTTTTATGTAAAATGTTACATCAATGTACTCTGAGAGATACCGTGCTTAGGATACATTTGATTTTCTTGGAATAGTATTCTTAGAGCCTGATGCTGAGTTAGGAACAAACCAAAGAAAATTAGAAATTTTGCACATAGGTACATTATTTAACAGAACAACAGTACTCGGTGCCCACATATCTTGTACATGTAACTTTTATAGCTCAATGACCAATAGGGCTATAAAACATTTAGCAACAAAAGGGCAAGAAAGATCAGGAAGGCAGAGTCAGTCATACACAAGCAAACAAAAGCTGTACAAAAGGAGCAGATGAAATATTGAAGCCAAAATGGATAATCCAGCTAAGGCAGGTAGAAGGAACAATGGTCTGGAACAAAGCAATGGCCATAAAATTAATCCAATATGACAAAAGCAAGGTCAATAAATCAAACCTGTAATGGCCATCTATATGATACCAGGCCTGGACTAATATACATGCTGTCACTTTAAGGCACATGTTTCCATGACTGTGCATGAATAAGCTTACATGTGCAAGACTCAGTATGAACCATAAGAAGTTTGAATTCAGCCACAGATGCTGCAAACCAAATATCAGACAGGTAAGTACCTTACAAGGAGGTGAGGACTTAATGTTGCATCTTGAATTTTTTCAGCATTTTTAAACAATCCTTCATCATCTTCATCATCTACATCTTCATCATCTTCATCATCTACATCTTCATCTGTACAAATTAGACGGCATTGTGAACATGAGGCAATATATGTTGTTATTATATTTTAGTATGATGTTTTCTGAAATTGAAGTTATCAAAAATTTGATATAATATAGTAATCACTTCTTTGATATAGTGTAATAGACAGAGATGTTTCAGTCCTAAAATGTATATATCAATGTCGCTATATCATTAGGTACTTAATGAAGTGAAGGTTGCACAATCACTTCAAAACATTTTGTTTGTTAATGATCTGGCCACATCTAGTTGAGATTGCACAAGGATATGAAATGAGCAAAGAAGCTATTACCACTATGCATATCCTTTGTTTAATATTCAATAGATAACATTATAAGCCATCTACTGAAGTGTCTTCTCATGAAAAAGTAAAACCATATGAACTACATATTCTCACTTATGCGCTCACATTTCCACAGTTGTTAGGTTAGCATATTATGTAAATAATTAGGTCTTCAGTTATTGCTGAGCACTTAATTATTATTTTTATTACCTGTGGCCTGGTTCCAAACTAGAAGAAGCAATAACTAATAAATCCAATTTCTGCCTTATTATATAGTTTAGCACTAGTCGCCTCATTTTATAAATTATTTCATAGTAACAATATCCTGAATAGTGTTTAATGATTGATGATAGGAATAGAAAATTGGGTCACGGCTAGGGAAAGGAAATAGTATCAATCAGGCATGTCGCTGCTATCGCACAGAGAAATGTTTCCTATACTGCAAAGCAATAAATCATGTCAAGTTTCCTTCTACTATAATCCATAATTGTTGTCTTCAACAAACAAAAGTTGAAATGTCAAATAGCCTTATTACTTTAGGTAAGTTGTGGCATGGTAGGGTTATTGTACATATCATGACATTCATATTATGACATTCATGTTGATCATAAAAGCATTGTAGCTATATGTAAATTAAGTAACAAATATTTAATTGCAGCACAGGTACGTATATGAGTCATGAGAAGTCACATCTGTAGCTGCTAGTCTGGAACCAGAAATTGACCTTAGAAAAGTAAGAGGGATCATTGCAAAAACAATTGGTATAAATAGACAGACAAAGATGTAAGAGGGCCCTGCTCGCAAGCTTACATTCTACACAACAATAGTTGTATATATGACGTTAAGTGTCACATATTGCTTATTGTTGCAGACAGATTGCAAGTGTAAAAAATGCTTTGTGTGGTTAGGCGATCGAATCACACAGCAATGTCAAGGGTTAGAGGGATGTTTGAGCATAGAAAGAAACACATGTAAATTTTGGGTGAAATTTTGTAGGCTTACATCCAACATAATACCTGTAAAGGATCTTCAATATCATTGCAGATGTGCCTGTGATTATGTAATCGCAGAGGGCGGTGCTTGAGCCACGCATAATGGCCACTGCACCTGCACGTGCCAGATGTATGTTCAGATTAAGATATGAACTGGCTTGAAGCCAGCAAATATCAAATAAACACAGAAAAACATGTGAGTTGGCAGGAAGCTAACTAATACCAAACAAAAAGCTGCTTCTAACATGTGCTTGGCAGGAAGGCAGCTCAAACAAAATTACAGGAAGTACACCTCAGCACAGAGCAGTGACTCATCATTCAAGGCAGTGTACAGTTGTGGGGGTTTGCTGAAAGTCACCGTACCCCACCTGAAGTAGTGCATGCAGAGTCGAGGTGTTATCAGAGCCGGATTAAGACCTCATGGTGCCCTAGGCAAGAGACTGGTTGAGGGCCCCCTCTCTGAAACAATCCATAGCACTATGTTTTTTTAGCATGCCATATACCCCTATAGCTGAGTAGAAGGACAGCTATGTGCTGCCGTGCAGCAGAGGCGTGCTGTCAAAGGAGGTACGGCCATATCATTGGGGGTGTGACTTGCACAATTGGGGGTTTACCTAGCAGCAACAATCTAGCGTACCTAGCAGCAACAACCAACGTACCTAGTAACAACCTAGTAGTTGTCACTTTTGTCCCTCCATCATCACATGTGCCCCCCCTTCACATCAACTCTGTGCCCCTTCACATCACCTCTGTGCCCCTCCACATTACCTCTGTCCCCCTTCATAATTTTTTGGGAACAATTTGTTTCCCCTTTTTCATAGTGTGCCATTGTGCCTACGTAGTTTGCTTATCTTTATATTGCTTTCTTCTCTTCTGTTTTCTTCTTTCTGTTTTCTCATCTACTGTTTTCTGTCTTGCTCCTCTCTGCTTCTCTAAGTCTTCAGTGAATATGCCGTCGGGCATATTTAGTGGAACGCAGCTGAGCAGGAAGGAGGAGAGGAGGCTACCGGGGGCCGCTGCAATCGTGAATTTTTTTTTATTTTTTTTTCCTCCCTTGGACACAATATTTTTTTTTTTCTTTGCCAGTGCCTCCACCACCAGCTGGGCCCCCTGGCAACCTTTGGGCCCTAGGCAAGTGCCTAGGTTGCTTAGTGGTAAATCCGGCCCTGGGTGTTATATAAACTTTCACCCAGGCTAAAATAGATCTCTTTGATCATACACTTCGTTCAACTGGAATCTACTGGACACACTTCAAGATCCCACTGTAATGTATATTTCTCCTACACTAAGTTATCCTGGAATATAATCTCTATATTACCTAAAACATTCCTACAATTTATCTACATGTCTGTATTAGTTCTCTCAAGCCTGAACTCATTTATTATACTTTCTCTATCTCTCATCTCACACATGCACACATGCATGCTCTCATGTATTATACTTTCTTTATCTCTCATCTCACACAATGCACACATGCATGCTCTCATGTATTATACTTTCTCTATCTCTCATCTCACACATGCACACATGCTTCCTTGCGCACATTCATGCTCTCTTTTACCATACTTTACCTCTTATGTCACACATGCTTCCTATTCTCTGCCCACAAGTATCTCTCTTTCTCCTCAAACTCCTCATCTTCCTATTTACTTATACACACACAAACACACACACACACACACACACATGCTTGTTTCGCTCTCTCTCTCAACATAAACACATGTTTAAAGAGAGCAAGGACTGAAAATACACTCATATACATTATTTCTGTCTTTCAGCATACACACACTCATACATACATACACATACATACAGTACATACATACAAACACACAGTCACACAGACAGACACACACACACACACACACACACACAAATACCTGAATTTAAATACACAATGGAGGATTAATGAAATACAAATTTAACATAGCAACAGAATAGAGTAACACCTAAGATTTGAACTAGAAACTCATTTCTGAAGGGGCTTAATAAAATATATATTAACATCATGGGGTAATATTGCTAGAGCCAAATTTTGTGCCAAATAGGTGTACATACTGAACCTCATGTCACTGAACTCTCCCAGTGACTCTCTCACACTCCAAGTGGAAAAACAATTCCCAGCCAGACTAAGTATTAAGTTTGTACCTATGTACCCCATCACCTCAAGGGTTGAATACCTATTTGTTTCACACTGGCATACTATTGCCACTATTCTTCCAGTAAGGGCAACTTCACAGTTTATAAAGGCCTTGGAAGGGTGAAAAGTGTGGAAAAGAGATTCTAGAACAAAGTGCAAGAACTTAATAAACAATAGATCTGCTACCAGCTACTTCTGTGTTTGGTTTAATATGCTTTGAGAATAATGTCACACCATCTGAAGATCAGAAATGTTAAAAGAGAAATCACTTTCTGTCAAGAAGGGTTTTCTGTTCTAAATTCAGTTCATGGTCAATTCCATACCATTGCAGATATAGGAAATAAGCTAGTTATCTATAATATTGGAAAAGGTAATTCATGAAACTAACTGCATATACTATTTCTAAATTTGAGTTCTCTGCAATTTGTACTGTTGCTTTTAAAAACAGAATGACATTAGATGTTCTGATGGCTAGCAGAGGAGGGAGTTGTGCACACATATGTAAGGAATAATGTACTTTCATCCATAATAATAATAAGAGGTTTTTGATCATGCCAAAACACATCAGGAACACAGCTTAAACTCTGCATCAAAATATTTCTTGCAGTTTCATTTTATGGTTTGGAACATTAAGTTATCTACTAGTGTGATCTGTGCAATTAGTACCTTTGCTTTTCATAACAGTTTGGGATTAGATGTTCTGCTAGCTAGCAGAAGAGTTACCTGTGTGTGTAAGGAATATTGTACCTTCATTTGCAATAATTACAAATATTTTGTTGATATTACCAAACAGACACTGCTGAAACGATATATAAAAAGTATTCATACAGTTTAATTTCTTGGGTTGCAACATTAAATTCTCAAATAATATAATATGTTAGGACTTGTGTCCTGAAATGTTATTTGGTATGCAGTACTTCTGTTCCACTAGAGTTGCTGTTTTCCACCTTTTTCACTTCATGGACCTGATTGATGAAGGAATGTATCTGCTGATTTTTAGCGTATCGTCCGCAAAGTCACCCTGCACATACCCAGAACTAGAGGACACAGGCGTGAACAAAGACCTGTCCCATGCACATGCCAACACAAAGGGCACTTACTACAGGGTCTGGTTTAGGGGAGTGAACTGGTTGGGGAAGGGGCGTTTTGCCGTAGACATATTACAGTAGAGACATGCCAAACTCGAGTGTACAAAGCCACACCCGTGCTAAGATCCGTGCCTTCAAAGTTACTTGTTTTTCTATGGAATCTCTTGCACCAGCTAGGGGTCTAGTTTAAGTTCAGCTGATGAGTTTATACACTAAAATTGAAAAAAAACATACACCACATTCATACCACACGTTTTAGTTAAAAATAAGAAATCCCCAGATATACTTGCCAAAATCTGAAAGGGATCCATTTTTGTAAGCTCCCTCAAACACAGGCCTTTGCTATTTTGCATAGCTTTCAAATCTAAAGCCAATTGCTAAAGCACATCAATCATTATTCAAAATAGAATTTACATCATCATGGTCTTTCTAAAGCTACATAACTTGGATCTTTTCACTTAACTTAATTTATTCAATGTGGATTAAACAGACAGCTCCTGTTGAAACATGTCTTGTAATACTTTACATTTTAGGAGATTTTTCTATATGGATTTACGTAGAGCCACATATTTCTACTGGGTAAGACTTTCAGGGACATGCCTGGTAAAGCTGCACTAAGTATTGTTCTAATGTCGCCCAGCTTTTGAGTGGCTCACATCTACCGCAAAACCTGAAGGTGCCCCTTACCTGTCCATTGCTGCCTTTCCTGTCTCTGAGCTTGACATAAATATTGAACAGCTGGGTCTGCCTCCCAACATAAGGTGTGACAAGAAGTGAACTAAGCTCTAGTCTTTAATCACAGTATTTATTTCTAAAACATGGCAAATATGGAATTGAGAATACATCTTAAATATTCATCTATTTCAAATCTGAGATGTTTCTAGTCAGCTGTTATCTCACCATTATTATTATCGTAGAGTTATACGGCACCACAGTGCTCTACAGCACTGTACAGTAGGGTAAGCAGGACATACATAAAATAAAGACATACATAAATCAAGGACATACAAAACAAACAAAATTAATGCAGACCACAAATCAAAGGGTATGGAGGGTGCTGCTCATTAGAGAGATTGGGACAGCTGTGAGGGTGTATAAACTCACTAGTATATTTATATATTTCAAATATGATACATTGCTATGCAAAGTACACAGAGTCAGAATTGTAATATGAACTCATTTCATATGACATTGGGCTGTAGAAGTCCGGTTTAAATAAAAATACTTTATTTTTGGTTTTCCTGTTATCACAGTACTGTATATTAAGTAATCACTTGGAAGAGGGACAGTTTGCAGTTTGTCCTTTGTTCAGAAATAAACCAGTTTTTAAACTTGTCTGTATTACATATGCTAGCTTGTTCCTCCATGATTCTGTTACAAGAATTCTGAGCAAATATAATTATTTTTAAAAATTTCAGGAAACATTCACAAATATATCAGTATGGTTCAAATTTGCATTCATACTTTATCAAACACTGGATATGCTTGTGTCTTTTAAAAAAAATGTTATTATAGGTTGTCTGGTTTTAATCCTAATGACAATATGGGCATTAATGAAAAAAACATATAGTGAAGGTGACATAGCCTCAAAACAAAGAACAGCTGATTAAAACATTTTAGTAC
The DNA here is from genome assembly GCF_038048845.1 of Mixophyes fleayi. Lineage (NCBI taxonomy): Eukaryota > Metazoa > Chordata > Amphibia > Anura > Limnodynastidae > Mixophyes > Mixophyes fleayi. The sequence goes on along the minus strand of NC_134406.1, from coordinate 143,446,075 downwards.
ATTCACCTAAGTTACAAAAGCTGTAAAATTTTAAAAAATCACAGTTTTGCTGATTTCAATCGCGCAAAATAGTACAGCTACAGGAATTTGACATCTGTAATTTATCTAGTCAATGCACATTATGTATTGTATTGAATTTCAAACATTTCAGTTATGAACATGTGTTTATCTCTTGTGTGTCAATTATTTGTCACATTGAAAAAGATCTGAAGACATGAAGACTGAGGGAGTTCTATTGTAGCCCCTGGTAAGTGAGGTCAGGAGAAGAGTTTAAAAAAGCAGACAGATAACAGAAGGGGTCTTACTTCAGGAAAGTGCTGATTAGGAGTTGCTAATCTTGTCAGACTGGTCCAGAATTGACCCTGCATGGGAATTGAAGCCTCCCTGAACTGTACTTTTGTTGTCCACCTAAAAAAAGCAGGAGAACTTTGAGCTCAGCCCGTAACACTTGGGTAGTGAAGTGGGAAGAATAGCTCTGCAGCCAGGGTTGTGCATTTAAGTGACTGAGAAAAATATGCTGGTGAGTATTGTGTAGTTTGCAGTGTGTCTGGTATAGTGTACTTTGCAGTGTGCTGTGTGTTTTATATATTTAAGAAAAGAGTGTGATTACTTGAATAGGCCAGACCTCTAAATTGGCAGGGCGAACAGGACTAAACATTAACATAATATCCTCACCATGCCTAACAAATAAGATTATTTTTTTATGAAGAGATGAGTTACAAATTGGATCTCGGTAGTGCAATTTACAATTGCATGTTTAAACTGTATCACTGGTAGATAAATGTGAAATTGAAATTTTCGACTAAGATCCAAGATCCTGTTTAAAACTTACCATCTCATAGACCTCTGTATAAATAGCACTCAATCCCATTTTGACTGCAATTTTACATTCACCCAAATGTCTTTCCTTTTTACCTAGGTGTCTCGATCTGCACACATACGTCATATACAACTTTAAATATTTGCTTATTTGTTTATTATAAAGAAAGTAGTATGGGTTGAGTCTAATTACGCTGCTAGACTGACAAATAGTGAAACAAAATATGTTGTTAAATTGTATAATATGTGTATGACTGAAGCTATTTAAAATATGACAGACAAAATTCTGTTACAATTTGTACAATGTAAACAAATCTCTGTCATGCAGGTACACTCTATTTAATTATATACAGTGGGCCTGATTGTGAGGCAAAAAAGGAGTATGTTTATTGTTATTTGACAGCTTTATTTGTACACTGAAATTTAAAGTTGATATAGGACATGCCCTACCCCAACTATAAATCTGCCATTACATTTTAAATTTACCTCCCCCTCCAAGAAACATGGATTTGCCAAGGTGCAAAGTTACTCCTTTATTTGCTGTCCTTAATGAATCAGGTCCACTGTATAGACTTATATAGACTGTACAATAATATGAGCTGAAATACATAGTGTGTTATGCATACTACATGTGATATCTACATTATCTATTAAAGAAATATAAAATGTATATATATATATATATATATATATATATATATGGAACAAATTACATTATTAAATAACTTAAGTAAGCAATACAAATTTGTAATTTATTAGTAAAGTGAGCTTAGCACAAAAGTGATATTAAGCTTTTAAGCTTATATCTGTAACATAAAATATTAATATCTTGCCTATAATGAAAGCTTTTACAATTCTGTTCCTTAAATATATGTGCTTTGGTTGAATGATAGATCCTGGCGATGTTGCTATTAAGTAACATTAGTGCAGGGCTGAGATGCAAGCTTCAGCTTAATATTCTAGCCACCAAATTTTAGTTCTTCTTTTTGTCACGTTAAAAAGGGAAATGATGGCAGCCAGCAGAGAGATATGGACTTAACGGCATGGGATATGCAGGTCATGGCCCTCAATGTCAGTCCCTGGTGAAGCCGCAAGTGGTCAGGAAAACCAAGGTCAAGCTGAATGGGTATATTGAAGCCGATTCAGAATACAAGATGATAATCAGGAACAACAAAATGTATTGCCAGGGAATCAATTAAATAAAATCAGAGAGCAGCAGTAGTCAGGAATAGCTGAGATCAAACCATGTAATTAGGATAGCCAAAACGGAATCCAAGTGGGTAGTTATAAACAGTGGCAGAGGTCAAAACCAGAATTCCTCAGGCGTAATGCAGGAACAACGCTGGAGATGGACTGAATGGACCCAATACTCTGGCAGAAAAAGTCTGCCAGAGTCAGCTTTATATAGAGGATCAAATTAGGCTGTCAGTGGTGTCATTGACCACTGAGAGCACCGGGGAACATGTGTCTCGTTGCCTATCAATGGAGGTGCATGTGTAAAGGAGCAGCCAGCCAGCAGGGAAAGGTCCCATGCCCCATTACCAATCAATGAGCATGAAATCTGAACAGGAGAGAGTGAAGGTACAGCCTGAACAGGAGAGAGCATCCCTGGGATGGAAAAGGTAAGTGGGTACAGACACTTTCATTGCAAAACTGATTTTGGAAATAGTCACGAGATTGGAAATCTGCCTTGAATCTGATCTTCAGACTGGAAGTCTTCTATATATGGTACCCTCTGGAATAGGCTCTGTATTATACTCGAAACCCTTTACACCCAACATTGGGCATAAGGACTATGAGTTTACCTTAAAAATCATATGTTGCCAAAACCCATTAATAATGCCGTTAAAAACTCTTAGAAAAGGATCAAAGATGCTGCTTCAATGAGGAAGTTGTTTGTGTATCAACTTCAATTAAAAAAAGAGCAAGAGCATAGATATCATAGAAGCGCAAAACTGGTAAGAAATATATCACCGTAGAGTTATATAGATATATGTTAAAATGTATTTATATAACAAAAAACACAATTAATTAAAAGTCAATATCACATGATAAAATAATTATATGAAACAACTCAAAAAACTATGATCCGAACCTGTTAAACTAATAAATGTCTTGTATATAAAAGTCTCCTATAGTGCACATATAGGGAAAAATATATAAATTGTGTTCTCCAAAAAGCAATATTTTATGCCTTGATTTTGGATTGTTGTTTATATAAAATAAAGGGACCATTCCACATTTTCCAAAATATAATCCATATAACAATGTCACAGTCTTGTGTGGATCATAATAATCTTAACTAACATGACCAAAAATGTTGTTGATAGTGGGATATTAGGTAGGGGCCTGCTTATCAGATTGTGTGAGGGTTTGAGTTTTTTTATTGCAGTCCTTCATCCAATCCTATGTTGTCTGAAACAAACTAATGTATTTTACAATCTGTGGGCTATAATGTCTGGGCCCTTAAACCATTTTATAACAGTAGGCTAGTTTGTCTTTACCTCTAGCAGCTTGTTTTCCATAACCAGGATACTTACAGATACTTAAGCTGGGTATACACTACAGAAATTTCGACCAAGTTTTTATGCCGAGCGATTTTACATGTGATCGATGGTCCGATCGCTCGGTCCATGGGCTGTATACACACTAGCCTTGTTTAGGACGATAAAGGGAAGAGCGAACGTCCCTTTAGCGACTTTTTACAGCCGTGTTGTCGTGAGCAATTATTTTAATTTCGTACACACTGCAGCGACATTTGCGAGAAATGTAACAAGATACCAAATACATTAGCATAAAGGGGCAGAGCTTTCGCTATAGTTAACACCCAAAGCTGCATAAAAAGAGAAGGCAACACTGTCTCTTCATTCATTTCTATAAAATAGAAGTTTAGTAATATACATTAAATTTAGAAAAACATTTAACTGCTAAAGTGCAATGCAATGAATATTCCCTTATAATAAAATCCCTTCGTATGTAATGGAATGTTCCATTCTCGGCGTGCATCATCGCTGATTGGTCCACAGCAGAAACGAACGACCATGTCTGAGTGTATAAAATGACAGAGGAACCTGTTTGGCGCCGAGGAGAGAAGTTGGCGAGTGAGAAAGTGTCAGTGGGTGTTAAGGTTGAGGAGAAGGTATCAGTGGGGGTTGTGGGTGAGGAGAAGGTGTCAGTGGGGGTTGCAGCTATGGAGAATGAGACAGAGTCAGAGATGCTGCTGGAAGGGCCAAAAAATGTTGGAAAAGTTAAGGTGGGGGATGGAGATACTCAAGAAGAGTAAAGAGCAAATCCAATGAGCCTAAGAGAGGTGGAGATGATGGTCAAAGTACAGGACCAGGACGACAACGACATTAAAAAAGGTCAGTAGCACATGTAGTGTACCTGCTAGAAGGACTTTATTTCATTCTAGTGTCACACGAAGCAATTTGTAACCTATTTTTTTTATGTCAGAACAAAGAATTAACGGTGAGAAGGCCTGTTTAGATACCACTTATACCACTAATGTTACACCTGTTAGCAAACAAGAAAAAAATGAAAAAGAAAAATATACTTAAGATGTTCTACACAAAAGTATTTCAGTGAACATGTGTAGACAGCTAAATGCTTTGGGCACATATCTGTACCGTTATAATAACCAAAATGGCGCCTGTTTTCCAGAATGTATGGAGGTTAAGCCTGCAATTGTTGTGATTTCGCCACAGGGACCAAAATATAAACTGATCTAGAGCAGTGTGAAGGTGACAAAATGAGAGTATTTATGTTGTTGAATATTAATTACAGATATAGAAGTTAAATGGTAAACATTTTTTTATTTCCTTGTATCGTAGATAATGAAATCAAAGGGAATAGAAACCCAAGCGACATCAAGACCTGTTCTGCCACAAACCAGTTGCATCTTTAAAAATACTAAATACTAAAAATAACACTCTGCAGTACTCTGCGCACTGATTGGTTTGGGCGCGCTCACTTCTCATGCGGATCTTTCAGACAGCTGTGTGTGTAAAAATTGTTGTACCTTTTTCCTGCAACAAAAATGTTGCATGAACACTGTGTGGTTTATTCTGGGTACTTCACATTTATAAGTTAATAAAGGTTAATATAACTTTAATAGGTTTTAAAGGTTAAACTTTATAAAGGTTAAATGAGAAATGATTGCCAACATAGACGCAAAGGGTAATAACACACGTGCTGTATACACGTGTAACGGTCTGCAGCCAGACAGGTGCAATATACATCAATACAAAACACAAGTCAGTGATGTGCGGATTCTGCACCACGTGGGACTGGGACAGACATCAAAAAATTTACATACACACGCCCCCCAGGCCGAGGAAGTATCGGAGGATTGTCGTGGATCGGTCGGAAGTTTATACACACTACACAGCGGAAACGAGATTGGAACGAAAATATTAAACGGTACGACCAACCAAATGAGGCAACAATCGTCCATTTGGTCAGACTTTCGACCATCGTGTCACTGTACACACTGACCCGACTTTTCAACGAGCGGTCGTATGTCGGCTGATTCAGACGATTATTGGACGAAAACCGTGTAGTGTGTACCCAGCTTTAGTTATCCTCAGGTCTTAAGAACATTGTCCCAAATGTTTACTAATAGGGCTAAAAGGAAGCCATCTGAATGAACAAGAACAGAAAATTTGTAATTAAACCCAACAACAATAGGAGGTATTGAATAATAAATCAGTTGAATCAGCAAGAAGTCAAGGCAGGCAGCAATCCCACATAATTAAAATCCAGGGAGAAAAAGGTACAATCAGAAAAACAAGCAGGAAACAGCACAGCACAATCTATTATGGATAGAAAAAGATATCTGAAGGTTAACAGGGGTGCATAATTAGAGTAGGATTTTATTTGTATTTATATACGGTGACACCTGCAGGATATAAAACATTAAACTACTTTACAAATGTATTGGTACCTTTTGAAAGAATGAAACTAAATTGTGCTACTATCAAACCCCTTCTCTTTAATTGCTAGTATTACAACAATTTGCCAATCCTTCTTGCTTGCTGTCCTATTAGTTTATCACAATTATTTTCACAATACATTAAAACTATTTGTAACTGTGTCTCTGGCTGGCAACAAACGTAGAGGTACTTGGCCAATTTGCTTGTTTGTGACGAAATTAGCTTCTTGATATTTAACTATACGTGGCCATGGATTAAAGAATATTCAAATCCTTAATACTTGTATTAATTTAAATTGGTTCAAAATTTTTTCCTCTGTAGAGTAAGGGTGTATAGATGTACAGTAATTCTGTTTCTGTGCTAACACATTACAATGATTAAATATATACAGCTCTGTAAAAAGGCAAATGCATATTAATAGAAAAAATATGTCTTTATATGAAAACCTATTTGGAAAACAAGTTTGACTGTACCATATCCATATATCCTCTTGAAGTTTTTAAGAACATTTTCATTGAGGTATCTATAATCATAACACATCAAAGCAAGCTCAAGTATTTAAACATTGGGCCAGATAGAGTACACTCTTTGGGGGGTTGATGTGGAGTAATTAATCCTTTTTATTTTTAATTATGAAATAAAAATTGAAATAACCTTTTAACAAATTTTTTGTGGAACAAAAAGTGCCCCCTTAGTAAGAGCCTTTCTCTCTCTTTTTCTTTATATATTGCATGCTCATGGGGTGCACTTTCTTATAACACTTATGCTATATGTATGGTTATCCTGTAATCAAATCATTTCTGATAACTGAGGGGAATAGGTTTGGTCACATTTGAAACCATATATAAATATGTTCTGTGCGGATGTTCAAAAAACTTTTTCTTAACACACTTTGGGGGATGTATGATAAGGTTATATTTTATGAATGTCAACCATTAGAGAACCATTTTAGATTCCCATATATTTAAATAGTCGCATAGAGATCCTACAAAACATATTATACCAGTCCTAACAGGATATTGCCTTGTGGCGGAAGAACACCAATAGTCATTTTGATTTTATAAACATGATTTTTTTATTTAAAAAAGTACAATATCAAAATGTAACAAATTAAATAATACTGAGACATCAAATACAGTCATTATGGGGTTGATGCAGAGCTGGACGCAAATCTCAAAATGCAGGCGCATTAGAAAAGCCACTATTTCGATTGTATGCAAAGCAGCAACTATATTAAGATGTGTGTGGTTCGGCAATAGGCATATGTCACATACACTTACGTCCCACTTGCACCCATGTTTTCACCAATTTATTTTTTTTGTAACAAACAAATTTGCCATTCGGCATCCATAAAACTGCTAAAACCTCTCTAATAGAGCAGAAAAAAACCCTTCTTGGGTACAAAAAATGTTTTGATTAAACACGTACACAAAAGTATAATATATGCCCAAGCTTCAAAGAAATCTCCAATCAGGGTAAGTGGACCATTGCGCAAATGCACTCTTACTGTACTCGGCCTATGTTAGAATGCGCCCATCCCACCCATCCCGCCTACCCAGATGTAAGCAAGCATAAGAGACAGAATCAAATCTTCTGGACCGTGTATGTGTGAGCCCACTTTTCTGGGCATTCACAGAGGGAATTCAGGCAATATACACTGTGCAAGCTGGTGTAGTACTCACTCTGCATCAACTCCTTTTGTCTTTAAAATGGCCTTCCCTCATTAAATAGGTACCAGCTAATATGCTTAAAAGCATTTATTTACATACAATTTACAGATATATGCAGAACATTACAATAATTATCCTAGGATTTAATATTTTGTTCTGAGAACAATAAGAACACAAAACATTCTTTGCATATTTAATCATAATATTTGTATTAGGATTTTAATAGGACACAAGTTTGTTTCTGTGAATCAAGGTCTTTACCACAGCCAGTAGTTCAAAGAGACATTTCATATGTTTCATACTAAAAGGTTAAAGACATATTTTCCTTTCATTTTACAGCTTGGACGTAAGTTTAAAGATAAATGCAGTTAACCCTTTCAGTTTTGAGGAATTTGTTTCAACTACAATTATTGTCAGTAGGGTACAAAAGTGAATTAAATATGCTTACCATGGGTTAATTTTGGTAGTAGCTATTTTTGTCATATAAGACCTATTGAAATTCAAAACATATCCCACATTAGTTTTTACAAATTGTAGTTGTGCATTAATGTATTCATATAATAACATATTCGAAAGGGTCTTTTTAAATGCTCTTCTCTTTAAGGAAATAATTAGTCCAGGTCAGAACATATGTTTTCATAATGTCATTTACAGCTAATTATGTTTTTGCTCTTCATTTAATTCTCTATCTCGGTGAGCAGTCTAGTAAAGTGGTTTACATAACCTACATTAGGTAAGCTATAACAATACCATATAAAGGAGATGCTAATTGACTACATAATTACATTACATAAACTATTTTTATTATGTTATCTCAAAACATTCTTAGTAGGTCATATAGAATACCATTGCCTACTATTCTCTACTGTACACAATTATATCACATTTTCTGGTGGATAAAATGCCACAATATATACACTGGCTAACTTTTTCAACATAAGTATTTTAATGATTAATAAAAAGTAATAATTCAATATATAAGAAGCATGCAAATATGCATCCGTGGCAATTCTAATAAAGATTCAAAATGCCATTGGTCCATTATAACATTGGGTCCTCCATGAGATTTCTTTTAATGGATCCTCATTAGGAGAACCAATAAAGAGCTTCCATGTCAGTCTCTATGGGGTATACTTATTAAACGGTGTGTTTGAAAAAGTGGAGATGTTGCCTATAGCAACCAATTATATTCTAGTTAGTTAGTATTTTCTACATAATGACAGGTTGCTATAGGCAACATCTCCACTTTTTCAAAACCACAGTTTGGTAAATAAATAACCCAAGTGTCTGTGAAGGAGAAGAGATATAGGGCTAGATTTACTAAAATGTGATTTCTTAAAACCACCGGATTTAGTAAAGGTCAAACCACCAGTACACTGACTGAAAACCACAGTTTTACAAATTACCTCTTTTTAAATCTCCATCGGGATTTTTAACATGATCAAAATAAAAACAGTTAGGTTTACTGAGCTGCTGTTTGACAAACCACTTGGGAAAACACCAACAAACAGCTAAAATAAATAAACGGGGTGTTTGGTGAGTGGAGAGATTGCTCAAATAGTGTGCTGGTTCAGCTATTTTGCTATTCAGATCAAGAGGAGGTCACTGGCTTATGAATTATTGTGGCAAACATTATTTATTGGTTATGGAGGGGGGATTATTTCTAATTAACTTAATTAACTTATGGGGCAAATTTTACTTTTCATTATATTAAGGGGCAATCTTATTGTATTATTGTTGTTATTATTATTATTATTATTATTATTATTATAGACACAAGCGCAAGCTAGCATTTGTAGTGCCACATGTGTATATGGTGCCACCATGATGAAATAAAATAGTTTCCCTTAGCATAATTATTGCCCTGATTAGCAATCAAATATTATTACCCCTTTAATTATATATTCATATTGTTCCCATAATATAATAATATTGCCCCTTAATAATGAAAAAAAAAATTGCCCTATAAGTTAATTATAATTATTTTTTTCCCATAATCAATAAATGATTGCCACAATAATTCATAAGTTAGTGGTGTCTCATCTTATGTTCTGAATGGCAAAATAGCTATATAGTCAACCAGAAACAGTTGTAAAAAGAAAACACTGTCTTTTTTCTGGTAGTTTTGACTAAACTGCCGACGGTTTAGCTGTTTTGCATCTGACACAGATCATCGGTTATTTAATATTCCAAGTCTCAAACTGCCTTATAGTAAATGTGACGATTTGGAGCTCTAAACGTTCAGTGATGTGCGGAGGTTTAAAACCGCAGCCAGACTTATTTTTGTTGTTTTAAAGAAGAGAGCTTAATGTGCAAAGCCAAATAAAGATAAAAAAAAGTAAAATGCACATTACTATTAAATCTTAATTTTTTCAGCTTTAAATGTATTCCTAAATGTGAACAGATTCCAAACATTAACCCTACATTTAAAAGTATCCTAAGATATAATCCACTCTGCATTTTGGCAAACTATCTGGAGGACCATTATCCTGAGAGCAGCAAGCAGCACTGTATTCAGGCACAAACTGTTAGATTTGAAATTACATTTTTGGTGCATGTTGGCACCAATGACCGAGTTAGAGGAAGAAGGGATGTCCTAAAGAATGATTTCAGGGACATAGGTTTCAAACTTAAAGCAAGGACATCCAAGGTAGAATTACTACCGTGGATGTCTACCATCCAAGGTAGTAATTACTACCTGTGCCACGCGCTAGTCCAGGGAGACAGCGGTAGATTAGGGAAGTTAATGCGTGGCTAAAAGATTGGTGTAGGAAGGAGTGTTTTGGATTCTTAGAGCACTGGGCTGATTTCTCGGTCAGTTGCCATCTTTATTGTTGTGATGGATTGCACCTGAATGAGGAGGGGGCTGCTGTGCTAGGGGAGAGAATGGTTAGAAGGTTGGAGGAGATTTTAAACTAGGCTGTGGGGGGGGAGGGGCAAGCAAGTATTTATGGGATAGACATTGAGAGTAGTAAGGAGGACTTTAAAAAGAGTCAAGGGGGTGGAGAGGGGGGAAAGGGAAGCATAGCCGATAAGGAGAGGCCCTTTTTAAAGCAAAAAGAAATACCTAAGGGAGGCAATAGACTTAAGTGTATGTTTGCAAATGCAAGAAGCCTGACAGGTAAAATGGGGGAGTTAGAACTAGTAGCAATGAATGAGCAGTATGATATTATAGGCATTAAGGAAACCTGGGGGTAAATGTATTAATGTCCGGATTCTTCAACTCCGGCATGTTCAGCGTCTTCTGCGATTAAATTTAAAGCGCGCTGCATTGTAAAGGGAAGTTTCCCTTTACAATGCAGCGCCGCTTTAAATTTAATCGCCGAAGACGCTGAACACGCCGGAGTTGAAGAATCCGGACATTAATACATTTACCCCTTGGTGGGATGATACACATGACTGGGCAGTCAACTTGTAAGGCTATTCTCTCTTCAGAAGGGATAGGGTAAATAAAAGGGGAGGAGGAGTATGTCTTTATATTAAGCCAGCATTAAAACCAAGTATTCAGGAAGTTATTTATGAGAATATTGGTGATGATATAGAGGCATTGTGGGTGGAAATATACAGCGGAGGAAAAAGTTCAGAGAAGTTGCTGATAGGGATATGCTATAAACCGCCAGATATTAGTACGATTGAGGAAGCCCAACTTCTACAGAAAATTGAAAAGGCTACACAACTAGGTCAAATTTTAATTATGGGGGATTTTAATTATCTGGGCATTGATTGGAGTACTGAGACCTGCGGTACAGCTAGGTGAAATAGGTTTCTGAGCACCCTAAAAGACCATTACATGTCCCAATTAGTAGAGGAACCAACTAGGAACCTGACTATACAGGACCTAGTAATAACAAACAATGTAGATGTAATATCAAATATTCAAGTAAGGGAGCACTTGGGAAACAGTAATCATAATATGGTCTCATTTGAAATTAGTTTCCAGAAGCAACGGTATAAGGGATCCACTAGGACTTTAAACTTTAGAAAGGCAAATTTTAATATGCTAAAGGAGTCTATAAAGAGTATAGACTGGAACAAAGAATTTAAAGAAAAAAATACGGAAGAAAAGTGGGCTGTCTTTAAAATGTTGTTGGAAACATACACTTATAAGTTCATTCCTATGGGAAATAAATGTAAAAGAATTAAGTCTAAACCAATGTGGATAAATAAAAAGGTAAGGGAAGAAATGCAAAGGAAGAAGCGTGCATTTAAATTGTTTAACTCTAAAGGGTCAGAGGAGTCCTTCCGTAGGTACAAGGAATGTAATAAAACATGCAAAAAGGAAATTAGATTGTCTAAATTAGAAAATGAAAAGCAAGTTGCAAAAGAAAGTAAGACAAACCCCAAACAGTTTTTAAGTATATAAATGGCAAAAGGATTAAAAAAGATAATATAGGACCCCTAAGAAGGGAGATGGGTGAATTGATAAATGATACTAAGGAAAAAGCAGAGGTATTAAACACTTTCTTTTCTTCAGTATTTACTAGAGAGGAACAAATGGTAGGCGTAATACATAAAAATGGAAATGAAACAATACCATTAATTAATACTTGGTTGTCAGAAGAAGAAGTCCAAAGGTGACTGAAGAATATTAAGATAAAGCTCCAGGTCCAGATGGCATACACCCAAGGGTCCTTATGGAGCTAAACTTGGAAATAGCTAGACCGCTATTCTTAATTTTCAGAGAATCAATCTCATCAGGCTCAGTACCAAGGGATTGGCGAATAGCAGATGTGGTAACATTGTTTTAAAAGGGGACAAGATCAGAACCAGGGAATTATTGACCTGTAAGCCTGACATCAATAGTGGGGAAACTACTGGAAGGTATTTTAAGGGATAGTATTCAGGATTACTTGGTGCACAAAAAAATTATTAGTTGGAATCAACAAGGATTTGTGAGAGATAGGTCATGTCAAATTAATCTAATTAGTTTCTACTAGGAAGTTAGTGGGAACTTAGACCAGGGCAGCACAGTAGATGTGGTCTACTTAGATTTTGCAAAGGCCTTTGATACAGTGCCACACAAGAGGTTGGTTTATAAAATAAGGGAACTGGGTCTAGGAATCAACATTTCTACTTGGATTGAAAACTGGTTAGAGAATAGGGAACAGAGAGTTGTGATAAATGGAACATTTTCTAATTGTCAAAAGTCTTAAGTGGAATACCTCAAGGTTCCGTGCTGGGGCCACTCCTTTTTAATATATTTATTAATGACCTTGGTGATGGTTTAGAGAGTAAAGTTTCTATTTTTGCAGATGACACTAAACTCTGTAAAGTAATAAAATCAGAGCAAGATGTAGCTTCTCTACAGAGGGACTTAAATAAACTGGAGGATTAGGCGACCAAATGGAATATGAGGTTTAACATAGATAAATGTAAGGTTATGCATTTAGGGATCAAAAACAAGAATGCAATCTATAGATTAAATGAAATTAAGTTTGGAGAATCTATAATGGAAAGGGATTTGGGAGTGCTCGTAGACAGTAGACTTAGCAATAGTGCTCAATGTCAAGCAGCAGCTGTACGGGCAAATAAAGTATTGGCATGCATAAAAAGGGGCATAGATGCAAGGGAAGACAGTGTAATTTTGCCACTGTATAAATCGTTGGTAAGACCTCATATTCCATATGCAGTACAGTTCTGGGCACCACTCTATAAAAAAAGATCATTTGGAACTAGAAAAGGTTCAGAGAAAATTGACATTTAGGCATGTTTACTTTAGAAAAGAGGCATCTAAGTGGAGATATGATTACTATGTACAAATACATTAAGGGTCAATACAGAGAACTTTCATGGGAACTTTTTACCCCAAGGACTATACACAGGACACGCGGTCACCCCCTAAGGTTAGAGGAGAGGGAATTTCACAAGCAGCAAAGGAAGGGGTTCTTTACAGTAAGGGCAGTCAAAATATGGAATTCATTGCCAGGGAAGGTTGTGATGGCAGATTCAATAGATATGTTTACGAAAGGGTTAGACAAATTTTTAGTGGAAAAGTGTATCCAGGGATACGACCGTTAATTAAAATGAAGGATAGTACTGGATATAGGGTAAAAATAGGACTGCAATATTGGGTCTGGGGGGATTTTCACAATTGAAACAGATTGGCAGTTGCTTACTCTGGATCAATTTCAAATATAAGTGCAGGATCGCAGGAGATCAAAAATAGGTTGAACTTGATGGACTGGTGTCTTTTTTCAACCTCATCAACTATGTTACTATGTTACTATGTAACAACTATGTTACTATGTAAATATGACCAAAATTTCCTAAACTGTTACCTTATTCCGGCATTTCTAATGTTATGCAACACAGAATTCGGTCTCAAGTGTTTCTCAAGCACACCACACTACAAAATGAATTTACAATTGTCATCCTGACTCAAAACATTCTGAAAAGAACAAAGATATTAAAGCAAATCAGAAACCTACCTGACATTTCTATTTCTGTTGACAACATAACCTTAAATCCCAACCTGCAAGCTCGCTGCTAAGGTGTGATCCTTGACTCAGAACTATTCATTGCTCCCACATCAACTCTTTATCTAAATCATGTTACATACATTTAAAAAAAACATTTCCAGAATGAGCACAAATCTTACACAAGACACTGTAAAAACTCTATTTCATGCAGTCATCATCTCCCGCATTGACTATTGCAATTCCCTCCTTACTGGTGTTTCCCAAAATACAATTGATTTCCCTTGCAAATCATTCTTCCTCTGCTGAACCACTCTTTTAGTTTCTATATTGGTTGCCTGTTTATTGCCAAATCCAATATAAAATACTTCTACTACCTTAGAAGGCCATTAACAAAACTGCACCAACATAATCTTCTCACTTGTCTCAAAATATCTCTCAAATCGACAACTCCATTCTGTACAAGATCTGTGTCTCTCATTCATTACATCCTTCCTTTCCCGTTTACAGGACTTTTTTGAGTACCCACTCTATAGAATTCCCTCCCTCGCATAATAAGACTTTTTTCTGGTCTACAAACCTTCAAGCATTCTCTGAAAACCCACCTCTCCAAGCAAGCTTATAATATTTCTCAACCACCCTCTTAACCTCACTAGGTTACCCTATTACCACCCTTTACGGATTTCACACAAGACAACAACCTTCTGACCCCCCTATCCAACATTGCTATATGACTGAGTCATATAGCATACGAATTACTTTTTACCTTTGCAATCTGACTGGACCAAAATGCAACATGTAGACTTAATCTCATGTATCCATCTCCCATTAGCCCACACATTGCAAGCTTGCAAGCAGGGCCTTCTCACGTCTTTGCCTGTGTCACCCAGTATTGTTTATTACTGTGTTTGTCCCCAATTGTAAAGTGCCATAGAATTTTCTGGCGCTATATAAATAAATGTTGTTGATGATGATTATGATGATGAAGACATGAACTGAATGCAATTGCATTCATTGTCGTATGGCCCATTTCTGAGTGTGCACAGAGCAATTTTACGAGCAATTTCATGCAAGATACGCACACAAAGCAATTATGTATAAGGATGAATCAGGCCCCTTAATAACGACACCATGTGAGGAGATTTTTGTAAAACTTCCTTTAAAATATACAAGGTAATAGACATCCTTTTGTGCACATGCTACTTATCAGTTGTTAAAATCTATAAACAATGGCCATGAGTCATAATGATAGCAAAGCATAAAAAAGGTGTAACTTTACACCTGGGCAAAACCATATTGCATGGTAGGGTAGGTAAATTTAAATTGTGGGGACAGATTTATAGGTGCGATAGGGCATGTCCTAGATCAACTTTAAATTTCAGTGTAAAAATAAAGCTATCAAGTATTTATGTGCTAGATAAAAACACAGCCAGTATTGGAGAACATTTACTCCTTTTTTTGCTTTACTTTCCTTAATAACTCAGGCTCAAAAAGAAAAGGGGGTGTAAGTGTCTAATAGTTGTTGGTGTTAATGCAATATATTAAATGTCAAAGGTAACTATGTACCAAATAATCTCTTAGGAGGGTTTATAACATGGTTCAGCTAAGACCGGGAGATGATTGGAAGACAACATTTTGGAATAAATGTGACCATTATGAATACTGTGTTATGCCCTTTTGTGGTGAAGCAAGGTATTAATATCATCTCAACCAGTCTGCACCTCGGTTTTCACAAACTGTGGACTATAAAAACATATACTAGCCCTCTGGTTCCCCATATTTGTCAGTCATATTTATATTTGTATATATTCTATTTGTAAGTAGTTAAAATGTCTGCCAGCATGATTTTCGTATTTTTCAAACTAGTCCATTGTCTCAGCCTAGGCAAAAGGATTATTGTCTACCAGTCCTGTATGAATATACATCACACCAGGGGGGTCTCTTGTCTTTATTGAGCTATGTGTCTGTATGTGCTAGCATAGGGAAAAGGTCAACAGATAGAAGACTACATTATATATTTAAATGTAATGTCTCTGGAATGTAACCTTACTTGTTTAAACAAATTCTGCTGTATAGCCACAGAACAATATATGTCGCCAATTGTATCAAGCGCAAATCATCTGCTATCTGTGAAAAGGTAAACACAGAAAAGGAGCAATCAGGCAGGTCCTGGAACTCAAAGGAATGTAATTTCTCCCTTTAAATACCAACTCCAGAGAACATGAAAATTGGCATTCACTATCCAGTGATAGCTGACATCAGGTTGGCGTTGTGATCCAGATATCTGCTCTGACAGGAAAGGTACAATCAGCCCCTGGACTGCCTTTGACCTGATCTACCTCTCCAGGTCTTGGGGATCTATTTGACCACCAAAAGTGAGTGACAGTGACTCAGGACCACTGCCTTGCTGGTAACCTTAAATGAGAGAGCGGGAGAAGCTTGAATGGATAGACAGCAGTCCCTGAGAGTGGCTAGGATACTGGTGAGGTGTTTTCATTATACCCTGTATGTTGTATGTGCCAGACTGTAGTGTTATTTGTTGCAGGTCATTATTTAAACATGTTTATTGCTGTTTGCTGCTACCATTTTGATACATAAACCTATTTCATTTATTTAGGATACTTGCCTGGGTGATTTTGAACCTTGGATACGTACCGGGTAGGCCAGCTGTGTGGCACAGAGGTTTCTATTAAACCCAGTATCTTCACACCTTTGAATTTTGCAGTGCCCCTGCTACTTTTCAACAATTTATTATCAATGTGGACTAGTTTATTGTGGTATACAATGGGTCCTTTACTACTTCTGTTCTACTTTTTCAGAACATCGAAAACATGAATTATATGGTTTCATCCCCGCCAACACAATCTCTTTGCCAAGTTGGAAAAATGTTGCAAAACTTTTTAGTCTTTACCAACTATTACTGCAGCTTTATCTATTCTGACCTTTTCTAAAATTGTGGCTCCCATTATTGCATTGACCCAAAAGTCTCACCCTCTTTAATAATCTGCAGAGGCACAACATGCCTTCAGCACTTTAAAGAAGGCCCTAACCACAGCACCAGGCCTTGCTCATCCAGATCATACTATAGCTTTTGTTGTACAGGTAGTTAGTTACCTTACACAAAGCCATAGGAGTCATTTTATCCCAAAGACAAGGAGGAAAGATGTGTCTCCATCCTTGTGCCTACTAGTCCCGAATATTATTATTGGCTAAACCAAATGATGTAACCAGGAATTAAGATCTTCTTGCTATGAAATATGGTTTAAAGTAATGGCAGAACTTGTTGGAGATATGCTTTCCTTTACTGTCATCAAAAACATGAATATCTCAATGCTGCCTGGAGACTTAACTGCCATCAGGCATAATGTGCCCTTTTCTTTGCCTAATTTCAGTTAATGTTACATACTAGCCAGATTCTTGAAATTCAAAAGCATATGCACTGTCATGCCGCTTTGAAACTGCTGAAGCCTCACTGGTGAGGTGGATTGGTGGCATGCATGTACAATTCAAGTACAATAAGGGCGTGCACATCCAAGTGTGGCAATAACCTTGGAGATGCAACCTATTCTGAGTAGGATGCGTCTCCAGATATATCTGTTTCTAGGCATAGCTTTTGCAAATACTCGACCCTTCAGAGAGAGAGGTCCTCTGCAGTCATCATCAAATAACACCTATGATACCTTGAGGTTAAGTAGTAAGTTTGCAGCTTAATAGTCAGATGCAAATATATAGCGAAAGTACTTCCAATTGTTGGCATCCCATCTGGCGTTCCTGGGGATATGCAATCCCAAAGCCTCCAGGTGTCTGTAGGTCACGGCTGTCAGAAAAATACTTCCCCCTACGATGTTGGGATAAGATTGCTGTACAGCTGTGGGCCCACCGGTCAACACGCCTTTGGCAGTATCCTCCTTAGCTCATCCAGTTCTCTGTTAACTCTGTATATAGGTCTGATAATCAATGGGGATGCTGGCTGTCCAGGCACCAGAAATGAATCTCACCAGGGGGTATTTGTTAAAGCAATATTGTTTCAAGTATATAAGCCTATGCTTTTTGCCTGTATATTGTGCCTGGCTTATTCAGGAATAAGTGGATATTCCTGTATCTATAGTGGTGAGACCACCTCTAATTATTTCAATTGGCAGCAGACAGGAGGAAACAGAAATGTCCACTTAATGGTATCAAAGTGCTACAATCAATTCCGAATGTAATAAAATATGGACAAACGAGTAGAGACACAAATCAAATATATTACAAACCTCTGCTTTATGGGACTGGAACCTGGAATGGTTTCCTAGCCATTTCATCCATTTGTTCCTATATTTAGTGTTAGTCCTGGTATCAGGGATAAATAATAGAGATATGAGTATGAAGAAGTTATTTATTTGGGATGAGTGGATTAACTATGCTGATTGGGTTAGATTATGAATGAGGGGTAATTAATATAAAGGAGTTAATGATGTTAAAGGGTTGTTAGGATGATGCTGAAGATGTTAACGATTATGAGAAGGGGTTCATTAAGGATGAGGTAGTTAATGATTATGAGAGGGTTCATTTTTATTAATTTTATTAATGTTTTTTTTATTTCATAATAAGGTGAACTACACTGTAAATGTGATATTGCATTTCTCTAGATAAAATATTTAATATTTTTTTTTTCTAAATATAGCTCATGTCTGTCTCCTTTTAATTTCTAACAGCTAAATGTAATTGCTTATGCAGATTAATGGTTTTATAAAAACTTTATTTTTTAGTTATTTGACTTAGAGGTTTATTGACTAACACAAAGTATATTTATCTAAAATCTATATATTTCATTATGTATACTTATATGCAATTAAATAGACCTCTTGATTACAAGCAGCATTAAATCATGATATAATATGGACTACAAATAGTAAACTCTTTTTAGTATAATGACACATTTATGAACAACAATTCACTCTACAGTGACTAATTACCAAGATGTGATAGTTAATAGTTACTAATATTATGTGTAATCATGCAGCTAATTGCAGAAGGAAATTATGGACCAATTATAACAAGATCATCTGCATCTTTCAGTTTATGGCTCTGGTTACATACTGCAAAGTTCCAAGAGCTGTTATCAAAACATTTTGCTGTGATAGATTCAGAGAAATATATCTTTAACTGTAATCATTTTAGCCTTTTTACTAAGAAATGTAGATAAAAAAATAGTTGCCATTTATGAGAAGAATTACCTATGGTTCATTTTTCTGAATAATTCCATCCACCCCCAAAAAATACTGTTGTGTCTGAATTTGTGCATCTCACAGATTTTGCATCAGAAATTGTATTTCACATTTAATTACAGCTCCAACACTATGTACAGCTTTTCTAGCAGTGATGGTGTACAAGCTGTCTACTGTACATAGAGCTATAAACATTTTTTAGCATTAATTTTTATCTTCAGTGGACATAGCTGGAACAGGAATTATACAGAGAGTACACAGGGTCTGACATTTTACAATATTGTAATGGTTATAGTATATTAACAGAAATATAGAGTAGGGCAAGAGGGCAGTACAGATAGAGAGCTAGTTAGTCTTGTGCACTGAATAAGGAATAGGCCTAAGATCAAAGGGGCATATTCAATTAGCTTTTCCATCTGCGATTACGCGCGGCTGCGTGAGTCCCAAAACCACATCACGCATTTCTGTGCGCACCCCATAGGGCTGCGAAGGGAAATCTGCGATGTTGCGTTATTGTGGTATTGTAATGTCACTTTACATGCACAGCTGCGCATAATCACAGATTGAAAATCTAATTGAATATGCCCCATAGAGTCTATTGGTACTTATTTAACACTTAATAGGGGTACCCATGCCTTTCTTTGATGAAGCAAGATGACAATACTGAAGTAAATTTGTTCTGTTTTTATGTAGGCGATACATGATTATTTTCCATAGGAAATAGGCCATATATGATATTTGAGTTAATAAACTGAGAAGGTTCAATCTGGTTTTAGTATCCAGTTATTAAGCTATTGACGGCTGCTATAATATGGATGTCATTTTATCGAATGTGTATTCAAATTCTGATCATTTTATCGAATGTGTATTCAAATTCTGACACTGGTAAAAGGTGATAAAGATACATGGATCATTTGTAATTTGTGACACTGAGGTAAGGTTTTGCAAATTATCCCAGAAGAGTTAGACTTGGGAAATATGGTAGAAATTTGGTAGAAGTTTCTTTGTGGCCACAGTTTCTTCCGCACCTGGAGTTAGATGTGTTGAACATCCTGCTAATTTATCTGGAATATAATACCTTCTGTAAAAGAGCTTGTAAGTGGTGTCTTTATTTAATATGAAGTTTGAGCAGTGTGCTCTTCCCTTCCCCATCTCCTCCCAATAATCCTCTTCTGGGGGAGGGGGGGGGGGTAAGTCTCATTCCCACTTTCGCTTGTTCAATTCTAGGACTCCAGGGATAGGTTGAGTATCATATTGTATATATATGAAGGTACACTATAGACATATTTAAACATTGCAAGCATCTATTTTATTTTAAGTTTTTTCTACTTCCATCATTTTCAGGATGTATGGCTGGTAAAGAGTATGGAGCATCTCTCATCACAATCACAATATGGGGTATCTCACATCCCAATAAGAAGAAGAATTATGAGAAAATGTATGAATTGCATCCATCACATGCCCTATTGATCCAAACTGATGTATTATTTTTACAGTTTTACCAGTATTTAGCTGCACATGCCCAAAAACAAAAATGTATCTATGGTGAAACCAATGTAGCACAAACATATTAAAAATTGTGGGGCCATCAGGGGTGCAAATTTGGCATGACCCTCAGGCAGTGGATGGATAAAACCCAAGCCTTGCAATGAATTTCAGCTGCCTACATCAGAACCAGATGACAGATTCTTGAGGTTTGTATTAAATAATTTTTTTCCATACAGGGCCAAGTGAAATTTTTGTATTATGTGTCTGCATCATCTAGATGAGCCTCCAGACCAGTTATTTCTCTTTTGGAATTAAAAAAAAAAGAAAGACTTTTACGTCTATGCCACTCACTGGCCATTCCTAATAGGGCTAAAAACATCTAATTTCATTTGGACCTCCATTGGTGCCCTCATTTGTGTCTGTTAGTACTGTCGGAAGATGCCTGAACACATTGACCTTTGGCAGCAGCATGCCTCATAATAATGCAATCAGTTTTAATTGGATTACGTTCAGGTATCAAGCTTAAATTTAGGCTGCTAACACAGCACTATTATAATTGTGGGACCAACTTTTCATGTTTTACACTTTTAGTTTTTCAATAATTTATATAAAAACAAAAGCAAATAAAGGGTGTTCTTCACAGGAATTAAACATATGATACTATATAAATCTTAACACAGAATCAGGGGTTAATAATTATACATTGCTTCCTAAATGGAGAGGGATATAGCTGGGACAAGCATAAATTCAATCAGGAAAAAGATTCCCAAATAGCATTCATAGGTTGTATGCATGATCGCTTGATAGCAGATTAAATTATTTTATGTGAAATTAATTTTAAAACATAATTTTTATTGTGAATCTATTAAAATAAAATATATTACCTTCAACATTTTTGTGCCGTAACATACTATTGTGAATAGCAGGCTATGAAACACAATGAAATATAAACATCATGAATAAAATCAAACAGGCTCCCCTGTATGTCAAGCTGACTAGAACAATCTCCATGAGTATACTATTATAATATTAGCTGTGTAGCTCACTTAATCTGAATGCAGACTGTTTTTTGACTAATGACAGTACTACTTTGTAGCTTGGTTCATTAACAAACTATTATAGTTACTAAAGAGCTTCTATATGTATAGTCTTTACTGAATATCTATCTAATAGTAGTGATTTATGTAAATGCAATTCCTGATATCTAAAGGGCTGTGAAGCCATATGTCACGTATCAGACCCTCCGGCTCACTTACCAGGTCCTGGTGCATAGATCTGATGTCCTCCAGGCACTGAGGGTCCACCATCTTGGATTCAGATCCGCACATGCACAGACCCGTCTTTTATAATTCTTCCAATTCAGCCATTGGTTGTTTACTTGACACTGCCCCTCATCCTGTAAACTATTTAGGGCGCCTGTTTTTGCAAAATGGTGCCAGATCTTGAAAACCTTGTAAACTGCTAATATGCTGGTTTATTTGGATCCTGTATCTGTCTTTAGTTAGGACCTGGTATCCAGCGCCATTTGATTCACAGCTAATCCTGCTATACTGGCAATCTGTGTTTCTCAAGTAATCCTGGTTTCCTGGTATCCTCGATTCATGCCTATCTATCAGATCCTGGTATCCAGCACTACATACTTCTCAGGTAATCCTGATAACCTGCTATAAAGGATTCGCTGTTATTCTGGTCACTCCTTGTCGTACATCTTCTCCTGTCATTTTCGGTTAGTTCCCATCCAAAGGATCACGACCTATGGCGTGAAGCAGCGAAGCCCAAACCTCTTTGCGGAGGTCCCTGGCAAAATCCTTCATTCACTATGCGTCTCAATGGTGGATGGAGTCCACCATTAGTATAAATAAGGAACATACTGTTCCATATTTATACCCATATCTCCCCCATATCGCACTGGGATTTTCCCATCATGTGTTCCGTATAATCTTGTCTTTCCCGTAATCTCCTCTGAGATATCTTCCAGATTTATCTTTAAAACATAAGAGTCATAAAGGGCATCTTTGATGTGTAAATAATTACAACATAATCATTGTCCAGATGTCCTTAAAAATGTCATCTCCTGGTGACAAGGAAGGAGGAGACTATAAAATGTAGGATGTGCCTTCATCACTAATTCTTTTTTGGGACTGGCTTTGATGTGTAAATGAAATTTGTTTGGGAACCCTATCAGTGACAAACTTTTTCTATTTACCTAGTTGTTTTGTGTCTAACTAAAAGTTAATTCCACCCATTGTTTATGGCATAGTCTGTTACAACCATTTTCTAAAAAACATTATATTTACTGTGAATCAGACGTTAACATATCAAATTAGTATTTAACTTATTCCCTATTTGACACATTTATGCATATAACTATACCATACCACAGGGGTAAGGGAATTTTTTTACCTTTTACCCCAAAATATATTTAGATACGCAGACATTACCCCCTTGATTTGAAAGGAAGGAAATCATATATTATTAATTATTGGAATTCAAAATTGTATTGAATCTATTCAAAATTTCTTTGAAAACTTCAACTTCAAAACTTCAGGTTTTGGAGAAATGATGCTGCTTCATTTTTGATACGAGAGCATCAATATTGGGGCATTTTGATGTCAGAGCAATTTGGATACAGTCTTCAGCATCCAATCGATTTCTCTGCTTTGTTTTTAAGTTCGTTAAAGTGGAAAATCCTTGTTCCCAAAAGTAGGTTGTTGCAAAAGGCAGCAACTTTTTGACTGCCTCCTCATGTGCAATTCTGAATGCCTTTGCAACTGTTGACATCCAAAAATATGACAGATCTGCTTTGTTTTCAAATGCAATATGTGATCCATTATTGCATCAGAGCTCAAGAAGGGCCTCTGCCAACCCTTGAGGCTCTTCTGGTACAACAGCAATTTCACATTTAATGGGGTCTACAATCCAACTGATGACATGTGAATCAAGATCTGGAAAGTAATCAGAGAACCGCTCTTTGAGTTTGGTAGGATTCCTTATAACTGTATCCTTGATGTCTTCAAAAGTAATATTTTCACAATCTTCCAAGAACAAAGCAAACTTTGAAAAGATAGCTATCTTTTTCTGTTCAGCTTTCAGTATCCAATATAAAAGCTTTGATCCAAACGTAGAAATCTTTTCTCTGGCTGAAATTATATTTATGTTTTTTCCTTGCAATTCTTTGTTCAATGCATTAACATGCTCAAACATATCAGCTAAATATGTGAGATGTGCAACCCACTTGGAGTTTGTAAACTTCTCTGCAAGAACATGCTTTTGATCAACCATAAAAATTTCAAGTTCAGTTTTGAGAGCCCACACTCAGTTCAGAACATTTCCACGTGAGAGCCACCTCACTTCTGTATGATAAAGTAGATCTGTATATTCAGCCTCACCATCTTTACATAATTCACGAAATAATCGCGTTTTTAGTGCATGTTCTATGATAAGATTGACAATCTTGAAGACATCATGCATGACGGCTTCAAGTGCAGGTTCCAAATGTTTCACAAGCAGTGCCTGGCGATGGATAATACAGTGTTTTACTTCAGCTTTTGGATTATTCTCTCTCACCAAAGCCGAACAACCATTAACATGACCCAACATAGCTGGAGCGATATCAACAAACACAGCAACGCAGTCTTCCCACTTTAAATTGACGTCATTAAAGTATTCATTACCTTTTTTGAAGATCTCAATTCCACGAGATCGCAAGTCGAAAAGGAGAAACAACAACAATTCCTGTTCAATTAAATGTAAACCTTTGTAGCAGACATATACCATCAGCTGCAAATTATTACTAACATCTGTAGTCTCATCAAGCTGAATAGCAAAGTTTTTTATTACCTATGGGGGGATTCTGACTTAGAGGCATTCAGTCATAATCCCACACATGGTAGCTTCACCCCATTGGCTCCTCAGCCAACCAAATGTCTGAACCTGTGGTTCCTCTCTTACGTATTACCTCTTTTATTGAGGTAATAACTTCTTGCCTCACATTTTCTGCTAAAATAGAAATTCTTTCTTTAACAACTCTTGCAGACAAGGGTGCTGAATTTAGTTTCTTGGCTTCATTCTGACCACACATAATCTCTGCCATTTTCAAAGCTGCTGATTTAACCAATTCCTCACCAGTAGTATAAGGTTTTTTTGTTCCGGGCAATCAACCAGCCCACTTCAAAGCTAGCCTTTGATGCTGAACGTTGATTGAATGTACCTCTCAAGTTGCTGTCCAGTCTTTGTCTTTTGACAGACATTTCCAAATTTACAAAATATTCCCGTGGTTTTGAAGTCAGATGTGGGTGCAAATTATCCAAGTGTTTCTTCAATTGACTCTTTTTGAAAGATTCTGCAGTCAGTGCTTTCAAACAAGCAACACACTGTGGTTTCATTATTCCTTTGTCGTCAATTTGGGTAAACCCATAATTGAGGAACTCTTCCTGGTATATTCTTTTTCTATTTGATGTCATTTGTTGTTTGCTGTGCGGCAGCGTGTCTCAGCAGCATTACCCACAGGAATTTAATTTTTACCCCATATGGGGTAATTTACCCCTGTTCCCTGATCACTGCCATACCACATCTACTTTAACAATTAAATATACAGTATATGAAAATATTATCTATAATATTTTAGTTCAAACAAGTTTCCCTTACTCCTACTACTTACCAAATTATAGGTTATTTTATCTAAACAATTACCTATGTGGTAACAATGTGCTGCTGTTGTTTAAAAAGGGAATGAGATCATAAGCAGGAAATTATAGACTAGTAAGCCTGACATCAATACTGGGGAAACTACTGGAAGATATAATAAGGGATAGTATTCAGGAATACTTGGTGCACAAGATTATTAATAGGAATCAGCATGGATTTGTGACAGATAAGTCATTTTAAACTTATTGAATTAGTTTCTACGAGGAAGTTAGAGGGAAATTAGGCCAAGGTAGTACACTAGATGTGATCTACTTAGATTGTGCAAAGGCCTTTGATATAGTGCCACACAAGAGGTTGGTTTACAATAAAAGAGAACTAGGATTAGGAAACAACAGTTGGTCGAAAACTGGTTGGAGAATAGTAGGGAACAGATAGTTGTGATAAATGGAATATTTTCTAATTGGCCAAAAGTTTTAAGTGGAGTACCTCAAGGTTTCATGCTGGGTCCACCCCTTTTTAATATATTTATTAATGACCTTGGTGATGGTGTAGAGACCAAAGTTTCCATTTTTGCAGATGACACCAATATTTGCAAGATAATAAAAATCAGAGCAAAATATAGTTTCTCTGCAAAGGGACTTGAACAAACTGGAGGATTAAACAGCCAAATGGAAGATGAAATTTAACATAGATAAATGTAAAGTTATGCACATGATCAAAAAGAAGATAATCAATCAATTAGATGGAAAAGGATTTGGGAGTGCTTGTAGACAGTAGATTATGCAACAGTACTCAATATCAAGCAGCAGCTGCAAGGCCCGGTAAAGTAATGGCATGCACAAAAAGCATAGGTGCAAGGGGAGACAGTGTAATTTTACCACAATATAAAACCGTTGACTCAAAGACCTCTTCTTGAATACAGAGTACAGTTCTAGGCACTACTCTGTAAACAAGACATTATAGAACTAGAAAGGGTTCAGAGAAAGGTGAAAAAATTGATAAAGAGCATGGAGTCATTAAGCTATGAGAAAAGGTTAGCTAATTTAGGCATGTTCACTTTAGAAAACCAGCATCTTAATATATGCAAATACAGAGAACTTTCATGGGAACGTTTTACCCCAAGGACTGTAACAGGACACATGGTCACCCCCTAAGTTTAGAGGAGAGGAAGTTTCACAACCAGCAAAGGAGGGGGTTCTATGCAGTAAGGGCAGTCAATATATGGAATTCACTGCCAGGAAAGGTTGTTGTCACCGTTAATTAAAATGAAGGATGGTAGTGGATCCAGGAGATAAATAGGACTGCAATATTGGGTCAAAATGAATTTTACACAATTGAAACAGATTTGCGGTTGCTTCATTTAGATCAATTTCAAATATAAGAGAGGGATCGCAGCAGATTGAAAATGGGTTGAACTTTGTGGACTGGTGTCTTTTTTCAACCTCATCAATTATGTTACTATTTACTATGTATGTCTAACTATCTCTGAGTTTGAGTTACTTTGGGCATACAAATGTGTATAATTATGCCCAATGAGAATATAAAGATATATTATAGTAATAAATAGAGGAGCTACATTACCCTACTTTTTCCTAACCCATTGACAATATTATGTTATGAAGTGTAATATAAACTAGAGACAATAGTGTCTTGACAATGGTATTAATTAGAGATGGGTGGGCTCGGATCCCCGAGATCTGAACCCGCCCGAACTTCACCTATCCGAGTACCGAGCTGAGCAGGCTCGGTACTCTGCCGCCAATTTGGAATCGAAATTTAGGCAAAACGTCATAGTGACGTCGTTGTATCTCGGAACTCGGTTCTCGCGATATTTGAAATCTATAAATACCCGCCTCCACAGCAATCCATCGCCATTTGACAGAGGGAGAGAGAAGGGTTAGGTCGCAGGCAGCATTATAGCAGGCAGAGAGCAATTATTACATACATTATCCTTGCAATTATTCATGAAGCAATTGTTATAACAGGAAAAGAGGAGGATAGAGTAGGCATTTTAGCAAACATTACCAACTGTTTGTGGTGTCATATTCCCTCCTACAGAAACTATTTTCTGGCTGCAGAAAGTATTATCTAGCAGCACTATTTATTGAATATCTCACACTACAAGTGCTTTGGGGTGTCCCATATTCCCCAGTGTGAAACAACAATTTTTCTGGTGTTGAAAGTCTTATCTAGCAGCACTATCTATTCAATATTTTACACTACAAGTGTTTTGGGGTGTCCCATATTCCCCAGTGTGAAAACACAATGTTTCTGGTGTTGAAAGTCTTATCTAGCAGCACTATCTATTTAATATTTTACACTACAAGTTTTTTGTGGTGTCCCATATTCCCCAGTGTGAAACAACAATTTTCTGGTGTTGATAGTCTTATCTAGCAGCACTATCTATTTAATATTTTACAATACAAGTGTTTTGGGGTGTCCCATATTCTCCAGTGTGAAACAACATTTTTTCTGGTGCTAAAAGTCTTATCTTGCAGCACTATCTATTTAATATTTTACACTACAAGTGCTTTGGGGTGTCCCATATTCCCCAGTGTGAAACAACAATTTTTCTGGTGTTGAAAGTCTTATCTAGCAGCACTATCTATTTAATAGTTTACACTACAAGTGTTTTGTGGTGTCCCATATTCCCCAGTGTGAAACAACAATTTTCTGGTGTTGAAAGTCTTATCTAGCAGCACTATCTATTTAATATTTTACAATACGAGTGTTTTGTGGTGTCCCATATTCTCCAGTGTGAAACAACATTTTTTCTGGTGCTGAAAGTTTTATCTAGCAGCACTATCTATTTAATATTTTACACTACAAGTGCTTTGGGGTGTCCCATATTCCCCAGTGTGAAACAACAATTTTTCTGGTGTTGAAAGTCTTGTCTAGCAGCACTATCTATTCAATATTTTACAATACAAGTGTTTTGGGCCCATTAAAATGAATTCAAAGCAGTACACATATGAGCAGGATCAACAAACAGCTACTGGCACCAGTCCTGGTGGTATTGTTTCCTGTATGTCATCTGTTAAAGCCTATGTAAAAGTACATAGTCTTTTTAAGTCAGGAAAAAAAATAAAAAAATAAAACATGTAACCATGTTGAAGTGAAAAAGAGCTGTAACTGATGAAAAGTTAAATGGCGTGAAATTTTTTTTTTTCCAACATGCCATTCTACACACGCAGAAGAAAGAATGAGGGCTTCGCCTTTCTCTATTACTGCCAGATCTAAAAATGTTACTGAGCCTTCTTCTTGTAAGGTCACTCGTGAGCAAGCAAGTAATTTGGAGTCCGTGGTGCACAACTACTGTTACGTGTGAAAGCCGAGCTGCAAGAAATCAGTAAGGTATTAGAGGAAAATGTATGCTCAGAATCAGAAATGACACCAATCCCTGAGGAGAGTACATGCACGAGTGGTATGTGTAATCATGATCATTCTAATAGTGGACCCATAAAGAAGGGCCCTTTCAGCATTTCTGATGATGAGTGCCGGAACAACCCGAGTGTAGCCGGTGATACACCAAGTGAGGATGACACTTTGGAATTAGAAGAGGATGAGGGGGAGATTTGGGTAGCCGATGAGGGCGCTGATGAGGATGCGGCACCAGTGGCAGCAGTGTGGCACGTGAGGTTCTGCCACCAATTTGCACTTTCCAAACACAAGCAGGGATGACGCAGGAGGCAGACCACAACAGTTTGACATCTGGGCTGGTTTGAAAGATTTGACCAAAAAAATTGTGACCTTGCCCATAACTCCAACCAATCCTACTATTAACATGCAAAGGATGGTGGAGGGCCTAGCAGGGATTAAACTGTATTTTTCCTAATTTTCACTAATAATGTTTGTGTGTAATATGCACCCAAAGACGAGTGCTCAATTGCTAAGTCATTGATGAAGCGGAAGACAAGCAGGCTTGTCAGTTGAATTTGCAGGCAAATTCTACTGCGTTATATGGGTAACACCCAAAGATCTTCGCTCCATTGCTAATTGTAATTGCTGAAATAGAAATAATAGGGTTGACAGTCTTGGTCTAAATCTGCAGTTACATTTTATTGTAGCATAGCTCACTCAGAAACAGGAGAGGTGGCAGGGTTCAGTGCTAATCTTCCTCAAACAATACTAATTCATCCCCACTGGAATCCACCATCATAGAAGTCTGTGTACTATGATGTAATTGCCGATAATGGGCTTCCAAATGGAATTAGTAGTTCATTTTAGGGCAGAGCTGTCACGATTTTTGGCCAATTCTTTTACAGCAGAGCAAATATCAAAATGTTGTGCGGACTCATCTGCATCACCACTGGGTGTCTTGGGAAAGCTACTTTTTTTCCAACAAGCAATTGCCAGAGAAACTGAAGGAGAAGACGTCATTACAAGATGTTAATAGCTCTTGGAAATTGGCGAAGCAAATTAAGTATTTAATCTACAATTAAAATATAATTAGCACATTTACTTTGTTTTATTTCATCCGTTAAATTTCTGTAGCTCCTTGTCAAAATGTATTATTAAGGCAATCACTTGACTCAAGCTAACCGTGTCTGCACTCTCTTCACAGATGACTACTTCGCTGGACTAAAGTACATTCCCCTCAAATGCTAGTCTTCTTGCAGCTGCTGCATTCTCTTACATGCTGTTGCAGAAACCAGAAATTGTCCCTAAATTTTTCGGGACACAAACAGCATCTCCTGCATGTCATTTTTGAAAAGTTCTGTAACACCAAGTTGATTGTGTGAGCAAAAGAGGAAATGTGATGGAATTCCACCCCGCTGTAATGCTTGAACAATATTGGTGTCGTTATCAGAAATTACATATCCTCAGGAGAGTCCAAGCAGGATTAGCCACGTTTTAATGACATCCCTTAGTTTTTGTAACAGATTGTCAACTGTATGCCTCTTAGTGAAGCCGCTGATACACAGAGTAGCCTACTTCTGAAAAATGGGACGTTCTTGGGTATATGCTGCTGCTGTCCCTGCTGGTGAAGGCGAATGACCAACTCAGTGGGCTGTCACAGTCATATAATCTTTAGTTTGCCCAGTTCTGCTTGTCCACATATTGTGGTTAAGTGTACAGTGGGTAGAATGCCATTTTGTAGCCCAATAACAATCTTAAACCAACTGTATTAATAGTGGACATTGGACGCAGATCTAATACTAGCATAGTACCCAGGGCGTCTGTGATCCGCTTTGCGACTGGGTGACAGGTTTCATACTTGCTTCCTCTTGCAAAGGATTGTTTAACTGTCTATTGTTGCTTCTGGGAATATTGATGATGAAGGTGTTGAGGGCGTAGATTGCAGGTGCTGGGATGTAGATGAGAGAAGGGAGGTGGATGATGCTGGACTGCTTGTTGTTACTTTTTTTTAACCTACGTTTCTGATCTTCCCAACAGCTTTCCATGAACTCGTTGAAAAATTATGTAACATGGATGAGGATCCTAGATGGTTATGGTCCCTACCTCTACTGAGTGTGGCTTTAACAATGCTACAAATGGCTAGACAACTGTTGTCAGGATTTGTGTAAAAATAATTCCACACTTAAGAGGTGAATTTTTGGTCTTATGCCCAGGCATGACAATGACCTTTTACTTATCACTGGCAAGAACTGCAGCAATTTTTGTTTGAAAGTGTATGAAAATCATATTGTGACATATGAGGTAGTCTAAATTGAATGGAAATTAATCGAAATTAGTGTTAGTGAGGTTAATAATAATTAAGGTACAAAATAATACCTAAATTAAGTTTTAGGCCAAAAATTTTTTTTTTTTTTTTAACAAATTGCAAAATAAAACCAAATAAAACAAAAACCAAGGGCGGTTTTTCACAAAACACAAAGGTAATCCAGATCCAAAACCAAAACCAAAACACGGGGGTCAGTGACCATCTCTAAATCCCATCCTTAGAATTTCTTTCTCCATGTAAAAAAGGAACAAACAAATACATACATATAAACATAAAAACACCTTATATTCCTAAATTTGTGCTTTGGAACAAAGTTTATATTGTTTGCACCTTATATTTCTTGTTGTTATAAATAAAAAGATATATTAAAAAAAGCAAAAAAAAACAACAAACAAAAACAAACTTTAAATGTTTTGTAAATCCATCCAGAACTGATACTGGCTGTACCGGAAACATGAGTAAAAAATGGGAGACATATCAGATTTTTGGCCTCTATAAATAACATTATTAAAAATGGACTTTCATCACTCATCTAAAATGAACAACATGTAAATAAACTGCTTAAACACAGATGTAGATTTCTAAAAGTTTTTTTAAAATTTCATATATTGCAGTACATACTAATCTGGCCACCTTTGCCACAGTGATACCTTATTTTACTAGTCCCTACACTTCTCACTGTACAATGATGAGTTGACTTCTACAACAGTGTTCTAAGAAAAGTGATTATAATCACCACTTAACCGTATTCCTGTATCCTCTAACAGAAACACTCAGATTGGTGTTAACAAAACAGATAATTAAAAAAAAACATAAGATTCATATTTAAAACATGTTTAATTCTACATTATCATTAAGACCTTTGGGAAACATTGAACCCATAGAGAAAATACATTGTCAATCTCTTACACAGAGATGAAAATCTATCACCCCCCCCCCTTTCTGTAACATTAACCTGTTCTATCGCTGTAACTGTCAATACATGTAATGAACCATTGTGTTTCTGTATGAAATGTCTAGCTAAACTATATGTTCCATTTTTATTTAAGATATTTCTTCTGTGTTCTAGGAACCTAATATTGAGGATTCTAGTTGTTCTTCCTATATATTGAGCTCCACACTCACATATATCGATTGACAATTAATGAACCCCTTAATCTTATGGATCTCTTTTGTCACAGAGGATTAAAATTATATTGCATATTCCAAATTTATATACAAGTAATACAAGAACTTTTGTTACACTTATAAAATCCGTAAGGTTTTTTGAAAATACATCTTTAACCGATTCTATTTTTTCCACTTTGAAATGACTGCGTACCAATTTGTTTTTTATTGTGATACCACTTCTAAAAATAACTTTCGGAATATTATGTACAGAAGACATTAGTACTTCATCGTGTCTCAAAATTGAAAAATGTCTATTTATAATCCACTTTATTTGTCTAGAAAAGGAGTTATATTAGCTTACAAAGAAAACACATTATTTCCTGTCTAAGGGACTCATTTTATCTATTGTACTCACTGTAACAGTCTTTTTCAATAGGGCAGTGGATATCCTTGATCTTTAAATGAACTTATGAGTACTCTTGTCTGTTAAAAACATGCTTTATCCGAACTACAATTTTTACGTAGTCTTAGAAGTTGCCCTTTGGGAATATTTCTTTTCCAAGCATCTAAATGACAACTATGAAAATTCAAAAATTGATTACTATCAACATCCTTCTGATAAGTTTCAGTAACTATATTGTCTCCTTCAGGGCAATATCCAGGAAGTTTATATGGTTATAACTTACATTACTAGTGAATTTTAACCCAAAATTGTTATTGTTCAAGTGCTCAACAAATTGTGATGATGATTTCAAATTCCCACACCAAACAAAAAATAAATCATTGATATATCTACCGTAGAGCACCAGATTCACCTCTAAGCCACCATCCCAAATGAATCTCTGTTCAAAGAGGCCCATGTAGAGATTAGCAAAGCTAGGGGTGAATCTAGTGCCCATAGTGGTCCCGTGTATCTTTGAATAATATGATTTTATCTCATGTGCACCATTGCATTTTACAATCAGAGACTGTTATATTTAATAGATAATAACAGCGCAGAAGAGAGGAATGTAGGAGGTAGAAATAAAGGGAACAGATACCCAGGTGGAAAAATAACATGGATATCAAATCCACAATGATTGCAAAAAATAAAAAAATATTTATTCCATAAAAACAAAAAATTAATACCATACACGTTTCAAAATATAAAAGCAATTGATTAATATGACACCATTCAATATGGTAAATATAGACCAGTTATGACGGACCTAATTATATCAATACATAAGTACTCAGAACATTTGGACATATTAAATGATAATAATGATGATGGCCCATATAACGTGATATCACTAAGATTATAATGATATTAAATAGAATGCTATCGTTCCAAGACTTATTCTCCTACATTGAGATAAGTTTATAATGACCGGTCCACTTTGATATCAACTAGAGAGGAGGATTAGCAAGTACAGTCTCCAAGAATATTAACTAGCAATGTCTCATTCTCCACTACCGTATAGCTAATGCATGAATCTGTGGATGTTAGCAAAATACTTGCACTTGTAGATTCCATGTGGGGAGTATCGAACTCCTATCTCAGTCTCTGCGTCTCTCAGCTGAATGCTCCGTGGAGATGAGGAGCGCACCTCTCAGGGCTCCGGGTAACAACCAAAGAATCCAACAAAATGTTCCATTTTGATGCACTGTAGAGCTTTTCAAGCATAGATCTTACTGATTGAAAAGGTCCATCAATATCACAGGTACAACTGGTGATAATATCAATGATGCGTTTCATCCCCTCTTTGAGGACTTTTTCATAGCCATAATGATGAGTACTAAATCACCTCCTATATATCGGGCACTGATTTAGTTGCCTTAGATCTTAAACAGGTGTCAATGAATTAACAACTCCCCCATAGCATTTTTGATCGTTATTAAGTATCTCCTTAATCATTAACTTCATACAATACAAAAATCTTATAAAATAATATTGTTAATTTGAGCTCATTATTTTGCAATCGTTATGAATAAAACCCTTTTCCTTTATTTCCTATCTGGATCCAAATGTTCTGACTACTTATGTATTTATTTTATTAGGTCCTTCATACCCGGTCTATATTTTTCATATTGAATGGTGTCATATTAATCAATTGCTTTTATATTTTGATTTGTGTATGTTATTCATTTTTTGTTTTTATGGAATAAATATTTTCTATTTTTTGCAATCTTTGTGGATTTGATATCCATATTATTTTTCCACCTGAGTATCCTTTCCCTTTATTTCTACCTCCTACGTGCCTCTCTTCTGCGCTGTTATTATCTATATTTTGTGGTTACCCTTTTATCTGGGACAGTGACACTATCCCAATACAGCAGCGTTTAGAGTCATTGTAGAGGGGGTTGATATTGATTAGCGCCAGGTAATTTATATATTTTTATTTTACTGTTATTTTTAATACCTGCTTTTTTTTTCTTTTGTGTATTTGAGCTCTGAATTGTATTACTGCTTGTTCCTCCATTATCCTATGAGTTATCCATAATTTGATTTATGGTTGTATATAATTGTTTCTTAATAAAATGTTTTAATAGAATATTGTGTTGGTGATATATAATTGTTGAGGAGAATATATTTTTTGCGCTTCTATTCTCTAGTTTATTTATTCAGCAAAAATGACACTTCTCTCCAGCAAAAATATCAGGGACAGACTGATATTCTGTAAAAGGTACAGTAATCGGACTGCTGAGGACTGGGGTAAAGTAATTTTCTCTGATGAATCACGTTTCAGATTGTTTGGGGCATCTGAAAAAACACTTGTCCAGAGAAGCAAAGGTGAAGCGCTACCATCAGTCGTGTGTCATGCCAACAGTAAAGCATTCTGAGACAATTCATGTGTGGGGTTGCTTCTCTGCCAATTGGGCTCACTCACAATTTTGCCTAAAAACACAGCCATGAATAAAGAATAGTACCAAAACATCCTCCAAGAAGAACTTCTCCCAACCATCCAAGAACAGTTTGGTGGTGAACAATGCCATTTCCAGGGTGATGGAGCACCTTGTCATAAGGAAAAAGTGATAACTAAGTGGCTTGGGACTCGGACCCGCCTGGGTCACCTCGTGTCTCCCACTGCCTGGACTCGCCTGCTGTCTCCTGCCGTCTTCCCCATCCATCCTCTACACATGGCTCCTCTCTGACCGCCGCCGCCGTCTCTGGTACCGCTTCCTGCTCACCCTTATCCGTCCGTTGTCTCCTGCCGCCTGAGCTGCCTGTGTCTCCTGGTCACCGCCTGGTCACCGCCGCCTGGTCTTCCTGACAAGTTCCCCTGGACACCCACAGCCTTGGCCTGCCTTCCACGCTGCCTGCTGCCCGCTGCCGTTCCTGATCTCTGGCCCTCCTGAGGACTAAAGCGACCTGTGGTAATCGGCCCTGCACTCCTCTGGACACCCGCTGCCTGAAGCTCCTGCTTCTAAGTCTCCTGGCAATCACAGACGTTGCAGACTTTCTTCCAGCGACTTTGTCTCATCTCAGACTTCACAGACTTTTGCCCAGGGACTTTGTCTCATCTCCCGGGTTTGTTCTCACTCTCATTCTCCTGTTTTCACCCTAGTCCATATTGTACTGTATTTATTGTTCTCAGCTTCCTTTGTAGGCCTTATTTTTATTTTTATTCCACTTGTGTTTTTTTATTTATTTCTTTATTTATTATATTTTTATATTTATTTTCTCCATTCTTTATTTTTATTTTTCGCTCTCTATTTTTATTGCATTTACTGTACTTATTTTTATTTTTCGCTCTCTCTTTTTATTGCATTTACTGTATTTATTTATCTCTATTTGCATTTCTTATTTACTTATTTACTGTATTTAATTATTTCTATTTGCTTCTCTTATTTACTGTACTTAATTATAATTTAATTATTTCTATTTGCATTTCTTAATCTATTCCAACAGCATTTTATTTCTCCCTTGGTACTCCTCTGCTCTCCATCTATTGGCCTTTCTTGTCTCTTTGTTCCCCGTTCACGCCTCTCTGTCTCATTTAACACGGCTTGCCTTGCCTAGCCTCTTTGCCACACCTCTCCCCACCGTCATTGTCATTGTTGGCTATTACTTTATTTAACTCACTTATCTCATTTCCTCTTGTCTACCTTCTGACTCCCCCTGTCTATTGTCATTGTTGGCTATTACTTTATTTAACTCACTTATCTCAATTCCTCTTATCTACATTCTGACTCCCCCTGTCCTCCTCTCCCGCCCCTCTGCTTCAGACGATTCTTCGGTCCCCTCTACTTCTTCCACTCCTTCCCCACCCCTCCCTCACCTCACCATGCCTCCCTGTTCACTTGCCATACTCATACTCTCACCTCGCCCAACTTCACGCTCCTGTCCCCGCACTCCCCCGCGCACCGCTAACCTTGCCAACCTAATCCCCATCTCACCCTCCATTTCTGCTGTGCCCTCTGGAATGCTAGATCCGTCCGCAACAAACTCCCCTCTATCCATGACCTCTTCTTATCTAACTCTCTCAACCTTCTTGCCATTACCGAAAACTGGCTCACCGATTCCGACACTGCCTCCCCTGCTGCTCTCTCCTATGACGGCCTCTCCTTCACCCACTCCGCCAGATGTGGAGACCGCCCAGGCGGTGGAGTGGGCATTCTCCTATCCTCCACCTGTACTTTCAGACTCATTCCTCCTGAACCCTCCCTCTCCTTCTCCTCTTTTGAAGTCCACTCTATCCGTCTCTTCTACCCCATCCATCTCCGCGTCTCTGTCATATACCGTCCCCCTGGGCCCTCCTCCCTTTCTCTTGACAACTTTGCTGCCTGGCTCCCACACCACCTCTCCTCTGACATCCCCTCCATTATCCTTGGCGACTTCAATATCCCTATTGACAACACCACAGACCCTGCTTCCGTCAAACTCCTTGCCCTTTCTTCCTCCCTTGGCCTCTCCCAATGGACCTCCTCTTCTACCCACTGCCTTGGTCACTCCCTTCACCTTGTCTTCTCCCACCGTTGCAGTCTGTCCGACTTCTCTATCTCCCCCTTTCCACTCTCGGACCACCATCTCCTCTCATTCTCTCTCTCCTTTACTCCTGCACCCCTCCCCCCACCCAAATCTACCCGGTCCAGGCGCGATCTCGACACCCTTGATCCTGCTATTCTATCCTCTTCTCTCGAAACTCTCCTCTCTCCCCTTTCCACCCTGTCCTGCCCTAATCAGGCGGCCTCCCTCTATAACCAAACCCTCTCCTCCTCCCTTGATGCGGTTGCCCCTGCCCAGCCCATCCACCTTCGCTGCTCCAATCCCCAACCCTGGCACTCCAAACTTACCCGTTTCCTCCAAAAATGCTCTCATACTGCCGAACGCCACTGGAGAAAATCTCGCTCCCTGGCTGATTTCCTCCACTTCAAGTTTATCCTCTCCTCCTACAGCCTTGCCCTCTCGCTCGCTAAGCAATCCTTCTTTAAATCCCTCATCTCCTTCCAGTCCTCCAACCCCCGCCGCCTCTTCGCTACCTTTAACACTCTCCTGTCTCCCCCACCTCCCCCCTCCCTTCCTCCTTATCTGCCACTGACTTCACCTCCTTTTTCTCCTCTAAAATCGCGGCCATCAGACTTGAAATCTCCTTCTCCACCCACTCTTCCGCCACCCCCCCTCTTGCCCTTCCTCCCCCCTCCACTCTCCCCCCCTCTCCCTCCAGCCACCAAATCCTTCTCTCCTTCCGCCCCACCTCGGATGAGGAAATCCACTCTCTCATTTCTTCTTCCCCCCTTCTACCTGCCCCCAGGACCCCATCCCTTCCCACCTTCTTCACTCCCTTTCCGCCTCCACCTGCTCCCACCTCGCTCACCTCTTTAATCTGTCCCTCTCCACCGGCATCTTCCCCTCTGCCTTTAAACATGCTCTCGTTTCACCCATTCTCAACAAACCCAATCTTGACCCCACCTCACTCTCTAATTACCGCCCCATTTCCCTTCTCCCGTTTGCCTCTAAAATACTCGAGAGACTTGTCTGCAACCATCTCTCCACCTACCTCTCTCAACACTCCCTCCTTGACCCTCTCCAATCAGGCTTCCGCCCCCTCCATTTCACTGAAACTGCCCTGGCTCAAGTTACGAACGATCTCCTCTCGGCTAAAGCCATGGGCCACTACTCCCTCCTGATTCTCCTCGACCTCTCAGCGGCCTTTGACACCGTTGACCACCCCCTCATGCTTCACACCCTTCAGTCCATTGGCCTCTCCGGTACCGTCCTCTCCTGGTTCACCTCTTACCTTGCCGACCGTTCCTTCTCTGTTTCCACCTCTGATTCTCTCTACCCTTCTTCCTCCCTTCCAGTCGGGGTCCCTCAGGGCTCTGTCCTTGGACCCCTACTATTCTCACTATACACCTCTTCTCTGGGTGCACTCATCAGCTCCTTCGGCCTCAAGTACCACCTTTATGCTGATGACACTCAACTCTATCTTTCCTCTCCTGATCTCTCTCCCTCCCTTCTTTCCAGGGTATCCGCATGCCTCTCTGCCATCTCCTCCTGGATGTCCTCTAGATTTCTTAAACTCAATCTTGCTAAAACTGAACTCATTGTCTTTCTTCCCTCTCGTACCTCCTTCCCCTCTGACCTCTCCATCACTGTTGACAACTCATCTATCTCCCCTGTTCCCCAACTCCGCTGCCTAGGTGTCATCCTCGACTCCTCTCTCTCCTTTGCCCCTCACATTCACTCTCTCGCCAAATCCTGCCGTTTCCAGCTTCGCAACATTGCCCGCATTTGGCCCTTCCTCTCCCAGGATGCCACCAAATCTCTCGTCCACTCTCTGATTATCTCCCGCTTGGACTACTGCAACCTTCTCCTTATCGGCCTCCCCCTCTCTCATCTCGCTCCCCTTAGATCTGTACTTAACGCCGCTGCTAAGCTTATTTTCCTCTCTCTCCGTTCCACCTCTGTATCCCCACTCTACCAAGCCCTTCACTGGCTCCCCTTTCCCTACAGAATCCTTTTCAAGCTCCTCACTCTGACTTACAAGGCCCTCGCCAACTCCACTGCTCCCTACATCTCTAACCTTATCTCTATTCACACTCCCTCCCGCTCACTGCGATCATCCAACGATCGTCGCCTCTTTTCCCCTCTGATTACCTCCTCTCACGCACGTATCCAAGACTTCTCCCGCGCCGCTCCCCTACATTGGAACAAGCTCCTCCACTCCATCAGAACTTCCCCTAATCTGTCCTCTTTCAAACGAACATTAAAAACCCACCTTTTCCTTAAAGCCTTCCAGTCTCATGCCTAAACTCCCACCGGTCAGCTACCTCTCTTTCTCATCCCTTCTTCCCTTCCCCCCCTCCCTTGACTCCGTCTCTGTTTCTCCCATCTCTCCGTCTCATCCATGTGTCTGTCTGTCTTCCCCTCCCTTTAGATTGTTCGCTCCTTTGAGCAGGGCTCTCCTATCTTCTGTTTCCATCACTTTTAACTGCGCTCTCCAGCTACTCAGCTTACCTCCTCTCATTCCCTCTGCCCTCTGTCTCCTCTCGCTTCTCTCCGCTCCCCTCAGTGACTCTCAACCTGTCATCCGTGCCCACCCTCTTGGGCCATAGTCACCTGCCTATACTCACTTGTCCCCTCCCTCCCCTTCTTTCATGCTGTGCCTGAGCCCCCAGAGTTATAGTGCTTACTGTTACTTGTACTGTGCTGTTTCACCTTGTACTGTGCCATTGTTTGTCCTTGTACGGCGCTTTGTGGTGCCCTATAAATAAAAATTAATAATAATAATAATAATAATAATAGTAATCAACACATCAAAATTTTGGGTCCATGGCCAGGAAACTCCCCAGACCTTAATCCCATTGAGAACTTGTGGTCAATCCTCAAGAGGCAGGTGGACAAAAAACCCCACAAATTCTGACAAACTCCAAGCATTGATTAGATAAGAATGGGCGGCCATCAGTCAGTTGTATATGTGTACCACTTTACCATCAGTCAGTATGTGGTCCAGAAGTTGATTGTCAGCATGCCAGGGTGAATTGCAGAGGTCTTCAAAAAGAAGGGTCAACACTGCAAATATTGCATAAACCTAATGTAATTGTCAATAAACACCTTTGACACTTATGAAATGCTTGTAATTTTACTTCAGTATACCATAGCAACATCTGACAAAAAGGTCTAAAAACACTGAAGCAGCAAAATTTTGGAACTGTCACTATCCACTTGGCTTTATTCCACCTGCTCCTGTAGCTTTTAGCCGGGTTGGGCACTAAATTCAGATCCTGATAAAACCGACACTACTTACCGCTACAGCGTCATCATGAAACTGCCATTACCGACATCTTCAACTGCCCGATTCTTGGATAAGCTGACTTTCAATAAATTAGAGACATCGAGTGTGCGGCGCACAGGAATGACGTCACAGGTAAAAAGCGACAGTATTGTTAGTGCTGTTAAAGGGGCAAGGACAGTACGCCGGCTGGACAATGCACAAGGTATATTAAAAAGTACTGTCCAGCCAGCGTACTGTCATTGCCCCTTTAACAAATATTAGTAGGGGTAAGTAGTGTCGGTTTTATCAGGATCTGAATTTAGTGCCCAACCCGCCTAAAAGCTACAGGAGCAGGAGGAATAGCCAAGTGGATAGTGACAGTTCCACAATGTGTTAGTATTAACTTTTAAGCCAGGTGAATTTGTTTTCTCCTGGTATGCCTCATGGGCAGGGTGATAAAGGTTATTTATTCTGCAGAGGGCAGATATACAGTCAGGGCCAAAAGTTTTGAGAATGACACACGTAATATTTTTCACAAAGTTTGCTGCTTCAGTGTTTTTAGACCTTTTTCTCAGATGTTGCTATGGTATACTGAAGTAAAATTACAAGCATTTCATAACTGTCATTGCCCCTTTAACAGCACTAACAATACTGTCGCTTTTTACCTGTGATGTCATTCCTGTGCGCTTGACACTTGATGTCTCTAATTTATTGAAAGTCAGCTTTTCCAAGAGTCGGGCAGTTGAAGATGTCGGTAATGGCAGTTTTGTGATGACGCTGTAGGGGTAAGTAGTGTCGGTGTGGTGGTAGTCGGGAAAGCGCCTACCACCGCTTTTAGGCAACTGATTGTCGTATCACTTAAACTATACTAGCAGAATAAACCTAGTTGATCCCACACGTTTATACAGCTTGGATTCCATAATCAAAAACACAAAATACTCTCATTCTCAGTATGAATCTCTTTCAGATCAGTATGACTCTCTTTCAGATCAGACTAACTACTCTAAGTGCAAGGCCTGTCTAGTATTCATCATCTGCTCAGCCTTTCCACTCTGCTTTATTTATCTCTAGATCTTTGCCTTAGTCATGGGAGTTTCATATGAGATTCTTCAGATTATAATACAAATTGTTTTTAAGATTTTATTTACTTAAAGGAGTATTCCTCTGTATAGCAAAATATTCATTACCTTTCAGAATACAAAAGGAAATTGAAAAATGTTTAGTTGTAGCATAAGAAAATCATGCAACGCATACACTTTGTGTTTTATCAGCACTGCTAATTGCAGTTATATCTGTGCTTGCAGGCGAGTCTCAACCTGTTTGGGAAGCCTCCTAATTTCCTTGGGATCCCCCTCATGGCTTTAATATCACTGCAATTAGCAGTGATGTTGAAACAATAAGTGGTTGCAATGTTCCTATGGTAAGTGTGGAATGACAACAGGAGACAACACATAGCATAGACATGAAGAAATACGGGCCACTTTCTATACCCTAAAATATATTTTCAATTATTTAGTTTGAATCAGAACCAGGAAGTGTAAATTGATAGAAAACAAAAAAACATCCCAAACTCACATAAAACAAAACAAACAAAAAGCAATTTATAGTTGACCATGGTGAGGTTTTCTTATGTTAAATAGTTTATACCAGCATGTAAAATGACCACACATAGTGAACTTTGCATGAAATTACAATATGGCAAAATAAACAATGTTAATTTGGTGGGGATCTAATGTACAGAGCAAACAGTCCAATATACTATGAACAGTACTTTTAAATATTTGCATTGCTAAAAAAACCATTTATTGATTACGTGTGGTTTTATAGCAACATAACTTTGATAATCCTTGCCAAACTAAATATATTAGTCAATTTTAGTTTGATATGTAAGTTTTATTAATATATTATTATGTATTTGAAAGGCTTGAAAAAATAATTTCTGGATTTTTCTCTTTTGTTATTATTTTTATCATTTCTATTTTGCTGTTTTATTTTAGTATTTTGATATATTGTAGTATGTATCAGTATTCATTAAAAATACAAGTGAATCACTGATGAAGACGTTATAAGTTAAACCCCTACAATCTATTCTGCACGCAGCGGCTAGATTGCTTTTCCTTGCAAAACGTTCTTCCTCTGCTTAGCCACTCTGTCAGTCTCTACATTGGCTGCCTGTATTTCAACGAATCCAATATAAAATTCTTCTACTAACATGCAAGGCCGTCAACAAAATTGCACCGAAATACATTTCCTCACTAGTCTCAAAATATCTCCCAACTCAACACCTCCGTTCTGCACAAGATCTATGTCTCTCTTCCACTCTTATCACATCCTCTCATTCTCGGTTACAGGACTTTTTCCGGGCTGCACCCACTTTGTGAAATTCCCTCCCTCGCACAGTAAGACTTTCCTCTAGTCTTCAAACCTTCAAGCGTTCTCTGAAAACCCACCTCTTCAGACAAGCTTATGATATTCCTCAACCACCATCTTAATCTCCATGGATCACCCTATTACAACCCTCTACACAGCTAACACAAGACAACAACCCTCTGACCAACATTGTCACACACACAGTCCACTCAATACTTTTACCTTTGCATTCTAGCTGGTCCATTGTGTAATATGATGTAGCACATGCCCTTGTGTTTTAAACTCCCATTGTCCTATAGATTGTAAGCTTGTGAGCAGGGTTCTCTTACCTCTCTGTCTGTATGTATTACCCGGTTTGTTTATTCTTGTTCTGGAGTGCCTTGATTGTCTGGCTGTCACTTAGCCATACTTACGTAAGAACAATCTGGATCATTTTTTGATATACCGATTACGGTCATGTGACTCTGTTTGTCTATAAATAAACATGCCTTTGAAACAATTACTATTCCTCTGACGAAGCCGGATTACACGGAGAAACTCGTCAGAATTCGCTGCCTTGTAACCAGCTGACTAGCTGATCCCGCCCTGCCTTACCTTGGGGTACTGTGCGCCGGACTGTTGGAATATCTTCTCTTAACATCCATGCATATATTAATTGCTGCATACCAAGTTTCTAGCCACGGATGATCGTCAAAGCTAAGTTATCTTTTTGCTTGTCATAAGCATCGTTGGACATCCGAGCGATTGTTTGGGCTACATGGTGCATATGCTTAATGCTACATATGCCTTTAGTAATTAGAAGCTGAGTACGGACAATTCAATATACTCCGTAGTTGGAGTTAGATGGCGATTTTTTCTTGAAGTGCCGGAGAAGCAGGATCTATTTTCTCAACTTTATACAGTTTTTTAATACCAGGAATGTGAATGCTTATTGATGAATGGCTGTATGCCTAAACTGGTGATTATCAATTGACCTGCTGTAATATACCTGCATACCAGTAACCGATGCCTCTGCTCCACGTGTAGGAACTAATTTTAACCCATACATTTCAGTTG
This sequence comes from Mixophyes fleayi, assembly GCF_038048845.1. Lineage (NCBI taxonomy): Eukaryota > Metazoa > Chordata > Amphibia > Anura > Limnodynastidae > Mixophyes > Mixophyes fleayi. The sequence continues at coordinate 143,402,474 of NC_134406.1, read as the reverse complement.
GCTAATTTGCATATTAGCGCCTCAATCGGAATGACGCTTGTGTTTAATCATCTATGAGCTTCTTTCTATCAATGAGGATTTTCAGATCAGCAATGTGTTAATTATGCTAATTGATTTCTATACAGTCTGAGAGCCTTCAATATTGTATAGGAGATCTGTTATGTTTTTACTATCACCTGTTTTATTGGTTTAGTTTGATTGGTCCGGACCATAGTGTGTTATACAGTAAGTAATACAATTATATGTATAATATTGCTATTGAGCATTACAAGCCATTTATACAAATACTGGTGCACCAGTTTATTAAAACCACACTATGCCAATTTTACTGGTGTTGTTACTCCTATTTTTAATTGGATTGCAAACTAGTATGTGAGCGCTAGTCAGTTCTGTTGTTTTACATGTATAATGCCTTTTTAAGGCTAAACTTTGTTTATATTAATAAATTGTTACAGTTGTACCAGCGCTCCCTATTTATTTTGTATCTTTATTACCTAGTTAGATCCAGATATATAGCCTGAGGTAGCAGCGGTCTTCTGTATTTATTGCTAACAATATTAGATTACTTAGCGCCCATTAATGTTTTATTTTGTCTTATTAATGTTTGTTCCCAATTGTAAAGCGCTACAGAATTTGCTGGTGCTATATAAATAAATGTTGATGATGATGATGTTTTATTTCTATTCATCATTCATTACTAGGGCACCTCAAATTCTGTAGCACCAGGAAATCGTCAAACAGATATCACATTGTCACTCACCGGACTGTGAGTGCTTCTTCCCGGACTATTAGGAACCGTGGACGTCCTCTATCCTGAGGGACTGCGCATGCGCAGCCCTTTCCAAACCTTCAGTGTATGTTCCTTTAACTTAATTGGCAGATCAGGCAACCTCCCTATATTAAGCACCTGTGGTCAACACCACGTTGCCTGATCTTGGAGTCTCATTCCCCATGAGTCTCTGAAGGTGTTCCTGTGTTTCCTCGTTTATTCAGCCCAGCTGATTCCTGTGGTTTCCAAACCACTTCTACCTCTGTGGTTTCCAAACCACTTCTACTACTGTGGTTCCCATACCACTTCTACCATCTACTGTATCATCGTGACTGTGAGCTGATTCCTATCCGCTGCCTCCGTGCACTACAGTCTTCAAACCACTTCTCCTACTGTGGTTCCCATACCACTTCTACCATCTACTGTATCATCGTGACTGTGAGCTGATTCCTATCCGCTGCCTCCGTGCACTACAGTCTTCTAACCACTTCTACTCTACCATTTATTATTGGGACTGTTAGCTGATGCCTATCCGCTGCCTCCGTGCACTACAGTCTTCAACCTGCAACTCGTCTGTGTTTCATCATCGTGACTGCTAGCTGATTCCTATCCGCTGCCTCCGTGCACTACAGTCTTCAACCTGCAACCCGTCTGTGTTTCATCGTGACTGTTTGGCTGATTCCTATCCGCTGCCTCTGTGCGCTTCAGTCTTCAGTCCTTGTCAACGCTCCCGTGTTTCCTTGAGTCTGCCTCCACTATTGCTACCCGCTATTCTCCGTGATCAACAGTGCCTGTTCAACTCTGCTCTCCCGTGTCCCATCGTTACTGCACCTGCTGGTTGCTATTGGCTACCTCCGTGTTCCCGCAGAGACCCGCTGCTGCTACTCCTCAGCACTACTCATCCATCTACTGCTGATCCGCTCTCCACGCTTTCCTGTGTTCCCTGCTGGTCTACCTACCCGTGCGCTGCACCTACTAGACCACCGCTTCACCCATCCAGGGACTTCGCATCCTGCCGGCCTCCTGCCGTTCAGGTATCTCTGCACTCCTGTCTGACTGCCTCCTGAACCACGGTATGCATACTTCTCATTGACTGTGCTGTGTATTGCATACCTTGCTGGACTGTGTTGGTTCTCCTCTGGAGTGTGCTATCCGCTGAGTCTATTGCCATCATTGACTGTGTTATCTTATGCTGGACTACTTCAAGAGACTTTCTATATTGGCAGTATTGTTCAGTCATCTATACATTTATATTGTGCATATCACTGTGGTTCAAAGTCAAGGTGCCCGTGTATATCTTGTGTTGCAGTCTCTCCCCGTGCACCTCCTCACATATATATTCAGTGGTACAACTTGCTGAAGGCAGACCACTGATCCCTGTTTCCTGTATCACCTGTTCCAGTATCCTCTCACATAGCAGTGGTACAACTTGCTATCGCAGACCACTGACTACCCGGATACCTCCACTTGGATTCCACTCCTTCACTCAGACAGCGGTACAACTTGCTATCTGCAGACCGCTGACTCTCATCACCCCCTCGTTTCTGTTGGACATTCCTCCTCACTATAGCAGTGGTACAACTTGCTACCGCAGACCACTGACTACCTTCACGTGTCCTTTGTCCATACAGTTCCTCGTGTATTACTACCTCCATATTGCCAGTGCTGCTAGTCATAGACTTTCCTGAGCATCTCATCACCTGCTATTTCCTGTTCCGTGATCACCCTGCTACCAGAGTACCATATTACCACCTATACTGCTCTGGTAAGCCTATCACCTGGTGATCCCTGGGTAAAGACTCCTAGTGCCCGTGACAGTAAGATCAGGCCATGACAGACCCAGATACGGAACCTACCGCTAAGGAGATGCTGCAGCATCTGGTCAGCCGTGTGGAGCAACAGGATGCTCGCCAACAGCTGTTACTTCAATGTTACCAATCGTTAACCTCCCAAGGAACATCTGGACAGACTGTTACAGCTAATATTGAAGCTCCTGTGCTTGCCTCCGTTTCCCCAGTGCCATCCCAGGTGTCTACAGCTCCTACGCTTCACCTGCCTACTCCGTCAAAATATGACGGGGACCCCAAAACTTGTAGAGGTTTCCTTAACCAATGTTCAGTCCATTTTGAACTCCAACCTCAAAATTTTTCTACCCATCGTTCCAGAGTGGCCTATCTTATCTCATTGTTTTCCGGACAAGCCCTGGCTTGGGCCTCCCCTCTGTGGGAAAGAAACGATCCAATTCTACAAGATAGTGCCAAATTCATTTCCACGTTCCGAAGTGTGTTCGATGAACCAGGTCGTGTGACCTCCGCTGCTTCCAGCATTCTTCGTTTACGACAAGGCTCCAATACAGTAGGACAGTATGTCATTCAATTTAGGATCTTAGCCTCTGAACTTCAGTGGAATACTGAAGCATTAGTTGCCGCCTTCTGGCAGGGGCTCTCCGATAAAATTAAAGATGCACTGACTACCCAAGAGCTTCCTTCGTCACTAGAAGATTTGATCTCTCTTTGCCACCGTGTAGATATGAGATTTCGTGAAAGAGAGTCTGAGAAAACAACGGCTGTTAAAGCACCTCTTCGTTCAAATCCTCAATTTCGTCCAGCTCCATCCTCTGTGATTCCCATGGAGATAGGACGTTCCAAATTATCTTCAGAGGAGAGGAAACGAAGAGTAAAGAATAGACTCTGTATCTATTGTGCTGATTCCACGCATACGCTCAGCTCTTGCCCTAAGAGATCGGGAAATGCCAGGCCCTAACTAGTTCTGGAGAGGTGAAGTTAGGGTCCCTGGAGTCCTCTCCATTGTCTATGAAATCTAAAGTCTGCGCCTTTGATGTGACTATCTCCCTTGCTACCAAATCCTTTGAGTCACAGGCATTGATTGATTCCGGAGCAGCAGGAAATTTCATTTCTAAATCACTAGTGAATCAATGGTCCCTACCAGTGATCACTTTAAAAACACCCATTACTGTGACGGCTATAGATGGATCACGTCTCATCAATGGTCTCATCACCCAGAGTACGTCTCCAGTAACCCTTCAGATTGGTGTACTACACCATGAAGAAATTTCGTTTTTAATTCTTCCAGTTACGACAAGTCCGATTGTCTTAGGCCTTCCATGGCTTCAGTGTCACTCTCCCCAGATTGACTGGCGCACTCCTCAAGTTACGTCTTGGGGGTCTGAATGTCACCATCGTTGTCTTTCTCAAGTGACTCCTCTTAAAGTACAGCAATCTTCCATCACATCTTCCTCCCCGGGACTCCCTCCTCAGTATGCTTTATTTGCCGATGTGTTTGATAAAGCTCAGTCTGAACGTCTTCCTCCTCATCGTTCTTGGGATTGTCCGATCGACCTTCTACCTGGCAAGACTCCTCCTAGGGGCCGGGTCTATCCTCTCTCGTTGCCTGAAACTCAAGCCACATCTGAGTACATACAGGAGAATCTCCAGCGTGGCTTCATTCGACCTTCCACCTCTCCCGCTGGAGCTGGGTTCTTCTTCGTCAAAAAGAAGGATGGATCATTACGCCCTTGTATAGATTTTCGTGGACTCAACGCCATTACTATCAAGAATCGGTATCCCATTCCGCTGATCACTGAGCTATTTGATCGCATCAAGGGAGCTCGGATATTTACTAAGTTGGATCTTCGTGGTGCCTACAATTTAATTAGAATCCGTTCCGGTGATGAATGGAAGACCGCGTTTAACACCAGAGATGGGCATTACGAATATTTAGTAATGCCCTTCGGGCTGTGTAATGCCCCCGCTGTTTTCCAAGGTTTCATCAATGAGATCTTTCGGGACTTATTATATGTATGTGTCGTTGTCTACCTGGACGACATATTGATCTTCTCACAGGACCTGCCTTCTCATCACCAACATGTGGCAGAGGTCCTCTCCAGACTGCGGAAAAACTCATTGTTCTGTAAATTGGAAAAATGTTCATTCGAATTACCCCAGATTCCATTCTTGGGGTATATAGTTTCCGGAGTTGGCCTGAAGATGGATCCAGACAAAGTAAATGCTGTACTACATTGGCCTCAGCCAACTACTCTTCGTGCCATCCAGCGTTTTTTAGGTTTTGCCAATTACTATAGACGCTTCATTCAAGACTTCTCGTCCATTGCATCTCCTATTGTGGCCCTGACTCGTAAAGGGGCTAATACTAAGCAATGGTCATCTGAGGCTCTCCAAGCCTTCCAAATTCTCAAAGAGTCCTTCTCGTCTGCTCCCATTCTTCGACAGCCTGATGTGACACTTCCCTTCTTCCTAGAAGTAGATGCCTCTAATGTGGGCTTAGGAGCCATTCTCTCCCAACGCTCGGAGCAACAAAAATTACATCCTTGTGCCTTCTACTCTCGGGGTCTTCTGCCCGCCGAGAGAAATTACACTATCGGGGACAAGGAGTTGCTGGCCATCAAAGCTGCATTAGAGGAATGGAGATACTTGTTGGAAGGAGCTCGTCATCCGGTGACGATCTTCACAGATCATAAGAACTTGTCATATTTGCAATCTGCTCAATGCTTGAACCCTCGTCAAGCAAGATGGTCTCTTTTCTTTTCCCGTTTTGAATTAATTATAACCTTCAAACCAGCCGCTAAGAACAAGAAAGCTGACGCTCTATCTCGAGCTTTTGTGACGTCCTCTGATGTAGAAGAGGTTCCCAACCATGCTATTCTAGACCCCAAATGTATTTCTCTGGCTGCTTCATCCACCAAAATGCTACCATTTGGGAAGACCCTCGTGCCTCCTACCCTGAGGAGGAAAATCCTTTCGTGGTACCATGCCTCTCGTTTTTCTGGACACGCCGGTGAACATAAGACCTTTGAGATGCTCTCTCGAAGTTACTGGTGGCCTTCAATGAGGAGAGACGTCAAAGAGTTTATTGCTTCCTGTGATTTATGTTCTCAGTTCAAATCCTCCCGCAGAACTCCAGCAGGGTTGCTGCGACCACTACCCATTCCGTCCAAGCCTTGGACCCATATTAGTATGGATTTCGTTACTGATTTGCCACCAAGTAAGAATCACAATACTATTTGGGTAGTGGTAGACAGATTTTCGAAGATGGCTCATTTCGTCCCTCTGTCCGGTTTACCTTCTTCGTCTACTTTGGCTGAACACTTCATTAAAGAAATCTTCCGCATCCATGGATGTCCGTCTGAGATTGTGTCAGATAGAGGAGTACAATTCGTTTCCAGATTCTGGCGGGCCCTTTGTAAAACTTTGGGCATACGATTAGCTCTCTCATCGTCTTACCATCCGCAATCTAACGGACAAACGGAACGAGTCAATCAAGATCTTGAGACTTTTATTAGGATGTTTTCTTCAGCCAACCAAGACAACTGGGTAGAATTGCTCCCTTGGGCTGAATTCGCCCATAACAACATGTACCATGAGTCATCATCCAAAACTCCATTCTTTGTGGTTTACGGTCACCATCCGTCTTTTCCGGAATTTCCTGCCCTCCCACCCACCCAAGTTCCTGCTGTGGAGACTGCTTGTCAGACCTTCAAAAATATCTGGTCTCAGGTCAAAACCTGTTTAAAGAAGACATCTAACAAATATAAGTCTTTCGCAGATAAGAAGAGGCGGGCTATTCCACCACTAAAAATTGGAGATCGGGTTTGGTTATCTACCAAAAATATTCGTTTGAAGGTTCCATCTATGAAATTCGCCCCTCGTTTTATTGGTCCATATAGGATCATTCAAGTTATCAATCCAGTATGTGTTAAACTTCTTCTTCCTAAGAATCTTCGGATTTCCAATGCCTTCCATGTGTCCTTACTCAAACCTCTTATTATCAATCGTTTCTCGACTCCTCCCTCAGCACCGCAGCCAGTTCAAGTTCATCAGGAGGAGGATTTCGAGATTACTGAGGTATTGGATGCAAAAATTTCGCGAGGAGTCCTCCGTTTCCTCGTTCATTGGAAGGGCTTTGGTCCTGAAGAGCGTTCATGGATCAAAGCTGAAGATCTTAATGCTCCTGCTCTTCTGAAGAAGTTTTATTCCAAAAATCCGGACAAGCCCGGTTCCAGGCGTTCTGTGCCCACCTTTAAAAGGGGGGGTACTGTCACTCACCGGACTGTGAGTGCTTCTTCCCGGACTATTAGGAACCGTGGACGTCCTCTATCCTGAGGGACTGCGCATGCGCAGCCCTTTCCAAACCTTCAGTGTATGTTCCTTTAACTTAATTGGCAGATCAGGCAACCTCCCTATATTAAGCACCTGTGGTCAACACCACGTTGCCTGATCTTGGAGTCTCATTCCCCATGAGTCTCTGAAGGTGTTCCTGTGTTTCCTCGTTTATTCAGCCCAGCTGATTCCTGTGGTTTCCAAACCACTTCTACCTCTGTGGTTTCCAAACCACTTCTACTACTGTGGTTCCCATACCACTTCTACCATCTACTGTATCATCGTGACTGTGAGCTGATTCCTATCCGCTGCCTCCGTGCACTACAGTCTTCAAACCACTTCTCCTACTGTGGTTCCCATACCACTTCTACCATCTACTGTATCATCGTGACTGTGAGCTGATTCCTATCCGCTGCCTCCGTGCACTACAGTCTTCTAACCACTTCTACTCTACCATTTATTATTGGGACTGTTAGCTGATGCCTATCCGCTGCCTCCGTGCACTACAGTCTTCAACCTGCAACTCGTCTGTGTTTCATCATCGTGACTGCTAGCTGATTCCTATCCGCTGCCTCCGTGCACTACAGTCTTCAACCTGCAACCCGTCTGTGTTTCATCGTGACTGTTTGGCTGATTCCTATCCGCTGCCTCTGTGCGCTTCAGTCTTCAGTCCTTGTCAACGCTCCCGTGTTTCCTTGAGTCTGCCTCCACTATTGCTACCCGCTATTCTCCGTGATCAACAGTGCCTGTTCAACTCTGCTCTCCCGTGTCCCATCGTTACTGCACCTGCTGGTTGCTATTGGCTACCTCCGTGTTCCCGCAGAGACCCGCTGCTGCTACTCCTCAGCACTACTCATCCATCTACTGCTGATCCGCTCTCCACGCTTTCCTGTGTTCCCTGCTGGTCTACCTACCCGTGCGCTGCACCTACTAGACCACCGCTTCACCCATCCAGGGACTTCGCATCCTGCCGGCCTCCTGCCGTTCAGGTATCTCTGCACTCCTGTCTGACTGCCTCCTGAACCACGGTATGCATACTTCTCATTGACTGTGCTGTGTATTGCATACCTTGCTGGACTGTGTTGGTTCTCCTCTGGAGTGTGCTATCCGCTGAGTCTATTGCCATCATTGACTGTGTTATCTTATGCTGGACTACTTCAAGAGACTTTCTATATTGGCAGTATTGTTCAGTCATCTATACATTTATATTGTGCATATCACTGTGGTTCAAAGTCAAGGTGCCCGTGTATATCTTGTGTTGCAGTCTCTCCCCGTGCACCTCCTCACATATATATTCAGTGGTACAACTTGCTGAAGGCAGACCACTGATCCCTGTTTCCTGTATCACCTGTTCCAGTATCCTCTCACATAGCAGTGGTACAACTTGCTATCGCAGACCACTGACTACCCGGATACCTCCACTTGGATTCCACTCCTTCACTCAGACAGCGGTACAACTTGCTATCTGCAGACCGCTGACTCTCATCACCCCCTCGTTTCTGTTGGACATTCCTCCTCACTATAGCAGTGGTACAACTTGCTACCGCAGACCACTGACTACCTTCACGTGTCCTTTGTCCATACAGTTCCTCGTGTATTACTACCTCCATATTGCCAGTGCTGCTAGTCATAGACTTTCCTGAGCATCTCATCACCTGCTATTTCCTGTTCCGTGATCACCCTGCTACCAGAGTACCATATTACCACCTATACTGCTCTGGTAAGCCTATCACCTGGTGATCCCTGGGTAAAGACTCCTAGTGCCCGTGACACACATACATGAATGCAATAAACAATAACAGATATATAAATTAAATTAAGTATAATAACACATACATGGTTGGTTATGAGGTTTCAATTACAGCTAGCATGGAAAAAGATATGAGTTTCATGGGTATAAGTAAACAAACAACAACAAAAAAAGTATTTAAAGGTGACTTTTGAGGGAAAAATTGAAGGATTGTAGGAACAGGGAGAGTCTGGAAGGGCAAGACATGGAATTTTATAGGCGGGGAGCAGTCTTGGAGATGGGAGTGTGAGGAAATTATAAGAGGGAAGATAATTGAAGATCAGAGGCAGAGTGGAGTGGTTGATGTCGAAGTCAGCAAATTGGATAAAGTCATCTCAATTAATATCGAGCAAACTTGATTGTCTTTGTCTGAAATTATGCGTAGAGCACGCTACGGCGTGGAAAGGCGTATCCAGCCATAACACGTGGCAATAACAGTTTTTACACTTTTGTATACATTCGCACCAACACACACATTTGTAAATAGTACACATTAATCGTAGTTGCAACACATAGTTATTTATATCGAAATATAGTAGTGTTTATGTGTAATATTATAAGCTTTATGCATATTAGTGATACATATGGTTCAGGTTAAAGGAAATGTGTCATGTCTGATATCATATTAATCCCCTTTACATCAGCAGCTGTCCGGTGCATTCGACAAAGAGATCGCACATTGCATACTCTAGTTATTAATGTTAGGGAATAAACCTTTAATATGATGCTGACTGTAAAATGCTAATGGACTGGTTGTAATTGGAGTTTTGGCGGGAAGAACAGAGCTTATCCCCTGGAGAGATGACCACCACCTTTGGATTCCTTAGATTGAACCAGCCTATGATCTGCAAACCCCTGGACCTTCCTAGAAGCAAACCATACCATCTGCATTGTTTCACTGTATTTCTGTTTGCATATAAGCAGTAGCTCTCATCTAGTGTTTAGTCACATTGACCACAGACTTCAGACCTGAATGACTGTTCACTGGATCCAGAGCGCCTGCGATAAGTAACGGCTGTACTTATTATTATTATTTTGCTTGAATTATACTTTTTGAGAATAAATATTTGTGCGTTGGAAACACAAATCGATATTCGACAATCAGTATTGGATAGCGACAAAACGTGCATAACATTGAGTTGTGTGTCATAGTGATGAGGTCAGAGATACATGGAGGGGAAGCACTAGTGAGGATATTGTAGGTGAAGGACAGCAGGGAGAAAGTGGGAACACCATGCAAAATGCAGTCTTAGAATTGGAAGGACTAACCATGGGGTGGGAGGGAGGGGGTCGGACAAGTACCGCCACAATATGTATTAAATTTACATGGTGTAGCCTTTGCTAGTGAAAGCCGGTGAATCTTGCAAGCAGTAAGATTATCATTGACGATAACAGTGTCATCGCTGTAGAAATTAATTTGAAGTATACGTTGAAGCGAAAAAAGTTTACTATTCAGTCACTCAGCAAAATATGTTCAAATCTGAATACTATGCTTACCTATTGTCCTCAAGTTCAGTATTGTGAATATTGAACACATTTGTGCCACCATTCATCCACATCACTTCTAATTGGCAGCAATCAGGATCCCATCATAAACTTCAGCAGAAGCAGAAGAAGAAGTAAGGGGCAAAGAGGCAAGAAGTCGAAAATGCAGAGGGAGTGGGGGAAAGTGCAGGGCAAAAATTAAAGTGGATTATGAGGGGCACAGAGGAAAAGTGGTGGAGACATAGATATGATAAGTGGGGGTGGTAAAGAGGGACAGACACATAAGGGGAGAAATATTTGCTTTCTGACATAAATGCTTTATGTACCAAATTAAGTCAAGCCATCACAGATAGTGCCCTATATTAAAATAACCCCAACCATAATGTTGATATCCCTTGTTTTTTTTTCTTCCTGCACCACTGACACTGAGCTTTCTGCTGTGCACTGTGCACCAGGACCAACCTTAATGCAATAATTCAGGAATAAATGCTTTAGAAATCTGGCAAAACCAGATTTACCCAAGCAATAGAACAGGTTAAATGAACACGGAGGGAATTAATTATGTATCTACCATAGGCTGCTATGGGGCCCACAAATGAGGGGGGTCTGTCTACTCTGTCAAAGTCCTATGTACATATGTCAGTTGTTAACTAGAGAGTGATACATGGGGGCCCTTACAATGTTGCTATGAGAAGCAAAAATGTCTAGTTACACATCAGGAAGAAAATATCACTCCTCCTCTTATGTGTTTAACTCCTCAATGGTGGATAGAAGTGCAGGTCATAAGGAAAATTTCTATTAAACATATATTACAGGCAGTACAATAATTTGTCAATTAATTAGTCATAAAAATAAATATTATATTACACACCTGTTTTAATAGTCATCTCTCATTAAGGCATAACTTTGTATGTAATAATCAACCAATTGTAGCAATATATCATTACATTGTTGCCTATCAAATGTTTAAAACACATAGGAAAAGTAAATTGCAAAATTATTAAAAAATGACTTGCAAATCATTTCCAAAATTGGTTAAGGAAGTAAACAATTGAGGAAATGAGGGAGGTGGAGTAATGCTTGAATACTGTGTACCCCATGGCCCAGTAAAGGCAGCAAAGGATCAATTGTGCAGAGGAATGAGAACAGTCAGACTGTGCCTTGAGTCTATACTGGCTATGTAATAGGCTCTGTCCTGGAAGAATATGGTTACAGTGAAACAGTCTTTTTTCTAAATTGATAGTGAAAAAAGTTAGTATATAATAAAGAAAATACTGCAACCTCACCCATAGCCCAACCCAGATGACTTGATCATTTTTTTAATAGCAGAGAAACAGTGGACAGAGGTTTAACAGCACAGTGTCATTGTTAACTATTGCTGCAGTAGCATGGAAACATCATTTTCACTGTTATTTTCACTGGGAAGTGGATATGAAGCATAAAGTTAATGGAGGGGTATGGTTGGTGCAAACAGATATGGAGTGTGTACACTATGTTAGGGAGGATATATTAATACTGCTTGGCACTTTACTAGACTTATCACTACAGCTGAAAGAGGCAGGTTCTGTTTACTTTTATGCTAGCAGCTAGGATCACTTTATCAGGTGGAATACACACTTCGGATTAATAATGCAGGCCTCAGGGGGTTTATAGTGAACTTGTGTCCTGGGGTTTTTTGGAAACCTAAAAACCGTGGCTTGGCTGCTAAATAAACTCCATTCCTGGTCAAACATTTAAGAAGGATCTGTGCTTAATAAAAAAAGAAAAAATACTTTCAATAGATGCTGTCTTCAGGTGAACTGAATGAATTGGTTTCCAGACAATTCTCAGGCTTCTTCAATGTCATTGAGGTATTGCACATGGGAAATCTATATTGAAACATAAAAATATAACATATGACTCTTTGGTATTAATTAATTAATTCAAGTTCAGACTGTAAAACGAATAATTTTAAATATGAAAACACTTAAAAGCTAATATGTAGAAAAGAAGCACATAAAAAGGAACATTTACATGCATATGCTCAGTGAAGTGCATTGTTAGACATAACAAATTATTATTATTATTATTATTATTATTATTATTATTATTATTATTATTATTATTATTATTATTATCATCTTTTATCTATAAGGTGCCACAAATGGTCTGCAGTACCGTACAAGAAATAAATAGAAGGCAGTGACCCATAAAACATTACATGAAGAACAAGATACAAAGACCAGTTTTCTTTTGCACAGTGTTTGCAGTAAATATTGTAATGAAGTGTTATATACACAACAGAGATTTGTGTTAACAAATGCAAAATTTGTATTTTCAACAAGAAATGTAATTAAATATAAACAAAATTAAACTAGATTAAATACAAACATCTGGTTTTTACCTTTAAAAAAAAAAAAGGGAATCTTCTTTCCTTCAGTGGTCCAAATGGAAATGTCAATTAAGTAATGAGATTGACAGTTTTGACTTCATATAATATAGCCACAATGCAATGAATTGGAGGGGTCAATATGAGATCTGTCAATCTTAAGAAACTAAATAAATAAACTAATAAACTAATAAATTTGCTAATAGTTATTACCACCATTGTGTACAATTGCCAAAGCCCTCCAGTACCTGCAAGTGATATGCTTCCTGAAAGGTGTTTGTGCTCAAGTGATGCATCTTTCTCTATTTGTGCTGCAATTAAGTGAAGACGCTCTTACAGTCTTGTACACCCCTGCCTATCCCCATACTGCCTCTCCAGGCTTAAGGAGATCCAAGTCAACAATGCACAAAAATGTGTGTGCAGATGTACGTATTTTTGGTGCACACGTGTATCTTATACAAAAAATATTATGTACTTTCATAATAATACAAACAATACATACTTTTGTTACATTTTGAAATAAACTTTCTGTAAATACATAACAGATAACTTTCTTATTATGTAAGCTGCCAGACTGTCAGATACACATTGCGATATATAAGTAAATTGTAAAATGTCTATCAACCAGTTACACATATTGTGAACTTTTGATATTGGTTGGGCCCAGTATAGCTTACAAGTCATTTACTGTGACTTTCAAACAAAACTATTAGAGATTCTCTATATTTCCCTTACTAGTGGAAATGTTAATATCTTCATGGTATTCAAGCACATCAGCCAAATAGTTTCATGAAATTATATGTCATTCCTAATTCAACGTCAAATTACTATGCATGCTGCCCAGATAGTCAGGTTTCAGCAGTGACATTTCATATGCTTGCTTTTCCTGTCAGTATCTTTCTGCGGTTCATGTAAAATCAAATCAAGAAAAATACAATTTACTAAGACATAATTTCAGTGAAACTGACTGCATCCTTAAAATGAGCATCTCACTTCTGTGACATGTTCTCTTTTGTTATGTACAAGCTTTGCAAAGCATGAGAAAATCATTTTCCTTCTCCAATTTGCCCAGGTGAAGATCAGCGTGTATCCCTGCTCAGTATGCTTATTTCATAAGAAGCAGTGATATGTCCATTGTTCACCAGCCTCCTTCTCCATGCCAGTGTATCTCAATAGTGGAGGGCAGAGGCTGTGGTTTGCATGCTGGCCAGGTTATTTATCATGGAGGCTGGAGCGATTCATATGCTCAGCAGATTGAAAAACATGCTGATCACCTGAGCCACAGGGTCTCTCCTGGAGAAATGGGAGGGGGGTTGCCATAGTCTATTTAAAGCCTGTATTTAAGCTTTTATTCCAAATTATTAAATATTATGACTAGATCAGAAAACAAAAAATTGGTAATCAGCCAATGCTCCACTTGCAGTTTCTACTAGTATATGTGTATGTTTAGGTTAAAAATAAATTAATAATAAAAACAAGGTAATATTGTAGGTTCTATCATACATTTAGATCCATCAGACCCTGATCACCTACAATCTCTCCTCCATCACTTTAACCTCTTTGCACTCTTTTTGCCTCCTCATACCCACAGAAATCAATGTTACGTTAATTTTCAACTACTGCCCTCCTCTCTGCGATAAATTCTCTCCCTGATTTGTGTATTCTCCAGCCCAGATCTCAAACCTTTTCCAGACCATAGAAATAACCCTTAATCAAGTGGCTTCAATTTTCTTTCTTTATAACATTGATATAGCTCACTAAAATAAATGCTCTCTAGATCTTTCACCAACTGTGTTGGTCTATGTAACTATAACTATTTCTGAATATTCATATTAGGGGTCCTCTCATTACCTCAACCTTAATCTTTCAAATACTAATCTAGTAATATAGTAACATAGTGGATGAGGTTGAAAAAAGACACCAGTCCATTAAGTTCAACCTATTTTGGATCTCCTGCTATCCTGCACTTATATTTGAAATTGATCCAGAGTAAGCAACCACCAATCTGTTTCAATTGTGAGAATACCCCCAGACCCAATATTGCAGTCCTATTTTTACCCTAGATCCACTACTATTCTTCATTTTAATTAACGGTCGTATCCCTGGATACACTTTTCAGCAAAAAAATTGTCTAACCCTTTCTTAAACATATCTATTGAATCTGCCATCACAACCTTCCCTGGCAGTGAATTCTATATTTTGACTGCCCTTACTGTAAAGAACCCCTTCCTATGCTGGTTGTGAAATTTCCTCTCCTCTAACCTTAGGGGGTGACCAAGTGTCCTGTGTGTATAGTCCTTGGGGTAAAAAGTTCCCATGAAAGTTCTCTATATTGACCCTTAATGTATTTGTACATAGTAATCATATCTCCTCTTAGATGCCTCTTTTTTAAAGTAAACATGGCTAAACTGGCTAACCTTTCCTCATAATGACTCCATACCCTTTATCAATTTTGTCGCCTTTCTCTGAACCCTTTCTAGTTCCAGATTATCTTTTTTATAGAGTGGTGCCCAGAACTGTACTGCATATTCAAGATGACGTCTTACCAACAATTTATACAGTGGCAAAATTACACTGTCTTCCCTTGCATCTATACCACTGTATATGCATGTCAATACTTTATTTGCCCTTGCAGCTGCTGCTTGACATTGAGCACTATTGCTAAGTCTACTGTCTACGAGCACTCCCAAATCCTTTTCTATTATAGATTCTCCTAAATTAATTCCATTTAATTTATAGATTCCGTTCTTGTTTTTGATCCCTAAATGCATAACCTTACATTTATCTATGTTAAACCTCATATTCCATTTGGCCGCACAATCCTCCAGTTTATTTAAGTCCATCTGTAGAGAAGCTACATCTTCCTCTGATATTATTGCCTTACAGAGTTTAGTGTCAGCTGCAAGAATAGAAACTTTACTCTCTAAACCATCACCAAGGTCCTTAATTAATATATTAAAAAGGAGTGGCCCCAGCACGGAACCTTGAGGTACTCCACTTAAAACTTTTGACCAATTAGAAAATGTTCCATTTATCAAACTTTCTGTTCCCTATTCTCTAACCAGTTTTTGATCCAAGTACAAATGTTGTTTCCTAGACCCAGTTCCCTTATTTTGTAAACCAGCCTCTTGTGTGGCACTGTATCAAAGGCCTTTTGCAAAATCTAAGTGGACCACATATACTGTGCTGCCCTGGTCTAAGGTCCCACTAATTTTGCCAATCCCTTGGTACTGATCCTGGTGAGATTTAATCTATGAAAATTAAGAATAGCGGTCTAGCTATTTCTGAGTTTAGCTCCATAAGAACCCTTGGGTGTATGCCATCTGGACTTGGAGCTTTATTTATCTTAATATTCTTCAGTCACCTTTGGACTTCTTCCTCTGTCAACCAAGTATTAATTAATGGTTCGGTTTCATTTCCATTTTTATGTATTATTCCTACCATTTGTTCCTCTCTAGCAAATACTGAAGACATGAAAGTGTTTAATACCTCTGCTTTTTCCTTAGTATCATATATCAATTCACCCATCGCAATTCTTAGCGGTCCTATATTATCTTTTTTAATCCTTTTGCCATTTATATACTTAAAAACTTTTTGGGGTTTGTCTTACTTTGTTGATTACTTTTCCCAGTAGTCAACAAGGGCTTCTTGCTTCTAACCAGACATTTCTATTGATAGCATGACAATACGCTTTTAGTTTTTGACTAGAGGGAATATATATAGATAACAATTATTAAACCAAAGTTGGCAGGTTTTTGAGTCACACTCGGTTTGGTAATGATAGTTTTTTGCCAACTTCTTATAAAAAAAGTCTGTATAGTACTTTTAAGAGCAATATTACACCCACATTTCATCTGTGGGCATTTGATGGATCCATGTTCAATTAGCAGCCACCAGGCCAATGTTACAAAATCATGATTGCAGCTAGATAGAGCCACATCATATGTTGTTTTTGGTATGTGAGAGCTTTATGTATGTGCATGTGCATCAGGGCTGTACTGGGACTAAAATAAGCCCTGAAATTTAAAGCACACATGCCCACCTCTGTTCCAGATAATAATAATAATAATAATAATAATAATAATAATAATAATTACAGTACTTTCTGCAAAGCTCATTGTTATACGGCAGGGTTTCCCAAAACCAGTCCTCAGGGCTCCCCAACAGTGCAGGTTTTCCATATCTCCTTGCTGGAGCACAGGTGTATTCATTTCTGACTGACACATTGTAACAGATCCACAGGTGGTCCTAATTATGTTACATGTGATCCGGAAAACCTGCACTGTTGGGGAGCCCTGAGGACTGGGTTTGGGAAACCCTGTTATACGGTGTTCCGCGAGATACAAATGTATTACGTGCACCTTAACTCTCTATTTGCAGTATAGGGCATACCAGTATAAGGCAATGGTATGTGCAGGACCCGCAAGAGAAATTTAAGGTCCAGGTATAGTGAACTTTTAGGGCAACCCCTCAATAGATGAGTAGGAAGTAAACTATGTGCCGCAGCGGTGAAGCTGGAATGGGCGCACCCACACATCCCTCACACCTCACATTTACATTGCCGCAAGCCCCCTGTGCCATCACACACACAGATTTACATTGCCACAAGCCCCTGTGCCATCACACACACACATTTACATTGCCACAAGTCCCGTGTGCCATCACACCCACACATTACATTGCCACATGCCCCCTGTGCCATTCACATACATTACCACAAGCCCCCTGTGCATCACACTCACATTACTGTGTCTCTTCATCATCACCATGCTGTGTCTCCCTATTAACACACTGTGCCCCTTCATCATAACCATGCTGTCCCCCCTTATGAGCACACTGCACCCTCCATGCTGCTTTTCCCCCCTTCACATGGCCCCCCTTCATCACAATCTTCCATGCTGCTTCCCACCCTATCATTCATCACACTGTGCCATGCTGCTTCCCCTCCCTTTATCACACTGTGTCGTACTGCTTTCCCCCCTCTATAACACTGAACCATGCTGCCCCTCCTTCATCACACTGTGCCATGCTGCTTCCCCCCCATTCATTTATCACACTGTGCCATGTTGCCTCCCCCCTTTCTTTTATCACACTGTGCCATGCTGCTCCCCCCACTTTCATTCATCACACTGTGCCATGCTGCTCCCCCTTCATTCATCACACTGTGCCCTGCTGCTTCCCCCCTTTCATTCATAACACTATGCCATGCTGCTTCCAATCTCTTTAATTCATCACACTGTGCTATGCTGCTTCCCCCGATTTCATTCATCACACTGTACCATGATGCTCCCCCCCTTCATTCATCACACAGTGCCATGCTGCTCCCCTCTTTCATTCATCACACTGTGCCATGCTGCTCCCCCTTTTAATTCATCACACTGTGCCATGTTGCTTCCTCCCTTTCATTAATCACACTGTGCCATGCTGCTTCCAAACCCTTTCATTCATCACACTGTGCCATGCTGCTCCCCCCTTTCATTCCTCACTCTGTATCATGCTGCTTCCCCCCTCTTACCTCCATTCCTTTACTTACTTTACTTTAGATTGGCTTCTTCATCTCTCTTCTTTTCTTCCCTTCTGTCTTCTGTCTCCTGTCTTCTTGCTTGCTTGCTTCTCTCTGTGCCGCTCTTCACTGAATGTCGGGGGTGATATGATGACATCACACCCGATATTCAGTGCGAACAGAGCAGGGAGGAGGGAGGAGTGGTGTTGCAATGAGGTAAGTATTTTTTTTCCTAGTACCCTGCTTCCCCCAACCAACGAAGACCCTGCCACTCAGCACTGCCGCCGCTGGGGTTGGGGTCGGAACGCGGCACATGTAGTCAGGTGGATGTTTTCTGGGGAGGAGAGACCACCGGCCCTTTTAGCCACCGACCCATCTGGCATTTGCCAAAACTGTCAAAGTACCAGTCAGGCCTTGATGTGCATAAACCCTTTGCTGTTCTTTAGTGATAAGTAAAACTCGAAATTGCTGGTCTCGCTGTTTCGCACAAGGTAACTTGCTTCTTTAAACAGTTTCAAGAGATTCTGCAGCTGATTGCACCATGGTACCATAACTGACTATCTAGTTGCAGTGAAGGATCTATCTTTTCTACCAGTGAGTTGCTGGGTTCTACACTTGGATTGTTGATAGCTTTCAAATTCCCAGCTGAGTGTCTATGCATGTGTTTTGAGTTTTTCCTCTCTGGGTGGTGACATGCCTGTTTTATTACCACCTATAATGTATAAAATAAACAGCACTCTAAAATAGAGGTTGCAAATATGTAAATTATTAAAATAATTAGGTATCACCGAAAGATTTCTCTGCAGAAAAATTTGAAACTAATTGCGGTGATGATTCTGAAGGTTTGCATATTTTAGAGAGTCTTTTGGAAGACAACAACAAAATAGGCCTAGAGGCTATTCCTAATTTTTAAATTAATGGGTTTGACGAATTGAAGACTCACAATGAAACCTCATATAGGCCCTAATTTAAGTTGAAATAAAATGTATTTTATTTGAATCATAAAAGTCCAGCAATCACAATTTAATAGAATATTAAATGATTATATGTCATTATGCAAATATAAATACAAGTGTTCTGTATGGAGTGAACATAATTTAAGCAGGCCAGAAAGAATGGACCTAAAAGAATTTCAAAAGACCTCTCCCATGTCATTAAGCCAACAGACAAGGGAGGTGGAGTAGTTTATTGGATCTTGAGTATTACATTAATAATGCCCTAAGACAATTGAATTATCAGCTTTTATCAGACTTTAAGGGATGACCTCGCAATTACTTAAGATGTGTTAAAAGAGTTGTTGGAGGAAGCCCTCCTTGACAGGTAATATCCAGGGAGGAATATAGATTTTTGTTCACAGTGCACCCTATCACTTTGGTGTTTTATCATCTTCCCAAGGTACATAACACCTTGCAGTAACCTTCTGTGCAACCTATTATTTTGGGAGTGAGTTCCTCAACCTCTAATTTGTCTTTTTCTATAGACCACTACATACACAGGGTTGCCATCAGAAACTGTGGGGCCCTAATTAATCAGGCAGCCACTCCCCTTCCAATACATGCCTCCTCCATCTTTGCCATACATGCACCCCCCCTTCTTTGCCATACATGCTCCACCCTTCCTCTTTGCCGTACATGTGCCCCTTCCCTCATCATAAAACATTCCAACTGTCCCTCATTACAGTGCATGCCTTGCCCCGCTCCCTCATCACAGTAAATGCTCCATTCCCTCCTCATCACAGTAAATGTAACCCCTTTTTTTCCCCTATCACAGTAAATGTTCCCCTCCCTCACCCTCTCATGTTCTCCTCTCCCCATCACAGTTAATGTTCCCCTTTCCCCATCCCATTACAGAAAATGTTCCCCTCTCCCTCCAATCCTGTCACAGTAAATGTTCCCCTCTCCCCTCCAAACAATCTTAGTAAATCTTCCCCTCTCCTCCCCTATTAAATTAATGACCAATTAATGTACCTTCTCCTCTACGAAGCTGCGGCTCCCGTTAACTAATAGACTGGGAGCGTGGCACACAGTGATGATGTCACTGCACGCTCCCAGCCTATCAGATCCTGGAAGCCACAGCATTGCGGAGGAGAAGGGACACGGTTGGTCAGACTAAAGGGCCTGGACAGATGGAGAGGAAGTTGAATGAGCTGTTGGGTATGACTTTCTAACCTTAGATGTACAAGCCTTGTAAACTAATATACCTCATATAGAAGAACTGGAAGCCACAAAAACATTTAGTAAGTGAGATATGGAAATCTCGGACACAAGACATGGTTTTATTCTGAGATTAATCACGTTTATTTTGATACACAATTGCTTTTTGGTTGAGAGTTCATTCTATTTACAAGTGTTCGGGCAGTGATGGGGACCAGATCTTTGCCGAGTTCTGCGAATTTATATATGGGCAAATTTGAAGATTGGTATATTTGAAATGGCCCATATGGCATGAATCTAGTCCTCTGTAGCCATTTTATTGATGATTTATTTAATATTTTGAAAGGGATTCACAAATTGGCACAGGATTTTGTTTCATTTCTGAACTTCAACACTTAACATATACCTTTAGGAGTATATTTACTAAACTGCAGGTTTTAAAATGTGGAGATGTTGCCTATAGCAACCAATCAGATTCAAGCTTTTATTTATTTAGTACATTCTACAAAATGACAGCTAGAATCTGATTGGTTGCTATAGGCAACATCTCCACTTTTTCAAACCCTTAGTTTAGTAAATATGCCAGTTAGTGTCAATATGGTGAATTTTCTAGATATTACACTCTCGAATGTGAGGAATAAAACTACAAAAAACCTGTAGATGGTGGAAATTACTTACAATATGAGAGCAGCTACTATAATCCTTGGATGAAAAAAAAAAACAAGAGCCAAATTGAAGTACTCAGACGATACTGTTCTGTTGATTTTCTGAATCAAACTAGTATTATGCTAAGTAATTTCAAAGATAGATGTTATTTGTTTTGTTGCTTCTGCCATGGCGCAACTTGGTGGTCCTGGAGGTGGAGAAAAGAGGGTGTAGGAGGGGAAGAGAGATAGGAGGTGGGTGGAAAAACAGGGTGAAGAATAATTGCGGTACAGACAATATACTGGTGTGCTAGGTATTGCAGCCTGATGTTTATAGCTCTTGCGGAAATTTAATGTTACAGCTGTTTTGCAAAACGCTTATAGCTCTATTGCGGTGTATATTGACTGTAATGTATAGAGGTTATAAGGTATTATTTCCTTGTTTTCTCTCTTAGAGAGAGAAGTTAGGTGTCTATAGCAGAGTTTGTAGCAGAGTTTATAGCTCTTGGAATTATAGCTCTGGGAGATATCGCGCTTGGTGTTAGTTCTTGCTGTTGGTGGGAGCTAATGTGTCTAGCTGGGGTCTGACTTCGGGTATGAGAAGTTTATAGCTCTGGTGTGTTTGTGGTGTGTCTATGGGTGGGTAGTGTGTTGTGGGTGTATTGTATGTGTTTGTTCTATGGAACAGGTGGATCTGTAACTTAAGTGTGTTCCGTTTGGAGGTGTGTGTTTGGTGCTAAAGGGTTGCCCTTTAGGATGCGTGCCCTTTAAGAGCAGGTTGTTCTGTAAGATGGGCTGATTGGTTCCCCTCTCTTTACTGTGCGGTGCTTCTATTTTATATCTTGCATCGAGATAGTAGCTTGGCCGGGCAGTCGAGCGGTTTCTTCAAAACGGCATTTGGAACGCACTATGCGTTCCAAATGCCGAATTTCCGGGTAGCGGGTGGAGTGCACAGATGCCTTTGCGTTCCACTTCTATGTGCTCTCACCGCTTGCTGCTTCTTCGCTTGTCCTCTCGTTTAGACTGTGGTGAAATATTTTGGATGGGGGAAGACTCTTATGGGGTGGGGGGGTTAGGTTAGAGTCTGTTCCTTTTGTTTAATAATTTTATGATTTTGTGGGCACTTTTTGGAGGGGGGGTTGGAGTTTGTAGGGGGAAGGGGAGGGGAGGGAGAGGAGAGAGGAAGGGGGATATGTATACTTACTTATAAGAAAGTTCCAAGGTCGAAGTATATGTTGCGGCCTTTCGGGGTTAGGGTTCCCAAAGCGTGTATCCATTTGGCTTCTTTTTTTGAGATGAGTTTGATGAAGTCGCCTCCTCTCCATGATTTTGATGTTTGATGCCTCTGAATTTCAGTCTTGTGGGGTCTTGGTTGTGGTTTGTTCTAAAGTGTTCTGAGACACTGTGATTTTGTACGCCTTTCTTTATGTTTCTTATGTGTTCTGGAATCCTGGTTTTTAGGTCTCTGATTATTCTTCCTACGTACTGTAGTCCACAAGGGCATTCTAGTAGGTAGATGATTCCCGTGGAGTCGCATGTTATCTTGTCTTTTATTTTGTGTGTTCCTCTGTTGAAGTTGGAGGTGTAGCTGGTGGTGGGTTTGGTTGAGCTGTTTTTCGTTGTTTTGCAGGCTATGCATTTGTTTCAGTGGTGAAAGCCTTTCTTTCCTTCCTTCATCCAGTTCTCTTTTTTCTTCTTATTTCCTTCTGCTGGGAGGAAGCTGGCCATAAGCATGGTTTTCAGGTTTTTCGCTTTTCTGTATACTACTCTTGGTTGTGGTGGTAGCAATTCTTTTATCTGGTCGTCCTGGAGTAGGATGTGCCAGTGTTTCTTTAGGATATTTTCCAGTTTCTTGTGGTGGCTGTGGTAGTTTGTGATGAAGAAGGGTGTGGTGGTTTTGTCTTTCTTTCCTGTCTCATTGGGTTTGTAGGAGAGGAGGTCTTCCCTTGTCAGATTGTCTGTTTTTTCCATTTCTGTGTTGAGGTGGTCTGGGTGATAGTTTCTCTCTACAAATTTTGAGTGTGTTTACCTGTTCTTTGAAAACGTTCATGGATGAGCAGTTTCTTCTTATCCTTCTGAACTGTGCTCCTGGTATGTTCTTGAGCCATGTTTTGTGGTGGTTGCTGTTTCCTGGGATGTAGCTGTTGCAGTCGACCGGTTTCATGTATGTCTTGGTTTGGATGTTGCTGTTTTCGATGTAGATCATCAGGTCCAGAAATTCTACTTTCTGTTTGCTTATGTTGGAGGTAAATTTGAGATTGAGGCTATTGGTGTTGATGTGGTTTAGGAAGGCGGTGAGATCTTCATTGTTTTCTTTTCATATGTATCTCGTCCATGTGACTAGGTTGCTGCGGAGGGGGTTGTTGTTCCAGATTTTGTCATCTTCCCATTTTGAAATGTAGAGGTTTGCATAGCTCGGTGCGAATTTCGTCCCCATTGCTGTGCCTGTTGTTTGATTGTAGTAACTTCCTTCGAACCAGAAGTAGTTGTGGTTGAGGATGAACGAGATGGCTTCTATGATGAAATCAGTTTGCTTGGCGGGTATGTTCTGGTCTCTTTGTAGGTAATGTTTGCTGTGTTCGAACCCTTTTTTGTGGTTGATGATGCTGTAGAGTGAGGTAACATCGCAGGTAGCCAGGGTGTAATTTTCTTTCCATTCTATTTCATTGAGGATCTTCATGATCTGTGTTGTGTCTTTCAGGTGGCTTCTTTGCCTTCTTAGAAGCGGTTGCAGGAATTTGTCTATGTATTCTGAAAGGTTGCTGGTTAGTGACTCAATTCTGGATACGATAGGTCTTCATGGTGGTTTTTCAGTGTTTTTGTGGATCTTTGGTAGATAGTAGAATACTGTAATCCTCGGATGCAGTTTGGAGATGTACGTGTATTCTTTTTTGTTGAGGATTCCTTCCTTTAGGCCTTTGTTGATTAGTCTTTGGAGTTCTTTCTGGTATTGGCTTGTGGGGTCGCAGTTTAGTAGGCTGTATGTGGTTTTATCATTTAGGAGTCTTCTTGCTTCTTCTAGATAGTCAGTTCAGTTCAGAATGACTATCCCTCCTCCTTTGTCGGCTGGTTTTAGGACGATGTCTTTGTTCCTTTTGAGCTCTCTGAGGGCTTGTTTTTCCTGTGGAGAGAGGTTATTAGGTCTTACCTTTTTGTCTTTTAGTTGTTCCAGGTCTTTTTCTAGCAGGGCTTCGAAGGTCTTTATGAATGCTTCTTTAGTGTGTTGAGGGTAGAAGCTGGACTTTGGGTTCAGGTTGGTCTGGACGTATGCTGGGTCTTCATTGGTGATGTCTGTGTTATCTTCTTTCTCTCTGTCGAATTTTCCAAATAATTTTTTCAGAGTTTTCTCTTAAATTTGTGGAGGTCTATGTAGGTATCAAATTTGTCCATCTGGTTCTTGGGAGCAAATTTCAGGCCTTTGTTGAGTAGTCTGATCATGTGGTTGGTCAGGGTGAGGTTGCTGAGGTTGAAGATACCCGCCGGTTCTACTTTCTCCTTTTGTGCGTGTTTCCTGCTTCTTTTTTTTGCAAGTGCTCCTCCTCTTGTTCCATGTTTGTGTCTGAGGTTATGGTTTTTCTTTTCATGCTCGGCGGGTTCTCTAACTCTTTCTTGTGGTGGGTCTGGTGGGTCTGGTTGTTTCTAGAGGAATTCTAAAAAATGCTCCAGTGACTCTTCTACTTGTGTTTCTTGGTTCAGGCTTGTGTGGATGGTGATGTTCAGGTCGTTGATTGTGTTCATAATTCTTTCTTTCTCGGAGTTGATTGAGTTTTCGTGGGTTCTTTTCCATTCTGCGAATTGGAATCTTGCTGTGTGTTGCTGTTGGTTTTCGTAGGAGAAATTTCTTGCGTTTGGTGGTTTATAGATTCTGTTTTGATTGTTGTGTTTCGGGCTTGTTGCGATGAGGGGCTTATCTTTGTTGTTGTGTTTTCTTTGGGGGAGAGCGGATGTACGGCCTTGGTGTTGTTGTAGGTGGTTTTGACCTTGTGTTTTCTCTTCTGTTGTATATTTTCTGGTAGTGAGGTGTAATTTCGTGGGCTTTTTTGTTCTCATAGTCTTTGTAGTTCCTGTAGAACTTTTTCTGTTTTGTGGCTATGATGCTGTCCTCTAGTTTGTTGAGTTTGCTCTGGGTCAGTCTCTCTAGTTGTTTGAAGTCCTCTAAATCCTATAGGGGTCTCAAATCTTCTTGGATTTTGTTTATTTCTTCTTCTATCTTGTTTAGAGATGCCTTTCTGTCTTTTATGATAAGTTCTATTAGATTTTTGGAGCAGGTGTCTAGGATCTTGTGCCATTCTTCCTCAAAGTCGCTTAGGCATAGTGTGAAGGTGGGTGTTTTTTGGATGCCTAGGCCTCTTGGTATTCTCTTGTGTTCTAGGTATTTGCTCAGGGTCGAGTGAGGGGAACCGATTAGCCCATCTCACAGAACAACCTGCTCTTATAAGAGCACGCATCCTAAAGGGCAACCCTTTAGCACCAAACACACACCTCCAAACGAAACACACTTAAGTTACAGATCCACCTTTTTTATAGAACGAACACATACAATACACCCACAACACACTACCCACCCATAGACACACCACAAACACACCAGAGCTATAAAATTCTCATACCCGAAGTCAGACCCCAGCTAGACAAATTAGCTCCCACCAACAGCAAGAATTAACACCAAGAGCTATATCTCCCAGAGCTATAATTCCAAGAGCTATAAACTCTGCTACAAACTCTGCTATAAACACCTAACTTCTCTCTCTAAGAGAGAAAACAAGGAAATAATACCTTATTACCCCTATACATTACAGCCAATATACACCGCAATAGAGCTATAAACATTATTGCAAAACAGCTGTAACATTAAATTTCTGCAAGAGCTATAAACATCAGGTTGCAATACCTAGAATGCCAGTATATTGTCTGTACCGCAATTATTTTCCACCCTGTTTTTCCACCCACCTCCTATCTCTCTTCCCCTCCTACAGCCTCTTTTCTCCACCTCCAGGACCACCAAGTTGCGCCATGGCAGTACCAACAAAACAAAAGACTCCATCCATGGAAATCGGGACAACCGTGAACCCCGTAACGGCAGCAACAACAACCAAGAAGAAGTGCAGACGTCCAAGGTAAACCCCCTAAAAGGGTTCCTGCAACCTCCAAAGATAGATGTTACCCTGAACCATTTTTAAAGGAATCAGGGGCTTATGCCTTTACCTTGGATAGACAACATTTACTAAAAACTAATAAAGAAAATCTGTCTGGTAAGAGGAATACTAATAAAGACAATTCCTTTTGTTTCTACAAACAACACTAGGTCACAATAGATTAAGAATATAATTAAAACAAAATTTAGTTTCCTAAAGCAAGATAATATTTTAGAGAAAGTTTTAGAAGAAAAACCTGCAATATTTTTTAAAAGAACTTGAACTTAAAGATGATTTTGGCTGCAAAGACTTTAAAATTAACCAAAAATCTTACTACGAAGGAATCGTGAATTCCAAAAAAAGCATAATGGAAACCCTAAGAGTTTAACAATTGTTGGACAAGGACATGTAAGAAATACATTGAGGAGGGGGGCAGATACAAAAACTATGTGTGAATAAGCTTGGATTTTTCAATTACACTCCCTCCATCCTGAATTATAACTGTTTGGACTAATAAATCATGACTAGGTGGGAGAGATAGAAATTAAAATTTTAACTATCCATATGAATTAGTATTGACAATGCAGTCAGTAGATGTATTGAATATATTACTCTAATATATAGAAGATTCACTGAATTATTATAAGCATTATAAATGTAGGCATATTCATCTGAATATGTATTTGGGACTATCTCCCTCTGTCTACAGGTTTTATTCCTGAATTTCATTTTGGTAATCCATTTTTTTGTGAGTTACTTATCCCTTTAAGAAAGGATATGTTTACATACATTCAAAGGAACATAGTATATATTGGTGGTATATGTACATGCATTTGTATATTTGTAACTTTTAACAGGGAATTAACTAAAATGATGGTACAGAAAGTATTAGTGGGTCCCATATTTGTAAGGGAATAAGCATTTTTTTCTCAGTAAGATTCTGAATTACATTATATTATGAAAATGTAAATCAACTTGACTCCTTCTACATGCCTTTATAAACTGGAAAATTATCCAATAATCAACAGCTTTGAAAAAGTCTGCAGAAACTGGACGAAACGCGTCAAATGTGTGCATCCACAGATGATGCAAATTATCTATGTGGTAAAATTTATGCAGCATTATGTGAAGTGGAACCAAAAATAATGCATCTTTGTTTCCAATCTGGAGGCTATATTGGAACTGACACAAGACACTGAAGTAGCCAGGTCGCAGCTCTCTTCTACATGCTGACTGGGAGAAAACAATGAACATGTACATTCAGCCAAATAAGTAAGTGCTGTATTTTGGAAAACCATCATCATCATCATCACCATTTATTTATATAGTGCCACTGATTCCGCAGCGCTGTACCAGGGAACTCTTTCACATCAGTCCCTGCCCTATTGGAGCTTACATTCTAAATTCCTTAACATACACACACACACACACACACACACATACACACACACACACACACACACACACACAGGGACTAGGGTCAATTTTGATAGCAGTCAATTAACCTTCCAGTAGGTTTTTGGGGTGTGGGAGGAAACCGGAGCACCCGGAGGAAACCCACGCAAACACGAGGAGAACATACAAACTCCACACAGATAAGGCCGTGGTCGGAAATTGAACCAGCGCTGTGAGTCAGAAGTGCTAACCACTGTGCTAACCACCGTGCTGCATTATAGTGGTAAGCTATGTCTACATTGGACAATCAAACAGCTGGATACCTCTGGTGGGATTCGTGACTCGAATATTACAACTCTATGTGTGGAGAAGTGGTCTCCTAAAATGATCTACTGAGGAGAATCATCAAAATATATTCTTCATATTAACGCTATTAGACAGGCTGTTTATTCCTGTTAATTAGACTGCTTATTGATGTGATTGCATTAAGACTTTGGGCTTGAGTCATTGAAAAAAGTAACACAAAAAACAGGAGTAAATTTGCACCTTCGCAAAACCATGTTGCATTGGAGGGGGAAGTAAATTTAAAACGTAGGGACAGATTTATAGTTGGGGGGAGAATGTCCTAGATCAACATTAAATTTCAGTGTGAAGATATGGCTATCAAGTATTTATGTGTTACATAAAAAAGCAATACAAAAGTGGAAGTTGCTCAATCAATTTATAGGCTCATAGCAGGTGCTTGAACGGATGTGGTTATCCTGAAAGGAACAAACACAGAGAAAAATCACCCAGCACACTGCTATAGCCAGCAAAGGAGCTGCCATTTCTACTTGTACATAAAAATGCGAAAGTCTCAGTTGCACACATTTGCAAATGTATGTTTAAGCCATCCGCTACTCCACAGCGCTTTGCTAATAGGGTGGTCCTAACTCTAAACAGTGAGAGTACCATATATTTGGGCCATACATATATGTGTTTTTATATTGAGAGCTAACTTGCCAAGAGGTACCCCAGAAGCCTCCAAATGGCAATACAGTGCCAGCACTCCCCCTCAGCTACTGACATCTACATTCCTCTCAGACAAACAATACAGAAGTGGAAGTAGCTGAATCAATTTATAGGCTCTAGGCTCAGGTGCTTGAAAGGGTGGGGTTATCCTGAAAGGAACAAACACAGATAAAATTCCCCAAGCACATTGCTATAGTCAGCAAACGCAGCCAGCATTTTTCTTATATGCAAAGTAATATACTAATTTGTAACCCTTGCATTGTAACATGATTTGTTCAGGAGCAAATTTACTCTTTTTTTTGCTTTGTTTCCCTTAATGACTCAGGCCCTTTTTGTTTGATGTTCCACATACTTTTGCTGTACAAATTACTATTGAGTCTATACTATAGCTTTTCAATTTTTCTGTTCTTATATGAATTAGGTTGTTTTTTAATTAGTATTACTGCAAATAAATGTGCATGTTATTTTCTCAATACCTGAATTTAGCTAATTCCTTTTTGATTATAGACTCTGTCAAGATGAAATCATATAGTTTTTTATTTATACCAAATAGGAACCTAATTGATTTAATTACTTGCATATTTGCAACAGCTATCCCACAGCGCTGTTTGTTTATATATATTATATTATATTTGCTTTGTATAAGGGTTAGTAATGTCCACTTGTAAACAGCTGCAGTGGTTTACTACTATTAATTGAGTACTGAATTAAGTGCTAGATATGTTTTAAAAAATTTTAATTCTTTAATTTATTAATGCTATCAAATGCTTTTGAAATGCGATTTGTTTTCCCCCCACTTCCAATGTTGTCATACTGCTCTGGAGACTACTCATCATCTTGTGGTGTCCTGGGGTTGCTACCGTGATGATTTTGCACCCAAATTCAAACCATTTTCTGAAGACTCATGTAGCGTGTCACATAAATGTACAAGACACTGGCACACACAGGCAGATAGACATATCCAGCCACTTGCAGGCCACAAGCTACCCAGGCCCACCCATGCAAATAACCTCCAGTGATTCTCCTTGGAGGCTGGAATGCATGGATATTCTGCATAGAGCTGGATTAATTCACCACAGTTTTATATCCACATAATTCCCTTGTAGGCTGGTTCCCTGAGGTTCATGGCTATGCAGCACTGGTATATAACATGCATTGATCTATTTTGGGAGGGATGGGATCTTATCATCTATAGTTACACTATGCACATTGAAGAAGTTCTGGCAGCTTGTGATTGCTAAACACCATTTTATTACACATTATTTTTGCATTAATCTATATGTGAGCTTATTGAGAAGAGTAAAGTAATTTGACACATTTCAATATTCTTTGGATCTCAGTGTTCAGAGACATATAATTAGTTTGCAAGTGTCACACTGGAAGAAAATTGGTAGACCAAATTAAGTTAATGCACATACAGATATTTATCACATACTCATACTCATAACTCACATACTCATAACTTTTTATACATTCTTCTTCTTTTACAATTTAAATGTATACTAATGACAAACAGAAGTACATAATACTTCTGCTACAAAAAGCATCACTGACCTTGACCACTTACATCCAAGATAAAAATGGCACAGTGAATTATTTTATCTGTTATTGACACTAGCAAACTGTCCATCATCCTATTACCAGCACCATAAAATGACCATTTTTTTGTTTTAATCAAAAATTACAAGCATAGTTTGCACAACACAAAACTCTCCACAAAATACCTCCTGGAGAGTGGAGACCTGGGTTATAAGTAGAGATGCTCAGGTTCGGTCCTCCAAGAACCGAACACACCCGAACTTAGCAGATCCGAGTACCGAGTCGGCTCTGTACTTTTGCGTGCCCTCGGAATTGAAAACGAGGCAAAACGTCATAGTTAAGGTGTCGGATCTTGTGAGTTTTGGATTCTATAAGTACCAAACTCCATGGCGATCCAGTGCCATTTCATAGATGGACACAGATGGGGTAGCACAGTTCTTGGCAGTCTCTACTGCAGTTGGGCAGCGTCATAGGTAGGAAAGAAAGAGGAGGGGTAGCAGTGATCTTCAAAGTCTCCAGTGACATTCAGGAGAGCTTCATTGCTCCATTGCTAATTGTCATTGCTGAAATAGAAATACTAGGGCTGGCAGGCTTGGTCTTCTAAATCTGCAGTCACATTGCACTGTGTTATATAGGTAACACACAAAGAGGAGAGCTCCATTGCTCCATTGCTAATTGTCATTGCTAAAATAGAAATAATAGGGCTGGCAGCAGTCATGACGATAGTAATCACTCTACATCACTTTAACAGCCTATGTTAAAGAAAACACTCAAACCCCTACAATCTATTTTGCACGCTGCGGCAAGACTGATTTTCCTTGCAAATCGTTATTCCTCTGTTGAATCACTCTGTATGTCTCTACACTGGCTGCCTGTTTTCTACCGAATCCAATATAAAATACTTTTACTAACCTACAAGGCCATCAACCAAGCTGCACTAACATACATCTTCTCTCTTGTCTCAAAATATCTCCCAACTCGGCAACTCCGTTCTACACAAGATCTGCATCTCTCATCCACCCTCATTGCATCCTCCCATTCCCGGTTACAGGACTTTTTTCGGGCTACACCCACTCTATGGAATGCTCTCCCTCGCACAATAAGATTCTCCTCTGGTCTGCAAACTTTCAAGCGTTCTCTGAAAACCTACCACTTCAGACAAGCTTATAATATTCCTCAACCACCCTCTTAACCTCACTACCTTAGCCTATTATCGCCTGTTATACAATTTCACAGAAGACAACTACCCCCTGACCAACATTGTTGTGTGACAGCATCATTTAGCCTATAAGTCACTTTTACCTTTGCAGCCTGGCTTTGCCAAAATGAAAAATGTAGACTTAACCTCATGTGTCAACTGCCATTGTCCAATAGATTGTATGCTTGCGAGCAGGGCCTTTCTCACCTCTTTGTCTGTTTTACCTAGTTTGTTTATTAGTTTATTATGTCTGTCCCTAATTGTAAAGCGCTACGGAATATGTTGGCGCTATATAAATAAATGATGATGATGATGATGATAAGGCATTAGAAGAAAATATATGTTCAGATTCAGAAATGATACAAATGCCTGAGGAACGTCTATCCAGGAGTGCTATGTGTAATCCTGACCTTTCTAATAGTGTACCCATAAAGATGGCCCCTTTCAGCATTTCTGCAGATGTGTGCATGAACATCCGAAGTGTAGTTGGTGATACACAAATTGAGGATGCCACTTTGGAATTGCAACAGGATGAGGGGAATATTTGTGTAGCTGACGAGGATGCTTATAAGGATGTTGAGGAGGATGATGTTGTTTGTGTAAGTCCTGCACCAGTGGAGACAGTGTTTGTACGTGATAACAAGATGGCCATTGTCATGCCTGGGCATAAGACCAAAAAATCCACCTCTTATGTGTGGAATTATTTTTAGCCAAATTTTAAAAATGGGGAGTTGTCTAGCCATTTGCAACATTTGTAAAGCCACAGTCTGTAGTGGTAGGGATCTTAACCATCTAGGAACCTCATCCATGCTACGCCATTTGAAGTGAGTTCATGGCAAGCTGTTTAGAAAATCAGAAAGTTATCGTAAAAACATAACAACAAGCAGTCCATAATCAGCTAAGTCCCTTCTCTCAGTTAGATCCTAATACCTGCAATCTACACCCACAACACCGTCCTCATCAATATCCTCAGTAGCGATCGGAGTTAGTTCTGCATCCAAGTTGCTAAGGATAGATGACTCCTCCACTATCCTGGATTCCTCAGAAGAATGCTTGAGCGCTAGTCCCACTGCTACTGATGCAGCTGCTGCTACTGGAGGTGAATCTTCATCCCAGAAGCAGACCAAAAAAAAGACTACTAGTAGTTTAGAACAATTGACTGTTAAACAATATTTGGCAAGAAGAAG
The DNA here is from genome assembly GCF_038048845.1 of Mixophyes fleayi. Classification (NCBI taxonomy): domain Eukaryota; kingdom Metazoa; phylum Chordata; class Amphibia; order Anura; family Limnodynastidae; genus Mixophyes; species Mixophyes fleayi. The sequence goes on along the minus strand of NC_134406.1, from coordinate 143,370,161 downwards.
CATGTATGAAAGTTATCACCCAGTCGCAAAGCGGATCACAGACGCCATGGTGACTATGTGCTAGTATTATATCTGCGTCTAATATCCACTAGTAATGCAGCTGGTTTTAGACAGTTGCTTGATGTCTTGTGTCCCCATTAATAAATTCCATCACGACACCAATTTACTAGAATAGCTATTCCTCACCTCTACCAGAAGGTAATTATTGGGCTACAAAATGCCATTCAACCCACTGTACACTTAACCACAGATATGTGGACAAGCGGAACTGGACAAACTAAAGATTATATGACTGTGACAACCCACTGGGTTGGTGATTTGTCTTCACCAGCAGGAACATCAGCAGCATGTACCTAAGTACGTCACATTTTTCAGAGGCAGGCTACTCTGTGTATCATCGGCTTCACTAAGAGGCATACAGCTGACATTCTGTTACAAAACTAAGGGATGTCATTGCAGCATAGCTTATCCCGCTTGGACTCTTCTCAGGATATGTAATTTCTGATAACGCCACCAATATTGTGAGCGCATTACAGCTGTGTGAATTCCATCACATTCCCTGTTTTGCTCACACAATAAACTTGATGGTGCAGAGCTTTTTAAAAATGACAGGGACTTGCAGGAGATTCTGTCTGTGGCCCATAAAATATCTGGACATTTCTGTCATTCTTCAGCAGCATGTAGGAGATTGCAGGAGCTACAAGAGCAATTTAATTTTCCCTGCCACCAACTGAAGCCAGAGGTGGTGACAAGGTGGAATTCCACCCTATATATGCTTCTGCAGATGGAGGAACAGCGAAAAGACATCCACGCTTACTACACAAGCCATGACATTGGGAAAGGAGGGGGAATGTATTTTACTCAAGCGCAGTGGAGAATACTTTCCGTGTTGTGCAAGGTGCTGAAATCATTCAACGTAGTCACCTGTGAAGTGAGTTTACGACTTGCTAGCTTGAGTCAAGTGATTCCCTTAATTAGACTTTTGGAAAAGCATATATAAAAAAAGAGGAAAAAAGGGGCGCAGTATCCAACAATAATATTTAATATGCCATTAAAATTCAATGAATCTAAAACAAGTATAATACAAGTATGTACTCAATAAATGTGACTGCACTACAAGCGCAGTAATAAATCTCTTTCTAACAGATATACATCACTAAATTGCATTCTCATTAATACACTCCTATACCTCGGAGGTTGCAAACAACTATCAATTGCATGCATCCAGAGATGATAATATCACATGTAGATCTCATACTAGTAAATAGCATGTAAACAGCCGCTGCAGTGAATTAAGGTAATGGGAATCTTTTACCATGGATGAACAAAAGGCAGTCTTTCATATGAGCATAGGTAAGCTCTCCTAGTTTTGCCGAACATTCAGCGGCCCAATGAGCATGTAGACAGACGCTGAAACAGATTAAAACAAGTAGAAGTCCTTTGCCATAGATGGACAGTAAACGGTCTTTCGATTAAAGATTAGTACGCTCTCCTAGTATTGCCGTACAATCAGCGGCCAAGTGAGGTTGGAATTAGCATCCTGTCCAGCTGCAGCAGTAGTAACAGATGATCTGTGTCAGATTATCACCTACTCTTCACGGCCCGTGTGGACATCAGCACGGAGGCAATAAAACATAGATCCGCTTAATCCACTTATTTGAAATGCAGCTGAATACCCCAGGGTATGGAAAGAGAATGCTAAACTTAGCTGTATTGGTAGAGTCAATAAAGATATTCTGACACGTTTCTCTGTGTCAGTCACGGTTTCATCAGAGGAGTATTACTAATGAATTTTCCACATGCCATTTAAAGCCGGTCCGTGCGTCACATGACACTATCCGGCCAATTGAAGAATAATGATTCCAATCGTTAGTACGTTTCTAAACCATGTATAGCTGAAACTAAATAGATGCATACAGAGCAGTTACTTGAATTAAGCTGAAAAGCTATCAAAATTGGCCCAAGTGTAACAAGTGTAACAAACATCTAATACAGACCTATAAATAATAATAATCGATGTATGTATACTACATAGACAACTACATACACTTAGACATAATAATGACAATAAATGAAAATCTTGAGCCACATGATCCCATCTTAATCCCAACATTAAAAAATTATTATGGGACAGTGTAACAAATGTAGAGTTGTAACGTTATAAAATTATTGAACCCATATGAGACACCCTTAACTTGGTTACAACAGGTGGTCTCCCATCCAAGTGTCAGCCCTACCTAGTCCAGCTTAGCTTCCAATTCAAGCTGAATATCACTGAAAATTGTGATAAATAAAACAAATAGAGAAAAATATTAAATATATACATAAAAAATCAAAAGTGAAAATTTACATATATGTATATACATAAATATAACTATATGTCTACCTCAAGATGCATGTCAATAGACATCACAAACTTGTCCTGACTATATGAGCTGTATAATCATAGGATAACAACAATAAGGAAAACTACATTCATATATTATTTAGTTCTATACTGTCATTTAAACCAAAAGGAACCATAGAATTCAATCTAAATATCCAGTATGCCTCCCTACGACACAAACGGTTAAATCTATCACCTCCCCTGGGGGTGATATCTATTTGTTCAATTGCAATAATTTGGAGTCCTTCTAAAGAAGCACCCTTACAGACATTAACATGTAGCGACAAGCTGTGAGTTTTCACATTTTTAATAATATTTCTACGATGTTCTGTGAAACTTACTCCAACAGAACAGATTGTACGTCCCACATATTGTAGGCCACAGGAACAATTTATCAAATACACCACAAATGTAGATTGACAATTCAATATTTTGTCAATAGAGAATTTCTCCCCAGAAAAATGTGAAACAAAAGAATCACATCTATGGTCCACAAACATACATGTTAAACATTTCTTCCTACCACAACGATAAAAGCCATTAGGTCTAGTTGTTAGCCAGTTCTTCATTAGAGAATCATTGGGTAGCTTACCCAATCTTTTCGGATCAAAAGAACTCGGTGACAAATATTCCTTAAGGTTGCGTGATTTTCTGAACACAACATTATTACTCTTGGAGATTGAAGAACTCAATAGATCATCAGCTACCAATACCATGGAGTTCTTATTAATAATGTATCTAATCTGGCGAGCATAACTATTATACTGAGTGGTAAACATTAGAGGTCTCACATCATCTTTTTGTTTATTAATAAATGACTGGTTGACTAAATAGGTTCTGTCAATATCCTCTACAGCATTTAGGGCACGTTGTAACACTTTAATTGGATAACCCTGTTCCACAAAAGATTTATAGACAATAATAGCATGTTTCTTCAAAAATCACTTTCAGTTGAACAATTCCTTTTCATCCTTAAGAATTGGCCCTTCGGAATATTATCTATCCAGGGCCTAAAGTGATTACTCTTATAGTGCAAAAAACTTTGGGCATCGATTGGCTTAGAATATGTCTCAGTACAAATAATGTTGTTGCTTACCTTTAATGTGACGTCCAGAAAATTGATGGTACTGCTATTAAAATTACTCGTAAACCGTAAACCAAAATCATTAGAATTAAGATGTGACAAAAAGGAAGTGATAGAAATATCATCCCCATCCCAAACAAATAACAAATCATCAATATATCTGCCATACAGGACCAGGTTTGCCCCAAATTCAGAACCCCAAATGTATTGCTCCTCGAAGAGCCCCATATAGAGGTTCGCAAAACTCAGGGTGAACCTGGTCCCAATGGCCGTGCCAAGTGTCTGTAAATAAAATTGAGTGTGAAACAAAAAATAGTTGTGCTGAAGAATAAACCGAATAGAAGACAAAATAAAGTCGCACAAAGAACTACTCATGTCCGAGGAGGTCAGAAATTTAGATACTGCCCCAATACATTTATCATGCGAGATGTTAGAATATAGCGCCTCTACGTCACATGTCAGGAATTGATATGAGGCTTTCCATTGAATTCCCTCCACAAGTTTCAGAAATGTTAATGCATCTTTAATATGCAACTTTAAAGAAAAAACATAAGGTTGAAGATGTGCACAAACAAAATAAGATCAATTACTTATTAGAGAATCAACACCAGAAATAATAGGTCTACCAGGTGGTGCGTGAAGGGACTTGTGAATTTTAGGCAAATGATAATAGGTAGGGATCACCGGATGTGTTGTAAAAAGAAACCAAAAAATATCTCTGGAGATCACATTATCGGCAAGAGCTGAATCTAAAAGATCCCGCAACTCAAGTTGAAACAACGATGTTGGATTTGAACCAAGTCTAGTATAGAACCTAATGTCATAGAGTTGTCTCATTGCTTCAAGGACATAATCGTCCCTATCTTGAAGAACCAGTCCTCCCCCTTGTCTGCTGGCTTAATTATAATATCGCAATCTAGCAAGAGGTCTTTAATGGCCTTTCTCTCCATTGGAGTTAAATTGTCCTTTAAAGGTTCATTAGTTACTTTTTCGCATAATTTTCTAAAGTCGTTCATAGTGGTTTTATAAAAACTCTCCACGAACGGACCCTTAAATTGTAAAAGGTAGAAATTAGAGGGGCTCTTAAACCTTTTTAGGGGTTGTACAGCATTTACATCGAAAAGATTTACAGTCTGAAGATCGTCCACTGTGTTATCAATTGCATTTTCTGCCCTTAGAGATTCCAGATGATCAAGAGCTGTCATGTCACCCAAATCTAAAATAATGGTCATACCTTCCATTTTTTACTTTTTCAAAGCTTTATAAGAAAAATATCTTTTTCTACTAAGGCCCCTCATGTATCTATTGAGTTCCACAAAGAGATTGAAAAGATTAGGTTTAGAGGCAGGGGCGAACTTTAGACCCTTATTCAATAATCTCAATTCTGATTCAGATAATTTTTTCTTTGATAAATTAAAAATAGCTTTGTTACTTAATATCGACGTATATTTTTTGTGAGATTTGGAAGATCCTCCTCTATGTCCTCTAATTCCAGCTCTCTGTTTCTTTTTGATACTTGGGGGCCTCGCCCTTGGGATATTTGGGCATAAGTTTGTGTGTTGGGGCAACACCCTAAAAAAGAGGAGGTAGAAGATGTAGTGCTAGATTTAGGGGAACTGGTACCTCCTGAATTATCTATAGTACCTGTAGATTCTCTGTTTATTCCTTTTGGTCTAGCTCCTTCTCTTATTCTCTCTAAATGGCTTCTGTCAAAAGCTGATTGAGAAACTGTAGGAGGAGATTAAACAAAACAATTACTCTAATACGGACTTGTAGATAAAGTACTTTATTTGCTTCGCTAGGATCCAAGATTTATCAAAATCTTGAAATCGGATGAATACATTTTGGCAATTGTGCTTGATCTTAGGATTAAGAGCTATGTCTTCTCTTTGTTTCCAACTGACCCAGATCTGAAGAGATGCAAGGAGCTCCTGGTGAGCAAGATGACAGCTCAAGTGTTACATGACAGAAAGGCGTCTCTTCCTTCAGTTTGTAAACTGCTGCTATGGAGAAAACTTAACTTTCCCAAGAGACCCAGGGATGATTCATATGACTCAGCACAACATTTTTACATCTGGTCTGGTCTAAAAGAATTGACCAAAAAATGTGACACCTCTGCCATAACTCCACCTGATCCTATTATCAACATCCAAAAGATGATGGAGGATTACGTTAACGACAGCATAGAAATAGAGACATCAGACAGTCCATTTACATATTGGGAGGAGAAAAAGGTAATTTGGAAACCCATGTACCAATTCTCTTTGCACTGCCTAAGCTGCCCACTCTCAAGTGTGAGGATGATGTACACACTGATGAGGATGAGGGTGAGGGTGAAGATGAGGCTGAGCATGATGACAACAACATCTTGTCACAGTAGAGTTCATTAACAGCACTGTTACCTTAGGTGCCTTAAGCTTGTTTTGTGGGGGCCCAAACAAACCAAGCACTTCAGCCTCAAAAGTGGCACTCCTTGTTGCTGAAGTACTTGGTTTGTTAAAGTGTGCATGTCCTTTTTTTTAACTCTTTATTTCAAGAGGAAACAACAGAAAAAGATACAATCAACATCAATAACATGAAAATATAAATAATCAAGATGTTTCCTCTATGTTTTATATTTTTATATCGGAGAGGAGGGGGAAAAAGAAAGAAAGAGTGAGGGGTAGGAAGGCACAAATTTTGATAACAATATAGCTAGTAAAATAAATAAGCAAACATACAAACTCAGAACATTGCTAGAAAAAGCTAAGCCACATATAGACTACCAGAAAGAAAACTAACAGACAAGCGTTACTCACCAGCAGCGTACCATATCCAGCCTGGGGGGTCCAGAGGCGGCCCAAGAGCTAAATTACATCTGCAGGAGGAGGAGCCGTACTTGATAGGCAGCTGCGGCTTTCTAGTAAATACCATGGGGCCCACACCCTATCGAAATTATATGATTTATCATGGAGGTAGCACGTTATGCTCTTCATGCTTGCGACATGTCTTATGTAGGACCGTAACTCTTGCATAGAGGGAGCCCTAGGGTCCTTCCAGTGCTTTGCTATTAAGGATTTAGCAGCCACCAAGAAATGGGAGATAAGCTTATTAGAAGGCCCGCTCTCATCAGGTATAGGGCGAGAGAGAAGGAATGACCAGGGGTCCAAACTTATCTGTTGTTCTGACACAGAGTTTATGAGTGTGAGAACCATGTTCCAGAAAGGAACTATGCGGGGGCAGGTCCACCATATATGTAACATCGTACCTCTCTGGCCACATTCCCACCAGCAGCTCGGAGTGGTCATAGGAAACATTCGAGACAGTCTATCGGGAGTATAGTACCATCTATAGTATACTTTATAGGCTGTTTCCTTAATTAGTGTAGAGATCGAGCTCTTGGCAATCCCCTCCCTGATCTCCTCCCAGCATGAGTCATCCGGAGGAGGACCCAGGTCCCTTTCCCATTCCCACTCATGTCGGCCTGGAGCATCAAAAGTGTAGTCTATAAGCCAATTGTATATCTGGGAGATCGTCCCTTTAGTGAGAGGTGAGTGTAGACACATATATTCAAAGGAGGTCACGGCCCGGAGAGCCTCCTGGGGGGGCAAAGACATAGCAAAGTGTCGGACCTGGAAGTACTAAAAAAAAAGCGGACAAAACGGTTCAAAACTATGGTGAAGTTCCGACATTGAAGCCCAAGTTTGATTGACCACCAGGTCCGAGACCACCCGTATTCCCGCCTTTATCCAATGTTTAAATTGCTGCGTGGAATTGCCGGGAGGAAAGTGTGGGTTGCCCCAGAGAGGAGTCAGAGGTGAAATAGGGGAGGACAATTTATATTTGACCCGGCATGAGTCCCACAGGGATAAGCAGAATTTAAGGGATTGAAGAGAGGAGGCCGCTGGTGGCCTATCTATATTGGCCAAGCCCAAGAGTGATGCCAGGGATGGGATCCCAACATAGTGGGTCTCCAGGTCCACCCACGCTATAGACTGGTAAGGGGCATAACTTACCGCCACCTGGGACAGATGGGATGCCAAATAATAAAATTTAATATCTGGAAAGCCCCTGCCTCCCCGAGCCCTAGGCTTTTTAAGCACTGCTATAGAGATTCTAGGGGGCTTGGCATGCCATATAAACTTTAGGATGGAGGAATGCAAATCTCTAAACACAGAATCGGGAACCCTCACCGGAAGGGTTTGAAAAAGATATAGAAGTTTCGGGACCAAGTTCATCTTAATAGCGATAATCCTCCCCAGCCACAATATGATATAGCTTTTCCAAGTCTCCAAATCCTGTTTGATTTTTGACAGAAGGGGGGGAATGTTTTCCCGATACAGTCTATCATAGGTTGATATATAGTTCAAGAAGAGATGGATAGCGCTATTATCCCACTGCTGCTAAACACACCTGGGGGAATCACACAACTTCCCCAATATATAACACAAATAAATCAAAATAGGAATGTTACAGCGCTGTGGTAGTAATCACATAGGAGAAAATGACATTCCCTACAGCAATACAAGTGGTACAAATATTCTTAGGTGAATTTAAGTATTTTCCTTTTTATTCACCTAAGAATATTTGTACCACTTGTATTGCTGTAGGGAATGTCATTTTCTCCTATGTGATTACTACCACAGCGCTGTAACATTCCTATTTTGATTTATTTGTTCTATCATAGGTTGAGGTGATATAGACTCCAAGATATTTGATCTTACTCGCCTGCCAGAGTAGTGCGTAGTTAGTCTGTAAACTGTTCCTAAGGGATGGGGAAGCATGAAGGAGTATAGCCTCTGACTTAACAAAATTAATTTTGTAGCCAGACAGGAGGCCATATTCATCTATAAGTTTATATAAAGCGGGTAGAGACTCCTGGGGATTTGTCAGAGAAAGAAGTATGTCGTCTGCGAAGAGAGAGACCTTAAATTCCCGTGGCCCCACTGTCACACCTGAAATCAACGTCGACTGTCTAATCATTGCCGCCAAGGATTCTATCACAGCGCAAAGATTAGGGGTGATAGGGGGCAGCCCTGTCTCGTCCCGTTGGAGAGCGAGAGAGGGTTAGATAAAGATCTGTTTACCAAGACCCTGGCTGAGGGGGAGTTATATAGGGCGGATACCCCGGTCAGAAATTCAGCCGAGAAGCCGTACGCCTTCAGAGCAAGGGTCATAAAATCCCAAGAAATTCGATCGAACGCCTTCTCGGCATTCAGTGAAAGCATCATGGCCGGAAGACGTCTTTGGTTAATAATTTGAACCAGGTCTATCGCACGGCGAGTATTATCCCTTGCCTGGCGACCTGAAATGAACCCCACCTGATCATAGTGGACTAGACCTGGAAGGACTCCGTTCAAGCGGGTGGCCAGGATCTTTGCATATATCTTAATGTCAACATTGAGGAGGGAGTTGGGACGATAGCTTGCGCAGTCGCTGGGGTCCTTCCCCTCCTTATGAATGACTACAATACGTGCCTCTAACATCGATTTAGGAAAGGGATCGCCATGTAAGACAGCATTGAACAAGGTGCGGAGGTGAGGAACTAGGGTCTGGGAAAATCTTTTGTAATAAGCTGCGGAAAAGCCATCAGGTCCCGGGGTCTTAGAGGTTTTTTGGGCCTTGATGACTGCTAATATCTCTACCGACGTGATCTCCTCATTTAGTTGTTGAGATAGATTACTAGAAAGGGTAGGGAGATTCGCTTGCCTCAAAAAGGCTGCTATAGTGTCCGCAGGGGGGGCACTCCCGGGATTTAGAGCATCCAAGTTATACAATGAGGAATAGAATTTTTGAAACTCACGCCCTATTTGGTCAGGACGGTATATGGGTGAGCCCGAAGGAGACTTTAGGGCCATGACATTGTTTTGAGATCTCTGAGCCCTCAGACGGGTGGCTATTATTCTATCAGCTTTATCTCCCTTCTCGTAAAACGTCTGCTTCAGCCGTTTCCGGGCCGAGGCAGTGGATTCAGAGAGAAGGAGGTTCAAATCAGATCTCACCTTTCGAAGTTTGGTCAGCACTTCTTCATCTGGGGATAGTTTATGCTGTCTCTCCAGGGTCTGGAGTTGAATGGTTAGCGACGCATGTTTGGAAATGGCCAACTTCTTACGTTGTGAAGCCATGCTAATAAGATGGCCCCACGCTACTGCCTTATGGGCTTCCCAGAGGGTCATGGGGGAAGTATCAGGGAGGTCATTAAAGAGAAAATACTCCTCAAGAAGGGTCCGGAGCTCTAGGGTAAGTGGCTGGTCATGGAGAATGGAATCATTAATACGCCATGTAGCGGGGCGAGGGCGAGATGCTATGTCAGAGAGGTCAGCAGATATGGGAGAATGATCGGACCAAACCATCGGATGTATATGGGCCGCCCTGAGTTTCAATGACAGATCGTGGCTAAGGAAGACCATGTCTATTCGTGATTAGGTACCATGAACCGGGGAGTAAAATGTATAATCACGGGATGAGGGTTCCCTAAGCCTCCAGGAGTCAAAGAGAAGGTGATGAGATAGAAGGGACACCAAGGCCTTTGATTTACGGGACTCCGAGCCACTGGCGGGGGGAGCAAAGTGGACGATCTATCTATAGTATCATCTACTACAACATTAAAGTCCCCTGCCATAATCACTTCTCTCTGGCGTATCTGAGAGAGCAGGGAGTCTAGTGCAACAAGAAATGAGCTCTGGTTTTGATCTGGGCCATACACATTACCTAGGATGCATAAGGTATTATTGAGTTTACCCACGAGGATTAGAAAACGGCCTTCGGGGTCAGGATGAGATGTCAAAAGCTTGAAAGTCACGTGGGATGCAAAGAGCATAACCACCCCCCGTTTTTTCTGTCTGGGGTCACAAGCATGAAAAGCAGAAGGGTACCGCTTAGACTTCAGCTCTGGGTGTGAATGTCGGGTAAAGTGTGTTTCTTGCAGAAAAACTATATCTGCTCTATGCTGTTTAAGTGTGAGATAAAGTGTTGTGCGCTTTTGTGGGCTGTTCAAACCTTTAATGTTCAATGAGAAGATCCTAAGAGCCATCGGGACGTGAAGACAGGGCCGCCTCAAGTCCCCCAGCGAGGACCGGTCGCGCTACAAAAGAAAATAAGAACATTTCCGAGTTAACACAAGTGTAATAAGAACGAAGAGTATGAAATAGTGCCTGAGGTAGAAAGGAGTAGGAAAGAAAGGAGAGGGAAAAAAGGGAATTAGGGTAGTTGACAGGGCCAGCGTGTGGGGACACACCTGGACCATGATGCCGGCCAGGAAAGGTAAGGGGCAATGCCAATGGCAAGGGAGGACCGGGCAAGGGCATTACGTCCATTGTGGGAGCATGGCCAGGAATATAGACAGTGAAAAGGCCTGGAAGTTCCAGCTGTAAAATGTAGACACCTACATTACCTCCTGGCCAGGGACTAAAACGCAATTTAGGAAGCTATGTAGAAAAGGAATGTCGAGGGGGATGAGGGTCAGACTGCTACCCAAAACCAGAGAATCGATCAAGTAAAGAAAAAGAGAATGAGATAAGGGCAGTAGATGACTAGCATAGTTGAAACATTTAAGAAAACAATACAATAATCTAACCAAATACACAGAAAGTAAGAAAACCAGTAAACCCAACAACTTGGTCCAATGACACCCACCTCCTCCAAATCTACATGAGAAGGACCGATAACCAATGGTCAGTCATGTAGAGGGGAGGTATATTAAACAGGGTGGTTTCTGAGACAGAATTTTTTTTTTTTCTTAAAGAAACCCAATCATCATAAATCAAGGCGATGGAGCAGCAGCCGATGACTTAGTGGTTCTTGACACAGTCGTCCACTCGGTGGTTGGAAGCCTCCGGGCAGCAGAAGTGGGTCCCCGAGAGCCAGGCAACGGTCCCAATGCCGCTGGAAAGGAGAGGGAGGCCGGTGCCGGGAGACCCAGAGTCTTGAGAAGTTGGGCTGCTTCTGCCATAGACCTAGCAGAATGAAGCTTGTTGTTCTGCCAAACCAAGAGGCGGAATTGAAAGCCCCATCGATACCGAATATTGTTATCCCTGAGAATAGACGTCACCGGCTTCAATTCACGCCTCTTGAGAAGAGTGAGTGGAGCAATGTCCTGGAAAATTTGCAATGAGGCATCTTCAAACGAGATTGAGTCAGTCTTGCGAGATTCCCGCAGAATCGCTTCTTTGGTGGTATAATAGTGACAGCGAAGGATGACATCTCGAGACTGGGAGGAATCTTGGGGGCGCGGGCGAAGGGCTCTATGGGCCCTGTCCAGAAGAAGCTGATCCTCTGGAGTAGCAGGAGCCAGACCAGCAAAAAGTCTTTTAAGATATTGATTTAGGACCGATTGATCCACTTCTTCAGGGATACCTCTAATACGCAAGTTATTACACCGGGCCCTGTTCTCTTGATCTTCATGTTGTTCCTGCATGTGGAGCATATCTTGCTGCAAACGCTGGATGTCAGTCACCGTATCCCAGTGAGACGAGGCAGCTTCATCCGTTTTAGTTTCCAAATGTTCTGTCCTATTCCCGAGGTCTTGGACCTCCGCCCTTAGTGAACCAATAGCTTTTTGCACTTCTGTTTGGACCGCCTGCACCGATCTCCTTGTCTCCTTGACCTCCCGGAATAAGGACTGTAAATCCTTGCGAGTCAATGGTGAGGAGTCTGAGTCGTCAGAATCGGAGTGAGCTTCGCGATGTGAAGAGGAGGTGGTCGGGGTCTTTGTCTCCGTATATGCAAATTTCTTGAGGCTCTGAGGGGGATCAGATTCGCCCGCCTTCCTGCCTCCTCTAGGCATGGTATAGTCAAGGAGGGGGTCACCAACGGATCAAACAAGAGGGGCTGTTGTGAAGGTTTCTGTGTTTAGTTTAGACAAGAGAACATCCCCACGATCTTCCAAGCGAGAGCCCTGGCACGGGGCCATGCGGGGCGTCGTAACTTATTCCATATTGCAGCTTATATTAAAGCAGATTAATGTCCAGCAACCAGAGTGCGAGGAGAGATATCCGCGGAGCGCTGCAGCTTGTGCTCTTGGATGGGATAAGCACTCAGAGACGTGAAAACACCGCCCTGGAGAAACGCACCCTTTTGTGGCGAAGATGGTATATAGATGATACAAGATGCCCAATTCCAGCAGAGTACTCAAACCCACCTTGAGGAAAGTCTCCGGGGGAGAGTGTGGGATGATAGAGTCAAGTTGATATTGTGGCTCCTATTAATCCCTGCAGCTTAAGGCCACTGTGTGTGAATGGAGATCTGCAGCTTTGACAATGGAGGTCGCAGCGACAACAACCAACCACTGGGAGGCGGCAGAATATTATTAAACACTACCTGCGGTCGTGTAGTGTATACAAACGGCCACTAGGTGGCAGCACAGCCCAGTTGTTAGGGATGATATACAATCCTGTCGGCACAATTACATTGGGCTGCAGCCCAATTGAATCTCCTGCTCAGCAGTCACTTGGGTTTTACAGGTGCTCGGCAGCCTGGGGAGAACGGGCACAGTCAGTGACAATATATGCAGCACCCTGACAGCCGCTGTCCCGCAGTGCACTGGCCTCAGATTTTAATTCTGCCAATCGATGCCCGCTCAGAGTAGGGATGTACATAGAGACCTACCCTGGAAGGATGTACCGCTGTGCGGGGAGGGGGCCAACTTCATCAGCTGCAATGTCCGCTGTCCGCCGACCAGATGTCGATCCCCGCAGACAGGAAGTCAGGGTGGCCGGCCGACAGTTGCTTAAGAGGGTGCGGCTGCAGGGACGAGAGCAGGCCGCGGCTTGCTGAGATGACGCCGGGAGGGTCACCACCTCCGATCAGGTAGGGCACTCCTCCCAATTACAGGCTTTCAGCAGCTCCGGTCCTCAGTAGCGCTACAAGTCCACGCGGGATGGCGGACCAGGATGAGAGCCTGTCAAGCTCTATCCGATTTCCGGAGGAAAGGCTCAATGCATAAATTAATGGCAGCGAAGCAATCGCGCCAGGTGGCCCCCAAATCGATGCCGCGGTCTCCAGTGTCGGCTTGGCCTCCGGGACGCAGGGCAGACTGCAGGCAAGTTGATGAGTGGCACCTAACTCCGGGTCAGGCAGGGGGTGCCTCAGGGTCAGGGGAGCCCGTTTATTGAGAAATCTCGGGTGTGAACGGCTGTAGGGATAGAATTTAAGAACGGTCACCAGGAGCTTCAGAAAAACGTGGCTGACCAGGATGGCTGCCAGACCACTCCCCCGTGCATGTCCTTTTTAAGATCCAACATAAGGGTTGGGATGGTGGGAGGGCTCAAGCACAATTCCATCTTGCACCACTTATCCTTGCAGCTACCACTGTGTGCCAATGTTACCTACATGGGCTATATACTGTTGCGTGCTTTGCAGAAATCTTAGACACCCATTGATGAGGCAGATGCTCATCAATGCTGTAACTCCACCTGATCCTACTATCAACTATCAACATCCAAAGAATGGTGGAGGATTATGTAAAACAGTATAACGACAACAGTTTTATTAACAAAGAACAAGATTGCTTGCAAAAATAATGTAAGCATGGCGTGCATATTCATATGTGAAGCTTAACATACCTTTTCACTTCTGTCCAGCTCTGTTCCAAAGAGCAGAGCTGGATGTGATCTCTCCCTGTGTCACTGACTGTACTATTCTCTGTATGCATGCCCAGTAACTTCGATTGGCGCATGTGCACAGAAAGTGAAAGGAGAAATGAAGAGGCCAGCCAGGGTCGCATGCTAAAGACTCCGTGGTAAGTCTATTTTTTTTCCACAGGAACAGCAGTTTATTGGAACTGGAGTTCGTGTATAGGTTTTTTCTTATGACAAATAGTTCAATTCTTAGCAATGCAATAAGGATTGAAAACTATTTTTCATGTTTTGCGCTCCTTGTTAAATATGCCCCCAAAAATTCAACATATCCTAAGTTAGTGTCAAAGTTGTATTTAATTTGTTGTAAAATGTGTAAAAAAATACATGTGCATAACACATTTGTTATGCAAACTGTCTAATCTAAATCAGATTGTTCACCTGTAAGTGTCAGTTTATCAGTTATGAGCTCATCAGCTGGAGAGAATTAAATACACTGCATGGTTTGCGTGTACAATTAGCTTTGCTTTATTAGTTACAAGTCCATATCTATATAGCAAAAATCACGTATTACAGAAAACTACGCCCCAAAAGGTTTTAACCACACATGCTCTCTTTACACAGATGTTGCTATATTCTCTCATTTTCACACAGGAATACTCCCCAGGGGGGAGTTGGCTTATCTTCTGTGCTGCCATGTCCAAGGTTATAAGCATAGTCTTGTGCAAACAATGAATAACTCCTACATACTAGCTGTATCTAATCTGTCTTTAAGCTATTGGAGAACAAAATGGCTATAAGGCAACAAGACGGCGTCAGCTTAGCAAAATTACATTTCTCATTTCCCATCTTTTTATTCATAATTTGCCCTAACACTGCCTATCAGAGATCACATTCTTGCTGTCGCTTTTAATGGGTAATTATACAAATAAACCCTTCTAACAGAACATATTAATAGGGATGCCTAACATTGGATACATAGAAAAACCCATCCCCCACCAATAGCAAGTCCATGATCCCTCTTCTAGCTGATAGATGGTCAATAAGTCGACAACTGTCTTGCACCCGCTGCATGTCCTGATGTCAGATCTTCACATATATCAGTGAACATGTGAGGCTCTGGGGCCTCTTGTGCTTCCTTTTTGTCTTCTATCTATGGATTTCTTAGGGAAGGAAAAAAGGAAAGGGAGGGAGAAAATAAACAGTGCACTCGGCAAGTGTTATATGTCACTTATTTCACAATAGAAAGGATTGTCCATTGTGCTGTATATCTTCATAAGGATAAACTTCAGTATCGACCATGTGGATTCCAATGAAATGGTTCTTGGTTTCTGCACTGATCACAACTGGCAGTAGTACTGAGAGTTCCACAAGGTTCACACTCATTAGATGGGGTGTACAGTACAGCGGTTAAAACAGATGTGGTAACTTAAACTTTTCTGGAAGAGAAACACTTAGCTTTACTACACTTGTTAATAAGCCACATCATAAATTTTATTAGTATACAGTTAGGTCCATAAATATTGGGACATCAACACAATTCTCATATTTTGGACTCTATACACCACCACAATGGATTTGAAATGAAACTAACAAGATGTGCTTTAACTGCAGACTTTCAGCTTTAATTTGAGGGAATTTACATCCAAATCAGGTGAACGGTCTAGGAATTACAACGGTTTCTATATGTGCCTCCCACTTTTTAAGGGATCAAAAGTAATGGGACAATCGACTCCAAAGCTATTTCATGGACATGTGCGGGCTATTCCCTCGTTATTTCATCATCAATTAAGCAGGTAAAAGGTCTAGAGTTGATTCTAGGTGTGACATTTGCATTTGGAATCTGTTGCTGTCGACTCTCAATATAAGATCCAAAGATCTCAGTGAAGCAAGCCATCATTAGGCTGAAAAATCAAAGCAAACCCATCAGAGAGATAGCAAAAACAGTAGGTGTGGCCAAATCAACTGTTTAGAACATTTTTAAAAAGAAAGAACGCACCAGAGAGCTCTGCAACCCCAAAAGACCCAGAAGACCACGGAAAACAACTGTGGTGGATGACAGAAGAATTTTTTCCCTGGTGAAGAAAAACCCCTTCACAACAGTTGGCCAAATCAAGAACACTCTCCATGAGGTAGGTGTATGTGTGTCAAAGTCAACAATCAAGAGAAGACTTCACAAGAGTGAATATAGAGGGTTCACCACAAGATGTAAACCATTTGTGAGCCACAAAAACAGGAAGACCAGATTAGAGTTTGGCAAACAACATCTAAAAAAGCCATTATAGTTCTGGAACAACATCCTATGGACAGATGAGACAAAGATCCACTTGTACCAGAGTGATGGGAAGAGAAGAGTATGGAGAATGAAAGGAACTGCTCATGATCCAAAACATACCACCTTCTCAGTGAAGCATGGTGATGGTAGTGTCATGGCGTGGGCATGTATGGCTGCCAATGGAACTGTATTTATTGATGATGTGACTGCTGACAAAACCAGCAGGATGAATTCTGAAGTGTTTCGGGCAATATTATCTGCTCATATTCAGTCAAATGTTTCAGAACTCATTCAACGGCACTTCACAGTGCAGATGGACAATGACCCAAAGCATACTGCAAAAGCAAGCAAAGAGTATTTCAAGGCTAACAAGTGGAATGTTATGCAATGGCCAAGTCAATCACTTGACCTGAATCCGATTGAGCATGCATTTCACTTGATGATGACAAAACTGAAGGGAAAATACCCCAAGAACTAGCAGGAGCTGAAGACATTTGCAGTAGAGGCCTGGCAGAGCATCACCAGGGATGAAACCTAGCGTCTGGTAATGTCTATGCGTTCCAGACTTCAGGCTGTAATTGACTGCAAAGAATTTGCAGCAAAGTATTAAAAAGTGAAAGTTTGATGTAGGATTGTTTAGTTTGTCACATTACTTTTGGTTCCTTAAAAAGTAGGAGGCACATATAGAAACCATTGTAATTCCTACACTGTTCATCTGATTTGGATGTATATTCCCTCAAATTAAAGCTGACAGTCTGCAGTTAAAGCACACCTTGTTTGTTACATTTCAAATCCGTTTTGGTGGTGTATAGAGCCCAAAATATGAGAATTGTGTCGATGTCCCAATATTTATGGACCTGACCAGGGGCGGATTGGTCATAGGCACTACCGGGAATTTTACCGGTAGGCCGATGACCTGAGGCCGCCCGTGTCCCGCCTGACATTTTTTTTTTTTTAAACAAGGAAGATGGCTGGCCCCTTTCCCCAGGACCAGCCACCTTTCTTCTAGTGGCCGCGGATCTGTCCCTCCCTCCCCCTCTGCGTGGCCTATCCTGTAACAGCTAAGTATCACATGGGACTTGCACCATGTGACAGGTGCCGTCCCATGTGAGCAGAGCAGAAAGCGCGGCTGGAAGCGGATGACAGGTAAGTGTGAAGTGGGGGCACTGATAACAGGTGTGTGTGTGAAGGGGGGCTGATGTCAGTACAGTGTGTGTGAAGGGGGGCTGATGTCAGTACAGTGTGTGAAGGGGGGGCTCTGATGTCAGTAGTGTGTGTGTGAAGGGGGGCTGATGTCAGTAGTGTGTGTGTGAAGGGGGGGCTGATGTCAGTACAGTGTGTGTGAAGGGGCGCTGATAACAGGTGTGTGTGTGAAGGGGGGGCGCTGATAACAGTTGTGTGTGTGAAGGGGGGCGCTGATAACAGGTGTGTGTGTGAAGGGGGGGCGCTGATGTCAGTAGTGTGTGTGTGAAGGGGGGCTGATGTCAGTACAGTGTGTGTGAAGGGGGGGCTGATGTCAGTACAGTGTGTGTGAAGGGGGGCGCTGATGTCAGTACAGTGTGTGTGTGAGGGGGGCTGATGTCAGTGTTGTGTGTGTGTGTGTGAGGGGGTGGCTGATGTCAGTGTTGTGTGTGTATGAAGGGGGGCTGATATCAGTGTTGTGTGTGTGTGAGGGGGGCTGATGTCAGTGTTGTGTGTGTGTGAGGGGGGCTGATGTCAGTGTTGTGTGTGTGTGAAGGGGGGGCTGATGTCAGTGTTGTGTGTGTGTCTGTGAAGGGGGGCTGATGTCAGTGCTATGTGTGATGACAAGGGGGCGTGTGGCAATGTAATGTGGGTGTGAGGTAGGTGGTGGCTAATAGGTGTTATTTTGTTTGTGGGGTGATGTGGTAATGTAATTTAATAGTGGGGCCTATTAATTTAAAATGGGGTGGTTTGGGGGCTATTAATTGAATGTGGGGGTGAGTTTGGGGACAATGAGGTCTATTTATTAAATTTGAATATGAATTATTTAATGCCAGGATAGTTGTGAGAAATGGTTATATTTATTAAATGTAAATGCTATTAATTTATTGCTGGGGCTCTTGGAGAGAGGTTTGTTTAATCAATGTGAATGCTAGTATTTTAATGTTGGGGCTGGAGGGACGCCTTATCATTGTATGTGAGTTATTTTGATTTAACACCAGAGCTCCTTAGAGTTTTCTAAATTTCATGTACCCATTTTCTTTTCTAGATAGGGCCCCCAGCATTTCAGGATCCAGACAAGCGGAAAACTGAGCAAGAGACACTAGAAACCACAGGTAGGGAAAGCAGCAAGAACAGGTAAGAGAGAGCAGGACAGTCTGCCAACTGTATTTTTCTATATTGGCAGTTCCTTTGACACAAGTATTGGTTTTCACAAACTTTTAGACCTTTTTGTCAGATATTGCTATGGTATACTGAAGTAAAATTACAAGCATTTCATAAGTGTCAATGGCTTTTATTGACCATGTCATTAACTTTATGCAAAGAGTCAATATTTGCAGTGTTGACCCTTCTTTTTGAAGACCTCTGCAATTTGCCCTGGCATGCTGTCAAACAACTTCTGGGCCACATACTGACTGATGGCCGCCCATTCTTGCCTAATCAATGCTTGGAGTTTGTCAGAATTTGTGGGTTTTTGTTTGTCTACCTGCCTCTTGAGGATTGACCACAAGCTCTCAATGGGATTAAGGTCTGGGGAGTTTCCTGGCCATGGACCTAAAATTTTGATGTTTTGATCCCTGAGCCACTTAGTTATCACTTTTGCCTTATGGTAAGGTGTCCATCATGCTGGAAAAGGCATTGTTCACCACCAAACTGTTCTTGGATGGTTGGGAGAAGTTGCTCTTGGAGGATGTTTTGGTACCATTCTTTATTCATGGCTGTGTTCTTAGGCAAAATTGTGAGTGAGCCCACTCCCTTGGCTGAGAAGCACCCCACACATGAATGGTCTCAGGATGCTTTACTGTTGGCATGATACAGGACTGATGGTAGTCCTCACCTTTTCTTCTCTGGACAAGCATTTTTCCAGGTGCCCCAAACAATCTGAAAGGGGATTCATCAGAGAAAATTACTTTACCCCCATCCTCAGCAGTCCATTCCTTGTACATTTTGCAGAATATCTGTCACGCTGTAGGCCTATGAGGCTGAAGATAGTAAGACACTAACCGGTATTGGTGCCACTGGTCAAACAGGCGCCGAGTCTAACGTACCCCTGGTGTTCACCAGGGACCCCCGCAAGGAGGTTTGGACTTCGCAGCAGAGAGCACGCAGGTCGCGGTCCTATTAGCCAGTTACCAGTGTAGCATAGAGAGGTCAGACGGTTCCGGGTCACAGCAATCAGGAATATCAGGTACAAAAGGGTAATCCAAAGGAATAGTTGCCAAGCCGAAGTCACAGTACAGAATGGGTCACACAGAAGAGTAGAAAGGTCGCCAATCCGGGGTCACAACAGGTAATCAGGAATCAGAATACTCAGGAGTATGGAGGAATAGGGAAGCCAGGAACACTGGTGGTGAACCTGTTACTCTGGCACCCTAATGGCACCAGAGGCAGGTTTAAATAGAATCCAAACAGAAGTGATTGGTGGAGAGCGGAGGCGGAAACTGAAGCAGCGTCCCGTTGCCTAGCAACGGAACTGAGGCCAGGGCGCATGCGCCCGCAATCCGGAAGTCCGTGGCAGCCGACGGGGAGATCAGACCTCCGTTCCCCGTCTGACAGGGAATCAGCGGGGACGGCGTCTGACAGTACCCCCTCCCCTCCTCCCTCTCAGAGAAGGATTACCTTTCCTCAGAAATTTTGCAAGGAGACGAGGAGCATGAAGGTCGGCTTCCGAGACCCACGATCTCTCCTCCAGACCGTAACCTCTCCAGTGTACAAGATACTGAGATTTGCGCTGGAAGAAACGTCTCTTCAGAATTCTCTCGATCTCAAATTCATCCCCTAAAGATGTTTTAATAGGTGGAGGAGGAGCAGGTTCCCTGAAGAATTCGTGGAGAATCAGTGGTTTCAGCAATGAAATATGAAATGTGTTATGGATCTTAAGAGACGGAGGTAATGTAAGTTTGAAGGAAACCGGATTGATAACTTGTGCTATGGAAAAGGGACCAATAAACTTAGAAGCCAATTTCATGGATGGAACTTGAAGTCGAAGGTTGCGCGTAGACAACCAAACATGGTCTCCTACCCTTAGTACTGGAGCAACTCTTCTATGAAGATCAGCCGCTTTCTTCTGTCTCTGTACAGAAGTAGACAGTGCTTCTTTGGTTTGAGACCAGATTTGAGAGAAGTCATG
This sequence comes from Mixophyes fleayi, assembly GCF_038048845.1. NCBI lineage: Eukaryota > Metazoa > Chordata > Amphibia > Anura > Limnodynastidae > Mixophyes > Mixophyes fleayi. The sequence goes on along the minus strand of NC_134406.1, from coordinate 143,349,551 downwards.
GATGAGAGTATCAGCCGCTGGTACTAGAGAGGAGGGAGCTTCGGATAAGAGAGGAGGAGTGGGATGTCTGCCGTAGATAATGAAAAATGGAGAACGCCCAGAGGAGGAATGTAGAAGATTGTTGTGGGCGAATTCGGCCCAATACAGAAGATCATTCCATGTCGTTTGATGATCAGAAGCAAAACACCGTAGAAAACACTCCAAGTCTTGATTCACTCGTTCTGTCTGTCCGTTAGTTTGGGGGTGATATCCGGAAGAAAATTTGAGACTGACTCCAATCTTTTTACAAAAAGCTCTCCAGAACTTAGCGACAAATTGCACTCCTCTGTCAGAGATGATCTCTTGAGGGCATCCATGAAGACGGAATATGTTCTTTAGAAACAAATCTGCGAGTTTAGAGGCTGAAGGGAGACCTTTACAAGGAGTGAAGTGTGACATTTTTGAAAAGCGGTCTACCACGACCCAGATGGTATTGTAGCCATTGCTCAAAGGGAGATTGGTGATGAAGTCCATCGTAATGCTGGTCCAGGGAGAATCCGGAATAGGCAGAGGAAGGAGAAGACCAGGAGGACTTTGTTTTGGCACCTTGTGGCGTGCACAAACCGAACATGCAGATACAAATTTTTGAACATCTGAAGCCAGTTTAGGCCACCAATAATATCTGGAGAGGAATTCTTTGGTTCTCTTGCAAATTTGGACTCGTGAGCCCAACATAGTAGTTTAGAGCAGAGATGAGGTTCCACGAATGAACGCCCTGGAGGGGGAGAGATTACTGAAGAATTGGTAATGGCCACTGTTTGTTTTGGATTTAGAATCATTTTGTTGTCTAAACAAGTGAGAGTACCATCATTATCGAAGGACCAGGAGAGAGCATCGGCCTTGGAGTTTTTGGAACCGGGACGAAAGGTGAGAATGAGTTGGAACCTGGCAAAGAAAAGAGACCAGCGAGCTTGACGGGGGTTAAGACATTGTGCTTCCTGGAGATAAGTAAGATTTTTATGATCTGTCATGACCGTGACGGGATGTAAGGCACCCTCTAGTAAATGATGCCACTCCTCAAGAGCAATCTTGATGGCTAATAATTCCTTGTCACCGATTCCATAATTTAGTTCAGTGCTAGAAAATTTCTTAGACAGGAATCCACAAGTCTCTAATGTTCCTGAAGCAGATTTCTGGGAAAGTATTGCTCCAATCCCGACTGAAGAAGCGTCCACTTCAATAAAAAACTGTCTCCCCTGGTCTGGCTGTTTGAGTATAGGGGCCGAAAGAAATGCTTCTTTAAGAGTTTTGAAGGCCAATATGGCTTCGACAGGCCATGGTTTGCTGCAGGCACCTTTTCGAGTTAAAGCTGTAATAGGACAGATAATGGATGAAAAGCCTTTAATGAACTACCGGTAATAATTGGCAAAGCCGATAAAGCGTTGGGTAGCTTTGAGACCAATAGGTAATGGCCAGTTGACAATGGCCTTCACTTTCTGCGGATCCATCAGCAGGCCAGTGCCAGAAACTATGTATCCTAGAAATGGAACTTGTGAACGCTCAAAAAGGCATTTCTTCAGCTTGCAATATAAGGAATGTTTCCGGAGACGAGAAAGAACAGTCTTGACATGGAGACGATGACCGTGTAAGTCAGATGAAAATATCAAAATATCGTCCAGGTAGACGATCACAAATTGATACAGAAGATCCCTGAAGATCTCGTTGACAAAATCTTGAAACACTGCAGGGGCATTGCAAAGTCCAAACGGCATGACTAAGTACTCATAGTGCCCGTCACGGGTGTTAAATGCCGTTTTCCACTCATCGCCCTTTTGAATGCGGATTAAGTTGTAGGCCCCTCTGAGATCTAATTTAGAGAAGATTTTGGCTACTCTAATCCGGTCGAACAATTCTGTGATCAATGGGAGCGGATAGAGGTTCTTGATGGTAATATCATTAAGACGGCGGTAGTCTATGCACGGTCTTAATGAACCGTCTTTTTTTTTTTACAAAAAAGAATCCAGCTCCTGCTGGCGAGGTAGACTTTCTGATAAATCCTCTTTGAAGGTTATCTGATATATATAAAGACATTGCCTTAGTCTCAGGGAGAGCCAGAGGATAGACTCTACCTTTGGGAATAGTTTTGCCGGGAATTAGCTCAATAGGACAATCCCATTCTCGATGTGGAGGGAGCGTCTCTGCAGCGGTCTTGTTAAACACATCAATAAAGTCTAAATACGGCTCTGGTAATTTGAGGTGGGAGTCCAGAGAGAGACAAGGAAGTTGGTTAGGAGGAAGTATTTTCGAGAGGCATTGATTGAAGCATGAGGAGCCCTAGGAGGTAACTTGAGCGAGAGCCCAATCGAATTGTGGTGAATGTTTCCTGAGCCATGGTAGCCCTAAAATGATGGAATTAACGGACTGTGGGATAACCAGGAACTGAATCCACTCTTGATGGAGAACCCCTACCTGCAACTGAACTGGAGCAGTAGTGTCAGTGATGGAACCATTGCTGACACGGTTACCGTCAACTGCAGTAAGAACCAGAGGTTGCGGCAATGGAGTGCAGGGTATGTGAAGCTTCGACACCAGAGTGGCAGAGATGAAATTTCCTGCAGATCCGGAATCCACAAAAGCAGAACAATTTAGGGAAGAGTCCGAAAATGTGAGGGTGACAGGCATCAGAAAACTGTTATCTTTGGAAGGAGAGGGAGAATGGAGACATGAACCTAGAACAACCTCCCTGGTGTTGCCTAGGCGGTGAAGTTTTCCGGCCTCTTGGGACAGGAAGATAGCAGATGGCCGGATTCTCCACAGTACAAACACAAACGATTCTTGATCCTGCGTTCTCTCCCATCCCGTGACAGGCGAAAGCATCGGCTCTTCCGCCGGGAGAGCTGGAGATTGAAAACGAGGAGCCAAATGCACAGTGCGACGACCTTGGACCCTCTCCTGAGAGCGCTCTTGAAGGCGAATGTCTACCTTGACACACAAAGAGACCAAGTCGTCAAGTTTGGATGGAAGCTCTTGCAAAGCCAGTGCGTCCTTGATAGGGTCTGACAGGCCTTGCCAATAGGTGGCAGAGAGAGCTTCATCATTCCAGCCTAATTCTGAGGCTAAGGTACGGAACTGAACCGCGTATTGACCTGCAGTTAAAGAACCTTGGCGAAGAGCTAACAAACTGCAGCCGAAGACACTCGACCAGGTTGATCAAATACCCTCGGAAGTTCTCAATGAAAGTGTCAGAATGAAGGAGAGACCATCAGGAGGGAAATAATATAGGCCACCTTAGCTCTCTCGGATGCAAAGTTTTCCGGTGAAAGTTCAAACTGGATGGAACACTGATTTAGGAATCCACGGCATCCTTTGGGATTACCGTCGTATTTCTCTGGGGTTGGAATCCGTAGTGTTCTAGAGGTAGCAAGTACAGCGCTTGGTGGGGCAGCAGCCGGAGCAGGATCAGGAACTGGGGCTGCTGCCTGAGAAGTGCTCAGGGCATCCAAGCGGGAAATCACTCCTTGTAAACACTGCAAGAGTTGTGCTTGGTTGGCCTCCTGGCGTTCTACCCGTACTCCTAAATGGATGAGGAGGTCTCGGGATGAGGGTTCTCCGGTACCGTCAGTCATGGCCAGAGTAAACTGTCACGCTATAGGCCTATGAGGCTGAAGATAGTAAGACACTAACCGGTATTGATGCCACTGGTCAAACAGGCACGGAGTCTATTGTACCCCTGGTGTTCACCAGGGACCCCCGCAAGGAGGTTTGGACTTCGCAGCAGAGAGCACGCAGGTCGCAGTCCTATTAGCCAGTTACCAGTGTAGCGTAGAGAGGTCAGACGGTTCCGGGTCACAGCAATCAGGAATATCAGGTACAAAAGGGTAATCCAAAGGAATAGTCGCCAAGCCGAAGTCACAGTACAGAATGGGTCACACAGAAGAGTAGAAAGGTCGCCAAGCCGGGGTCACAACAGGTAATCAGGAATCAGAATACTCAGGAGTATGGAGGAATAGGGAAGCCAGGAACACTGGTGGTGAACCTGTTACTCTGGCACCCTAATGGCGCCAGAGGCAGGTTTAAATAGAATCCAAACAGAAGTGATTGGTGGAGAGCCGAGGCGGAAACTGAAGCAGCATCCCATTGCCTAGCAATGGAACTGAGGCCAGGGCGCATGCGCCCGCAATCCGGAAGTCCGTGGCAGCCGACGGGGAGATCAGACGTCCGTTCCCCGTCTGACAGGGAATCAGCGGGGACAGCGTCTGACAATATCATTCTATCCCTGATGTTTTTACTGGAGAGAAGTGGCTTCTTTGCTGGCCTTCTTGACATCAGGACCTCCTCCAAATGTCTTCACCTCACTGTGTGTGCACTCACACCTGCCTGCTGCCAATACTGAGAAAGCTATGCACTGGTGGGGCCTCGATCCCGCATTCTGGGGTATATGCAAATTGCCATCATAAAAACTGAGACAGCAGACTTTGTGAAAATAATATTTGTGTCATTCTCAAATTTTGCCCATGATTATATATTGTGATGACATTTTCTGTTACTGGTTTACTACTGCTAAATTTAGTTGCTCATATTGTGCTACTTACTATGTATTAGTCAAAGTGTACCCATCACTCGTAGAAGGCAGTCATTATGTGGGTGAACCAATAATCATACCACCCAACTGTCCCGATTTTAGCGGGACAGTCCTGATTTATTGTTCTGTCCCGCCCAGGGACATGTTTGTCCCATGGGTGGGAATGTTGGATGAAGGGTGCTATGTAAAGGGGAGTCTAGCACTTTACAGGCCTCTGATGGCATAGTCGACTTTGTACTAATCCCGCCTCCTTTTGTGCTTGCCCCGCCTACAGTTGATATGGTCCCGCCCACATGAGGCCACTTCCAGAAATTTTTCCAGGGCCACTTTAAGTTCTCAATCTGCCCCTGGACCTGACTGTATATATATTATAATAAGAATTAGTAACAGTCCTTGAAGTACAACATGTATAAGCCCTGATAACCATCCTCCTATACCCTTGAACCAATCGGCCTAGTACAGCTATGAAAACTATCCTTCTTGATAAGCATCTCCAGTGTGGATCATCTGCATCACTAGTTAAAAAGGTGCAGCCCTGGGCTTCAAATTAAATATTTAGGGTCAGGCAGTACCCTCCAGACTAAGCTGTCAGGTAGTCCAATATTAACCTATTGTCTTGTGTAAATGTAATAATGTGTTGGGCCACAATACTCACAAATACATTTCTGTATTGGGTGCAAACCCCTACAGTCATGGGTTGCTCTTTTCTTATTTGGTTGGGTTAAACTTTCATATTAGAATTTTTCTCATTATGTATAATGATCTCTACATTACTATTGGCGTGAGTCTGATTCTTCCAGATCTAGCTTTCCTTTCTAGACTAGTACACATCCACAGCCTACAGCAAAGGAACATAACGTGCAATCAATATTCCTCCTGCTAATATCAATGAACAGCACTCTCTGGACCTTTAAAAAACTTGTAGAATACATTTTACTCAGACTCCCCTTGTCTGAAGATCTTGCAATGGGATGCATGCATTCAGGTGTCATTTCCCTGTACTTCCACTGCCATGGGAGTCGTCAATAAGACCTGGAAAGGACTCTCAAATCTGGGTTCAAGACTCTTCCTGATGTGCTTTTTCCCAACCACCCAGTCGCCTGGTTGCAGTTTATGAGTACCTTCATCAAAATTAGGGCCTGGAATGGAAGAGATCACTTGACCATGTATTTCAGTTAGTTGTTTCTATAATAAAGCAACATAGTTCAACAAATCACCATGTACATGCTGTAGTTGCTGTGGAAAATAACAGCCTGTTCTGTGTGCTGTGCCAAACAGTATCTGATTGGTGCTAAACCTGTGTCTTTCCTAAGAGTGTTCCCTAATGAGATCCATGGCAGGCTCTGTTTCAGCCATTATTTTCTGCATTTTCAATTTCAGAGTACCATTAAGGCGCTTCACACATCCCGAATTTTGGGGTCTGTGAGGGGTGTGAAGGGCAGATATGATTCCCATGTCTTTTAACAGTTCCTAGAATCCTTGCCCCATAAAGTGTGTCCCTCTGTCACTTTCAATGACCTCTGGTACCCCATATCAACAGATTACCTCACTCGTAACTTTCTTGGCTACAGCTTTAGCATTTGCTTTCCTATACAGCCATGCCTCCAGCCAGCGACTAAAGAAGTCGACACAGACTAGCACATTCTCAAAGCCCAAGCTTTTGGGAGGTTGTATAAAGTCTATCTGTATCCTCTTATAGGAATACTGTATCTGGGGTGTGCTTTTCCATGGGACAGACTTACCCGGGTTATTCTATGCACAGATTAGGCATCCTGACACTAACGCCTGTGCTGCTTGGACAAACCCTGGTGCTATCCATAACCTGGTCGTAGGTACAACCATAGCTAGTTTCCCCAGATGCACGTTCCCATGTGCTATATTGGCCATAATGGGATAAAGTGCTTTTGGCAGACACAAACGTTGACCTTTACACCACTCTCCTTGCACTTCTAGTGCTCCATGTTTTGCCCAAGTCTTTTCCTCATTCTCTGTTGCTTGTCGCTGCATAAGTTGGAGTGTGGCATGGTCAAACTTGGGGTCAGGGGGTCACCATGTAAATAGACTCCCCTTGGGGTACTGGGGCTATGGCAGCTTTTTGTGCGGCCTGGTCTACCAGTCTATTTCCCTCAGCTTCGGGGGTGGTGTCTATGTGTGTGCCTTCACCATTATCACTGAGTTTGGAGGGCAGCTGGAATGCGGTGAACAGTGCCCTGATATGTTCAGCATGTTGACTAGTTTGCTTGCTGAACCTATAAGTCCCTTCCTTTCCATATTGGGCCATAATCATGTGCAATTCCAAACGCATAACTTGAATCAGTGTAAATGTTTACTCTTTGTCCTTTTGCATATATGCATGCAAGTGTCAGGGCCATTAATTCAGCTTCTTGTGCTGACATGTGACTCGGTAGAGTCTGTTGAATCACTATTTCTGTGTGTGGTTTTAGTACACCCTGTATAAGAAACACCATCTATGTGGTAGCGTGGTATGTCGGCATTTGGTAGTGGTGTATCTTTAATGTCAGATAAAACCAAAGATCCTTGTCTCATTAGTTCTACACAATCATATTCAGAAAAATTTTGTGTTTGCATTTTTTCCTTCCTGTTCAAGCTGGGATGGGATTCCCCCAAATCCCTAGGGGAACCCCGATATATCCAGGTACTTCTCCCATCTTTTGAAACTTGCTGCAATAAGCCAGCAGGATTCAACATTGTGCACCGCTTAAGTGTAACGTTACAGGGAGTTAGTAGTGCTACTTCATATTTGGTAAGTCTGGCTGCTGAGAAGTGTATGGCATGTGGCACCATTAGGGTTACTGGGTGCCCTAGCACAATATCTGTACTTTTTCCAAACACCATGGCCACTGCAGTCACTGCTCGTATGACTGGGTCTAATTGTGCAGAGTAGTATGCAAGTGACCTTAGCTTGCGACCATGTATCTGTGTCAGTACTTCTTGTGCATGTGCACTTACTTTATAACAAAATAATGTGAAAGGCTTGTCATAATCTGGCAAAGTCAGTGCTGGCGCTGAAGTTACTTCAGCTTAAAATTTGGTTCTGCTCAGAGGAGAGTATAAATGGCTTGCTATTATCCAGAATTGCTTATGCAGGAGCACAGATAATAGCTCATAAAGTCTTAAGGCTTTTTTTTCCATTTATGTACAAACATTGAATTCCCATCAATGCATTACCATACCCAGGGCCGCCGAGAGGGGGGGGAGCGGGTACTAATTACCCGGGCCCGGGCATGCCAGGGGGCCCGGCCCGGGCCCTCACTGTTCAGGTGGTTTTTTTTTGCTTTTTTTGTTTTTTAAACTTACTTTTTTTCGCTTTTTTTTTTTTTTTGGCGCGGGGGGGTGGGGGTGGGGGGGCGGCGGTATAGGGTTGGGGCAGCGGTTCGGTCCTCCGCCCCTTCATTGGAGGGGGGGGAGCAGCGTTGTAAAAAAGTAAAAAAAAAAAAAAAAGATACTTACAAAATAGCGGCGCCGGCGGCCCCTCCTCCTTCCTCTCTGCTTTGTTTACACTGACTGCCAGGCGTGACGTCATCAAGTCACCCCCGGCAGTCAGTGAGGAGCAGGGCAGACAGGACCAAGACAGAAGACAGAAGACAGAAGAGAAGAGAAGAAAACAGCTAATACTAATGTAAGTAAAAAAAAAAAAAAAGGTACAGTGTGAGGAACAACGGTGGGGGTACAGAGAGGCACAATATTAAGAAAAAAAAGGGGGGTACAGAGAGGCACAGTATTGAGAAAAAGAGGGGTACAGAGAGGCACAGTATTGATAAAAAGAGGGGTACAGAGAGGCACAATATTGAGAAAAAGAGAGGTACAGAGAGGCACAGTATTGAGAAAAAGAGGGGTACAGAAAGGTACAGTATTGAGAAAAAGAGGGGTACAGAGAGGCACAATATTGAGAAAAAGAGGGGTACAGAGAGGCACAGTATTGAGAAAAAGAGGGGTACAGAGAGGCACAGTATTGAGAAAAAGAGGTGTACAGAGAGGCACAGTATTGAGAAAAAGAGGGGTACAGAGAGGCACAGTATTGAGAAAAAGAGGGGTACAGAGAGGCACAGTATTGAGAAAAAGAGGGGTACAGAGAGGCACAGTATTGAGAAAAAGAGGGGTACAGAGAGGCACAGTATTGAGAAAAAGAGGGGTACAGAGAGGAACAGTATTGAGAAAAAGAGGGGTACAGAGAGGCACAGTATTAATAAAAAGGGAGAGAGAGCCACAGTATTAATAAAAAGGGGAGAGAGAGCCACAGTATTAATAAAAAGGGGAGAGAGAGGCGCATTATAAATAAAAAGGGGAGAGAGAGGCACAGTATTAATAAAAAGGGAGAGAGAGGTGCAGTATTAAGAAAAAGGGGGTAGAGAGAGGCGCAGTATTAAGAAAAAGGGGGTAGAGAGGCGCAGTATTAAGAAAAAAAGGGTGCAGAGAGGCACAGCATGAGGAAAAGGGGGAGAGAGAGGCACAGCATGAGGAAAAAGGGGGGGGAGAGGCACAGTATGAGGAAAAAGGGGGGGAGAAAGGCACACCATGAGGAAAAAGGGGGAGAGAGAGGCACAGTATGAGGGAAAGAAGGGGGGGCAGCAGAAAGGCACAGAGTGATGGAGAGGGGGAACAAGATGGCACAGTGATGGAGAGCGGGGGCAGCATGGCACAGTGATGGAGTGGCGGGCAGGATGGCACAGTGATGGAGTGGGAAGGCAGGATGGAACAGTGATGGAGTGGGAAGGCAGGATGGAACAGTGATGGAGTAGGGGGGTAGGAGGGCGCAGTGATGGAGAACGGGGGCAGCATGGCACAGTGATGAAAGAGTTTAAGATGGGGTGGTTTGGGGGCTACTGAATGTGGGAGACAATGAGGTCTCTTTATTAAATGTGCCTATGAATTATTTAATGTCAGTGATGGTTGCGGTAAATAGGTATATTTCTGAAATGTAAATACTATTAATTTATTGCTGGGGCTGTTTGTAGGGAGGGAAATAGTATTCACATTTAATAAATAAACCTATTATTTTAATATTGGGGCTGGAAGAAGGCCTAATTGTTAATCGTGGGTGCTATTGATTTAACGCTGGTGCTGGCTGTAATTTTCTAAAAGTACCCATTTTTTTTTCCAAATAGGACCCCCAATATTCCAGGTTCCTGCCAAGCCGCAGCTAAGGAAACCTGCAGCCACAGTTGGTGAAAGTGAGAAGAACAGGTAGGAGAGAGCAGGAGAGTGTGAGAAATGTTGTGATTATAGTGGGACAATCCCAATTTTTGGTGACACAGCAATGCAAGTTTTTTTCTGTAAGAGGGTTTCCTGGGCACGCCAAGTGATTCATAGCCATGCCCCCAATTGTACGACCACACCCACATGTGTGTGTGGTCGTACAATTGTGGTTGTGGGCGTACAAATTTTTAGTTGAGCAAAAAAAAATTTTAGTGGTTTTTTTTGTTTTTTTTAGCCGCACCAAAATATGTTGGTGCCGAAAATGTTTGGTGCCGCCGCGTTAAGGGGGGCCCCATGAAGTTGTTGTACCGGGGCCCTGAATTCCTTTTGGCAGCCCTGACCATACCCATGATACAAAGAGGTATTTACAGTATATGATGATTATAGCACAGTAAATAAGGGCAGGGAATTTCTTTACAACACTGATTGACTAAAAACTATTATGAGGATAAAAAATAAAAACCTTTTGTTATCTACCATAATTTGACATTACATTGCATTACTTTCTTTCAAACCATCTGATATAAAATTTGGTTAAAAAAAGCAAAAATAAACCCAAACACTATTTCATATTCAACTATGTTAGTCCATTTCTCCTTTTTTTAAAAAAAACATACCTTCTGACTTCTACGACATACAGAAAAACCACCTAGTTCATGCATTTGCTATGCGAATAGCCCATAAACTCTAATATCTCTTTCCAAAACAAGGTAACCATTACTCAGCAAAGTCTACGTTCTTTAAATCCTTCATTAGTTTATACTTATGTTTGTTGTGGCTGTAGACCAAAACATATTGCAAACTTCTATTCATTGGAAGTTGGATCAATGCAATCTGGATTGCCTAAAGGGTCTTTGAAGCTGGAGACCTTCTGTGAAGAAAAAAAACTTTTGCATAGAGATTAACATTTATTCACTATAAATTTGTTACGGTTCTCAGGAGTTTTCTATCAGTCAGTATTAGCGATGGCGTTCCTAAGGCGCGGAGTCTAACGAACCTCCCGGTCTTCACCAAGAACCGCCGCTAGGCAGGATGGACTTTGCTGCCGGGGGTCTGCAGGTGGCCCCTAGGTTAGCCCACTGACGTGATAGGAGACAGACATTTGGCAGGAAAGGGGAATAGACTCTGTAGAGGTAGTGTAGCAATGCACAGAGGAGCAGGATCTGTTAGCTAAAGGAACACAGCACATGCAGAAGAATCCTAGCCGTATGCAGTGGAACTCCAGGTCTGGTACACAGGGAAGCAGGCAGAAGCGTAGTCGATAAGGATAGCCGGGTCAGATACACAGGCTCACAGGAAGCCTGTTCAGCCATAGATAATTTCCGAGAAAAGAAGCCACATGAACAAAGTTTCCCCAAGGGGTTTTTCTGAGATAGTATGGCTCCAACACCGATGGAGGAAGCGTCTACTTTGAGAAAGAAAGGAAGAGTGGAATCAGGTTGGCGTAATATAGGTGCTGAGATGAATGCTTTCTTGAGTACTGTAAAAGCCTCTAAGGTGTCACGGGCACTAGGAGTCTTTACCCAGGGATCACCAGGTGATGGACTTACCAGAGCAGTATAGATGGTAATATGGTACTCTGGTAGCGGGGTGATCACGGAACAGGAGACAGCAGATGGTAGAGAATGCTCGAGGAAAGTCTATGACTAGCAGCACTGGTAATATACAGGTAGTAGTACACGAGGAACTGAATGGACAAAGGAAACGTGAGGGTAGTCAGTGGTCTGCGGTAGCAAGTTGTACCACTGCTATAGTGAGGAGGAATGTCCAGCAGCAACGAGGAGGTGATGAGAGTCAGCGGTCTGCGTTTAGCAAGTTGTACCGCTGTCTATGTGAAGGAATGGAATCCAGGTGGAGGTATCCGGGAAGTCAGTGGTCTGCGTTAGCAAGTTGTACCACTGCTATGTGAAAGGATACTGGAAACAGGTGACTCGGGAAACAGGGATCAGTGGTCTGCCTCTAGCAAGTTGTACCACTGAATATATATGTGAGGAGGAGCACGGGGAGAGAAATGCAATACAGAGTATACACGGGCACACTGAACTTGATCCCATGATGATATGCACAATATAGTAATGACTGAACAGCACTGCACAATAATACAAAGTCACAGGAACTATCCGGGCACAAGGTAACACAGTCAAATGATGGCAATAGTCTCAGCGGATAGTAAACTCCAGAGGAGAACAACTCAGTCCAGCAAGATATGCAATACACCAGCACAGTCAATGAGAAGTATGCATACCGTGGTTCAGGAGCAGGCTGTCAGACAGAAGTGCAGAGATACCTGAACGGCTGGAGGCCGGCAGGATGCGAAGTCCCAGGAGGGTAGAAGCGGTAATCAAGTAGGTGCAGCGCACAGGTAGGTAGACCAGCAGGGATCGAAACAAATACTCAGGAAGCAGTAGTATATAGAACTGGACACCTGGAGAACACTGAAGAGTAGAGATGGTCTAGACGAGATGAAAGCAGCGAGGCGTAGATCCGATGCAGACAGGCGAGTTGACACAGGCAGGAACTCTGTAGAAGCACAGAGAGCGGATCAGCTGGCTGCAGACACGAGTAGAACTGAAGGGTAGCGGCAAGCAGGACACTGCAGTTACACGGAGGTAGCGGATAGGAATCAGCAGGTGCAGTCACGATGAAACACGGGAGAGTTGAGATGAGCTGGAACTGCTGAGCACGGAGGCAGCGGATAGGAATCAGCTGGTGCAGTCTCGATGAAACACAGGAGAGTTGAAGTGGGCTGATAACTGTAGTGCACGGAGGCAGCGGATAGGAATCAGCTAACACAGTCACGATGAACCACAGGAGAGTTGAAGTGAGTTGATAACTGTAGTGCACGGAGGCAGCGGATAGGAATCAGCTAATACAGTCACGATGAAACACAGGAGAGTTGAAGTGAGTTGATAACTGTAGTGGACGGAGGCAGCGGATAGGAATCAGCTAATACAGTCACGATGAAACACAGGAGAGTTGAAGTGAGTTGATAACTGTAGTGCACGGAGGCAGCGGATAGGAATCAGCTAATACAGTCACGATGAAACACAGGAGAGTTGAAGTGAGCAGGATACTGTAGATACACAGAGGCAGCGGATAGGAATCAGCTGGTGCAGTCACGATGAAACACGGGAGAGTTAAAGTGAGCAGGATACTGTAGATACACGGAGGCAGCGGATAGGAATCAGCTAATACAGTCACGATGAAACACAAGAGAGTTGAAGTGGTCTGGAAACCACAGGAGAGTTGAAGTGGTCTGGAAACCACAGGAATCAGCAGAGCTGAATACACGAGGAAACACAGGAACACCTTCAGAGGCTCATGGGAATGAGACTCCAAGATCAGGCCACGAGGTATGGAACTCAGGTGCTTTAAATAGGGAGTGTTGCCTGATCAGCCAATTAACTAAAAGGAACATGAACAGAAGGTTTGAAAGGGCTGAACATGCGCAGACCCTCAGGATGGTGGACGGCCACGGTTCCTAAACACACGAGAAGAAGCACTCACAGTCTGGTGAGTGACAGTACCCCCCCCTTTTAAAGGTGGGCACAGAACACCTGGAACCGGGTTTGTCCGGATTTTTGGAATAGAACTTCTTAAGAAGAGCTGGAGCGTTGAGGTCTTCAGCTTTGATCCAAGAACGCTCCTCAGGACCAAAGCCCTTCCAATGAACGAGGAAACGAAGAACTCCTCGCGAAATTTTTGCGCCCAATATATGAGTAATCTCGAAATCTTCCTCCTGATGAACTTGAACTGGCTGAGGTGCTGAAGGAGGGACCGAGAAACGGTTGATGATGAGAGGTTTGAGCAAGGACACATGGAAGGCGTTGGAAATGCGAAGATTCTTAGGAAGTAGAAGTTTGAAACAAACTGGATTTATCACTTGAATGATCCTATATGGACCAATAAAACGGGGAGCGAATTTCATAGATGGAACCTTCAAACGGATATTTTTGGTAGATAACCAGACACGGTCTCCAATTTTCAGTGGTGGAATAGCCCACCTCTTCTTATCTGCAAAAGACTTATATTTGGCAGATGTCTTCTTTAAACAGGTTTTGACCTGAGACCAAATATTTTTGAAGGTCTGACAAACAGTCTCTACAGCAGGAACTTGGGTGGGAGAGAGGGCAGGAAATTCCGGAAAAGACGGATGGTGACCGTAAACCACCAGCACTTGACTTTTTGAAGATGACTCCTGAGATCCCTCTTCAACGTCCGAGGACGTCACGAACGCCCGATGAGGAGGAAGGCGTTCAGACTGAACCTTATCGCACAGATCCGTAGATGAAGGATCCTGTGGAGGAGGACCTGGTGGAATAGACGACTGCTGTCTTTTGAATGGAACCACTTGAGAGAGACAACGATGATGACATTCAGCTCCCCAAGACGTAACTTGAGAAGAGTGCCAATCAATCTGGGGAGAGTGACGTTGAAGCCATGGAAGGCCTAATACAATCGAACTTGTAGTTACAGGAAGAATTAGAAATTAAATCTCTTCATGGTGTAGCACACCAATGTGAAGCATTACCGGAGACGTACTCTGGGTGATGAGACCATTGATGAGACGTGATCCATCTATAGCAGTCACAGTAATCGGTGTTTTCAAAGTAATCACTGGTAGGGACCATTGATTCACTAGGGATTTAGAAATGAAATTTCCTGCTGCTCCATAATCAATCAGTGCTTGGGACTCAAAGGATTTGGTAGAAAAGGAAATCGTAACATCAAAAGCGCAGACTTTTAATTTCGTAGAACAAGGAGAGGACTCCAGAAACCCTAACCTTATCTCCCCAGTATTGGTTAGAGCCCGGCATTTCCTGGGACAAGAATTGAGCATATGCGTGGAATCAGCACAATAGATACAAAGTCTTTTCTTTATTCTTCGGTCCCTCTCCTCTAGAGTTAATTTGGAGCGACCTATCTCCATGGGTATCACCGAAGATGAAACTGGGTGAAATTGAGGTACCGAGCGAAGAGGCGCTTTGAAAGACGTTACTTTTTCAAAATCATTCTCACGAAACCTCATGTCCACACGAAGGCAAAGGAAAATCAAATCATCCAAAGAGGAGGGTACTTCTTGTGAGGTCAGTGCGTTTTCAATTTTATCGGAGAGCCCCTGCCAGAAGGCGACAATTAACGCGTCAGTGTTCCACTGAAGTTCAGAGACTAATATCCTAAATTGAATGACGTACTGGCTTACTGAACGAGAACCCTGACGTAGACGGAGGATGCTGGATGCAGCGGAGATGACACGACCTGGTTCATCGAATACACTTCGGAACGTGGAAATAAATTTGGCACTATCCTGTAATAATGGGTCATTTCTTTCCCACAGAGGGGAAGCCCATGCGAGAGCTTGTCCAGAAAACAATGAAATAAGATAGGCCACTCTGGAACGATGGGTAGAAAAATTTTGAGGTTGGAGCTCAAAATGAACAGAGCATTGAGTAAGAAAACCCCTACATGTTTTGGGGTCTCCATCATACATTGACGGAGTAGGCAGGTGAAGCGTGGAAGCCGTAGACACCTGGGATGGCACTGGGGAAACGGAGGAAGGCACAGGAGCATCAACAGTAGTTGTGGCATCTTGCACAGACGTTCTTTGGGAGGCTAACGCCTGGTAACACCGCAGTAAATGCCGTTGGCGAACTTCCTGTTGCTCAATACGGGTAACCAGATGCCGCAGCATCTCTTTAGCTGTAGGTTCCGAATCTGGGTCTGACATGGCCTGATCTTACTGTCACGGGCACTAGGAGTCTTTACCCAGGGATCACCAGGTGATGGACTTACCAGAGCAGTATAGATGGTAATATGGTACTCTGGTAGCGGGGTGATCACGGAACAGCAGACAGCAGATGGTAGAGAATGCTCGAGGAAAGTCTATGACTAGCAGCACTGGTAATATACAGGTAGTAGTACACGAGGAACTGAATGGACAAAAGAAACGTGAGGGTAGTCAGTGGTCTGCGGTAGCAAGTTGTACCACTGAATATATATGTGAGGAGGAGCACGGGGAGAGAAATGCAATACAGAGTATACACGGGCACACTGAACTTGATCCCACGATGATATGCACAATATAGTAATGACTGAACAGCACTGCACAATAATACAAAGTCACAGGAACTATCCGGGCAAAAGGTAACACAGTCAAATGATGGCAATAGTCTCAGCGGATAGTAAACTCCAGAGGAGAACAACTCAGTCCAGCAAGATATGCAATACACCAGCACAGTCAATGAGAAGTATGCATACCGTGGTTCAGGAGCAGGCTGTCAGACAGAAGTGCAGAGATACCTGAACGGCTGGAGGCCGGCAGGATGCGAAGTCCCAGGAGGGTAGAAGCAGTAATCAAGTAGGTGCAGCGCACAGGTAGGTAGACCAGCAGGGATCGAAACAAATACTCAGGAAGCAGTAGTATATAGAAATGGACACCTGGAGAACACTGAAGAGTAGAGATGGTCTAGACGAGATGAAAGCAGCGAGGCATAGATCCAATGCAGACAGGCGAGTTGACACAGGCAGGAACTCTGTAGAAGCACAGAGAGCGGATCAGCTGGCTGCAGACACGAGTAGAACTGAAGGGTAGCGGCAAGCAGGACACTGCAGGTACACGGAGGTAGCGGATAGGAATCAGCAGGTGCAGTCACGATGAAACACGGGAGAGTTGAGATGAGCTGGAACTGCTGAGCACGGAGGCAGCGGATAGGAATCAGCTGGTGCAGTCTCGATGAAACACAGGAGAGTTGAAGTGGGCTGATAACTGTAGTGCACGGAGGCAGCGGATAGGAATCAGCTAACACAGTCACGATGAACCACAGGAGAGTTGAAGTGAGTTGATAACTGTAGTGCACGGAGGCAGCGGATAGGAATCAGCTAATACAGTCATGATGAAACACAGGAGAGTTGAAGTGAGTTGATAACTGTAGTGCACAGAGGCAGCGGATAGGAATCAGCTAATACAGTCACGATGAAACACAGGAGAGTTGAAGTGAGTTGATAACTGTAGTGCACGGAGGCAGCGGATAGGAATCAGCTAATACAGTCACGATGAAACACAGGAGAGTTGAAGTGAGCAGGATACTGTAGATACACAGAGGCAGCGGATAGGAATCAGCTGGTGCAGTCACGATGAAACACAGGAGAGTTGAAGTGAGCAGGATACTGTAGATACACGGAGGCAGCGGATAGGAATCAGCTAATACAGTCACGATGAAACACAGGAGAGTTGAAGTGGTCTGGAAACCACAGGAGAGTTGAAGTGGTCTGGAAACCACAGGAATCAGCAGAGCTGAATACACGAGGAAACACAGGAACACCTTCAGAGGCTCATGGGAATGAGACTCCAAGATCAGGCCACGAGGTATGGAACTCAGGTGCTTTAAATAGGGAGTGTTGCCTGATCAGCCAATTAACTAAAAGGAACATGAACAGAAGGTTTGAAAGGGCTGCACATGCGCAGACCCTCAGGATGGTGGACGGCCACGGTTCCTAAACACACGGGAAGAAGCACTCACAGTCTGGTGAGTGACAGTACCCCCCCTTTTAAAGGTGGGCACAGAACACCTGGAACCGGGCTTGTCCGGATTTTTGGAATAGAACTTCTTAAGAAGAGCTGGAGCGTTGAGGTCTTCAGCTTTGATCCAAGAACGCTCCTCAGGACCAAAGCCCTTCCAATGAACGAGGAAACGAAGAACTCCTCGCGAAATTTTTGCGCTCAATATATGAGTAATCTCGAAATCTTCCTCCTGATGAACTTGAACTGGCTGAGGTGCTGAAGGAGGGACCGAGAAACGGTTGATGATGAGAGGTTTGAGCAAGGACACATGGAAGGCGTTGGAAATGCGAAGATTCTTAGGAAGTAGAAGTTTGAAACAAACTGGATTTATCACTTGAATGATCCTATATGGACCAATAAAACGGGGAGCGAATTTCATAGATGGAACCTTCAAACGGATATTTTTGGTAGATAACCAGACACGGTCTCCAATTTTCAGTGGTGGAATAGCCCACCTCTTCTTATCTGCAAAAGACTTATATTTGGCAGATGTCTTCTTTAAACAGGTTTTGACCTGAGACCAAATATTTTTGAAGGTCTGACAAACAGTCTCTACAGCAGGAACTTGGGTGGGAGAGAGGGCAGGAAATTCCGGAAAAGACGGATGGTGACCGTAAACCACCAGCACTTGACTTTTTGAAGATGACTCCTGAGATCCCTCTTCAACGTCCGAGGACGTCACGAACGCCCGATGAGGAGGAAGGCGTTCAGACTGAACCTTATCGCACAGATCCGTAGATGAAGGATCCTGTGGAGGAGGACCTGGTGGAATAGACGACTGCTGTCTTTTGAATGGAACCACTTGAGAGAGACAACGATGATGACATTCAGCTCCCCAAGACGTAACTTGAGAAGAGTGCCAATCAATCTGGGGAGAGTGACGTTGAAGCCACGGAAGGCCTAATACAATCGGACTTGTAGTTACAGGAAGAATTAGAAATTAAATCTCTTCATGGTGTAGCACACCAATGTGAAGCATTACCGGAGACGTACTCTGGGTGATGAGACCATTGATGAGACGTGATCCATCTATAGCAGTCACAGTAATCGGTGTTTTCAAAGTAATCACTGGTAAGGACCATTGATTCACTAGGGATTTAGAAATGAAATTTCCTGCTGCTCCAGAATCAATCAGTGCTTGGGACTCAAAGGATTTGGTAGAAAAGGAAATCGTAACATCAAAAGCGCAGACTTTTAATTTCGTAGAACAAGGAGAGGACTCCAGAAACCCTAACCTTATCTCCCCAGTATTGGTTAGAGCCCGGCATTTCCTGGGACAAGAATTGAGCATATGCGTGGAATCAGCACAATAGATACAAAGTCTATTCTTTATTCTTCGGTCCCTCTCCTCTAGAATTAATTTGGAGCGACCTATCTCCATGGGTATCACCGAAGATGAAACTGGGTGAAATTGAGGTACCGAGCGAAGAGGCGCTTTGAAAGACGTTACTTTTTCAAAATCATTCTCACGAAACCTCATGTCCACACGAAGGCAAAGGAAAATCAAATTATCCAAAGAGGAGGGTACTTCTTGTGAGGTCAGTGCGTTTTTAATTTTATCGGAGAGCCCCTGCCAGAAGGCGGCAATTAACGCTTCAGTGTTCCACTGAAGTTCAGAGACTAATATCCTAAATTGAATGACGTACTGGCTTACTGAACTAGAACCCTGACGTAGACGGAGGATGCTGGATGCAGCGGAGATGACACGACCTGGTTCATCGAATAGACTTCGGAACGTGGAAATAAATTTGGCACTATCCTGTAATAATGGGTCATTTCTTTCCCACAGAGGGGAAGCCCATGCGAGAGCTTGTCCAGAAAACAATGAAATAAGATAGGCCACTCTGGAACGATGGGTAGAAAAATTTTGAGGTTGGAGCTCAAAATGAACAGAGCATTGAGTAAGAAAACCCCTACATGTTTTGGGGTCTCCATCATACATTGACGGAGTAGGCAGGTGAAGCGTGGAAGCCGTAGACACCTGGGATGGCACTGGGGAAACGGAGGAAGGCACAGGAGCATCAACAGTAGTTGTGGCATCTTGCACAGACGTTCTTTGGGAGGCTAACGCCTGGTAACACCGCAGTAAATGCCGTTGGCGAACTTCCTGTTGCTCAATACGGGTAACCAGATGCCGCAGCATCTCTTTAGCTGTAGGTTCCGAATCTGGGTCTGACATGGCCTGATCTTACTGTCACGGGCACTAGGAGTCTTTACCCAGGGATCACCAGGTGATGGACTTACCAGAGCAGTATAGATGGTAATATGGTACTCTGGTAGCGGGGTGATCACGGAACAGGAGACAGCAGATGGTAGAGAATGCTCGAGGAAAGTCTATGACTAGCAGCACTGGTAATATACAGGTAGTAATACACGAGGAACTGAATGGACAAAGGAAACGTGAGGGTAGTCAGTGGTCTGCGGTAGCAAGTTGTACCACTTCTATAGTGAGGAGGAATGTCCAGCAGCAACGAGGAGGTGATGAGAGTCAGCGGTCTGCGTTTAGCAAGTTGTACCGCTGTCTATGTGAAGGAATGGAATCCAGGTGGAGGTATCCGGGAAGTCAGTGGTCTGCGTTAGCAAGTTGTACCACTGCTATGTGAAAGGATACTGGAAACAGGTGACTCGGGAAACAGGGATCAGTGGTCTGCCTCTAGCAAGTTGTACCACTGAATATATATGTGAGGAGGAGCACGGGGAGAGAAATGCAATACAGAGTATACACGGGCACACTGAACTTGATCCCACGATGATATGCACAATATAGTAATGACTGAACAGCACTGCACAATAATACAAAGTCACAGGAACTATCCGGGCAAAAGGTAACACAGTCAAATGATGGCAATAGTCTCAGCGGATAGTAAACTCCAGAGGAGAACAACTCAGTCCAGCAAGATATGCAATACACCAGCACAGTCAATGAGAAGTATGCATACCGTGGTTCAGGAGCAGGCTGTCAGACAGAAGTGCAGAGATACCTGAACGGCTGGAGGCCGGCAGGATGCGAAGTCCCAGGAGGGTAGAAGCGGTAATCAAGTAGGTGCAGCGCACAGGTAGGTAGACCAGCAGGGATCGAAACAAATACTCAGGAAGCAGTAGTATATAGAACTGGACACCTGGAGAACACTGAAGAGTAGAGATGGTCTAGAGTCAGTCGTGTGTCTCTTAATAGATCCCCCGATAATCCTACTATCATCAATGGTAGCAATGGGATGGTCTAGGGGTAGTGTGGGTAAGGACAACTTCACAACCGTGGCGGCACTTATGAAGTTCCCAGCCGCTCCAGAATCAATGAAGGCAGGTAAATGAAGCTGTTTGCCCGCATACTGAAGAAGGACCGTGATGGAGAAAATGGAATCCGATGGAGAAGAAGCGGATACACCTAACCTAGCTTCTCCAGAACCGGTTAGGCCTTGCCGTCTCTCTGACGATTTAGGGCAGTTAGCAAGCATGTGACCAGGCTCTCCGCAGTACAGGCATAAGTGGCTCTTGAATCGTCTCTCTCTTTCCTCTAGAGAGACGTGCTCTACCCAATTGCCTAGGTACCTCTACAGGGGGGGACTTACTTTGGAACTGAGGAGCCAAGTGAAGTCCAGATTGACGGAACAGTTCCTTTTCCTGTTTGCATTCCTGGAAACGTATGCCAATCTGATTACAAAGAGAGATTAATGTGTCCAACGATGAAGGGAGTTCACGACCAGCTATTTCATCTTTCATCTGGTCCGAAAGACCATGCCAAAATGTGGCCACCAGAGCTTCATTGTTCCAGCGAAGTTCAGCTGCCAAAGTATGGAACTGGACAGCATATTGGCTTAGAGATTGAGTGCCTTGATGAAGGTGCAAAATACCGGACACCGCTTTGGAGACCCATCCAGGTTCGTCAAAAATACGCCTGAAGGTTTCCAGGAATGTGGTACAGTTATGTAAAATGGGATCATCGTTTCCCACAAAAGGGATGCCCAAGCTAGGGCTTGTCCAGATAATAAAGAGATAATATATGCCACTTTAATTTTCTCCATAGGAAAATTCCCTGGCTGTAATTCAAATTGGATGGCACATTGATTTAAAAACCCACAGCAAACTTTAGGATTTCAATCAAACTTAGGAGGATTTGGAATCTGGAGATTAGAGAGTGCCTGTGCGGCAGCCACAGGTACTTGTGCTGGAGAAGAGGGAGCTAAATTTAGTGTGTCCAGACGAGTAGAAAGACCCCACAGGAGCTGCAGTATCTGGGTCTGGTTCATTTCTTGTTCCTCAACCCGACCTACCAAATGCTTCAGGAGATCCTTCGGTAAGGGGTTACCAGATCCGTCCGTCATAATGTCGTCAGAGCAAACTGTTATGGTTCTCAGGAGTTTTTTATCAGTCAGTATTAGCGCTGGCTTTCCTAAGGCGCGGAGTCTAACGAACCCCCCGGTCTTCACCAAGAACCGCCGCAAGGCAGGATGGACTTTGCTGCCGGGGGTCCGCAAGTCGCAGCCCCTAGGTTTGCCCACTGACGTGATAGGAGACAGATGTATGGTAGAAGGTCCGGCAGGAATGGGAAATAGACTCTGTAGAGGTAGTGTAGCAATGCACAGAGGAGCAGGATCTGTTAGCTGAAGGAACACAGCACATGCAGAAGAATCCTAGCCGTATGCAGTGGAACTCCAGGTTGGATAGACAGGGGAGCAGGCAGAAGTGTAGTCGATAAGGATAGCCGGGTCAGATAACAGGCTCACAGGAAGCAGAGTAGTCAAAGGAGAGCCGGGTCGGATACACAGAAAAACACCAGAATGCAGCACAGGATACACAGGGAGAGCCAGATGCTAAGTGGTAACTTTTTGCTCTGACAAAGCTGCAGTGTCCAGGTGAGCTTAATATAGTCTGTAGGTAGTGAAAGCCGCCTCACAGCCACGATCATGTGACCACCCAAACCAGGAAGTGATGCTGTACACAGAGGCAGGAAAATCAGCAGCATGAAAGCAAGTAAGTTTGTGACAGAATTACAGTAACTATCATGCTTGTCAGTATCAGTTCACCGTTAATAAGTAACCAGTAAACATTTTTGTGCAGTGAACAGCTGCTAAAAGCTTAACTGTGACGCTATGCGTTCCATGCCATGATTTCCTCAAAGGGGCAGCCCCTAATCTCACAAACAGGGAATGTCAAAGTGATGAGACCTGGGCATTCAAAGCCACTCCTTTCTCATCATCACCTGGTACAGCACCCTTGAATGAAACTAATATGTTTTCCAGGTTTACAAACATTCAATCTTTAATCTTGGTCGCAGGCATTTAGCCATTTGAAAGCAACACTGCTCCTCTCATAAATCAGAGTACTCTCGCTAGACACCTCACATTGTGTCTGTAAATCACTCAACATTTTCTCAACAAAATCTCCCGTGACCAAATATTCACACATATTTCCAGATTCTGTGATTTTCATGTTGAAAGTAAAAATATATATTGATTTAAGCAAGTCTCCCTCACAGACATCATTTTCTTTCAACCATTTCTTTATGGACATAACAAACCCTCCTGATTTCTGAGAACATTCATCAGCGCCATTTTTACACAGATTAAAACAGCTCGTAATATCTGCATGTAAAAGTTCACTCCCACAATTCTCAACTTCATTAAAGAGAAAGCTATTTTTCTCAACAATATTACTTTGTTCAAATACAAAAACAGCTTTTTGGACCCCAGCCAGCTTTCTTCTGACACTAGTAATAATAGTAATAATGTACATTATTTACAGTCTTGTCCGTCCACTGAATCGTGCAGTGACGGACGAAAGATTTTAAAACTTCTTTTGCATCTCTTCAAAAGCATTACATTTACAAATGTACAACTTTTTCAACTTTGAAACATGTCTCTTGTAAAACAGTCAAGACAGACAAACATGGATCTCCCTCACACGCAGTAAGACGGAGATAAAACTCACATACAGAGAAAGAAAAATTAACTGTTATCTTCAAGCCTACTGCTGTGGAACTATAAGTCCCAGCATTAGACTTAATACAAATTAGCTTCAACATTATTATCACTCAGCACTCCAGACATATTTTTTTCTCTTGAAATATTGAAGCATAGAAGAACGTTTTTATCAATGTTACATACATTGCCAGATAACAAAATACAGTCCTTCTTATCTCAATACACTGAAATCTTTTACACGGAATAAGGGAGGGGCACATTTCACTTTCAGCTGCGCAGCATCAAACATACATTTTTAGTACACAACCTACTTGATTCATTATTTTAGTCATTATATCATTTAACTTCAGATACATTTAGATTATCCACATATATTATGACTTTTCAGTTCTTTTAACTTTCCTTTATCACCTCAAACTATCTCTTGGGGTTTGGGCTCAACACCCCTTTGTTCTTGTCACATTACCACTTGCAACACCCTTGTTTCTCCATTAACACATATATATTCCTTCTTTGGCTATCCCCGCTTTCTTGACAAATTTCTTGCAGACCTTCTACTCCCCACACATCCTAGAAATTTGTGCATCATTTCTATTGGAGGGGGGGGGGTTTCTGTCATCTATCTGCTTACTGTCTATATTCCCCTGTATTGACAGCTCTTTTGAGACTCTGATCTTAGTTTCTGTGTGTTGTCCCAATAGTGGACTTCTTGTTCTTTGGACACCTTGGGGTGGATGTCCGGTTCTTTGGGCTCCGTACACTAGATGCCCCTTTTGGGCTCCATACACTGGATGCCCCTTTTGGACTCCTTACACTGGATGTCCGGTTCTGTGGGCTCTATGCACTGGATGCCTCTTTTGCAGAATAGCCTGAAAGCATCTGGGACGAAGGCCTGAAAACTCATTCTAAACTTCTTGACAAAGTTCTGGGGATGGTGTTGGTGTTTCACACATGTACTCAAAATTCACTCATCTTTCAGAAATCTAATTACCAATACAATTACAAAAAACAAATTGTTAGTAACTGTATAATTCTGAGACTTACAGATCTGCGTACCTGATACCTTAGACGGACATGAGGAAGCTCTAAACAGAGGAGCCTGATGAGTAGAAAACTCTACTCACACAGGTTATAGTCAGAGTCTTGTGTCCAGGGTGACCTCCAGTTCTGTCTTTCCTTGGCTCAGTTCAGCAGTCTCGGTGTGGACCTCCAATGCTGTCGAATCTAAATCAGATTGTTAACCTGTAAGTGTCAGTTTATCAGTTATGAGCTCATCAGCTGGAGAGAATTAAATACACTGCATGGTTTGCATGTACAATTAGCTCTGCTTTATTAGTTACAAGTCCATATCTATACAGCAAAAATCACGTATTACAGAAAACTACTCCCCAAAATGTTTTAACCACTCATGCTCCCTTTACACAGATGTTGCTAAATTCTCTAATTTTCACACAGGAATACTCCCCAGGGGGGAGTTGGCTTATTTCCTGTGCTGCCATGTCCAAGGTTATAAGCATAGTCTTGTGCAAACAATGAATAACTCCTACATACTAGTTGTATGTAATCTGTCTTTAAGCTATAAGAGAACAAAATGGCTATAAGGCAACAAGATGGCGTCAGCTTAGTAAAATCACTATTCTCAAAACACATTTAGGTTTAACAAATTACTCAAGCAAGCAAGTTCTTGAAAATGTAATTTCTGTTTCATGCATGACAAGTGTTGAGATGGTTATTTTTTTAGTAATATATATATGTTATAATACTCAATGGTCTATTAATCTATAAAAGTAACTTCTCTTGTCTTTTTTTCTATTATTATTTTCCATCTTATAGTTTGTTTATTCTTGACATTGTCTTTTCATACTTCTGAATTCTCTATACATCAGCAGTGTCAAGGCTGGGTAACTCTAAGCAAGATTCTTGCTGGGAACATTTATCAATGTCAATAGCAACTGTCAGCTTTAAAACATACAAACATTAAATTAACACCTTCATTGTAGCTTTTCAAGCATACTATTCAGCTAAGTGTTTTCAAATGAAATTATAGCATTCTGAAATGAACATAAGGACTTCATCTAGCTAAGCATTTAGAGGCTCGTTTACACTTGCACTTCCTTTAAGAGCGGGTGACGTAAAACACGTGGCACAAAAAAAGCACATTTAAATGTTTATTTCGAGTTACACATATCTTTGTTAGGCTGCTGGTGGTCAGATAACAAACGTGCAGAACAGACTGACAGAGGTCTTCACCTATAGCAGCCGCCTTTCCCGTAGAGCTAGACGTGCTCACAGGTACTTGGATACCCCCAGGACTTAACTCCAAGTAGTGTAGGTTTGTTATACTAAACCGCAGCCACAGACCAGGAGATTGTAGAGATGGTAAAGGATGGTCAGATAAACCCAAGGTCAAGGGTCACTTGCAAGAAGAGTATTCAGGAAATATGCCAATGGTCAAGGTCACAGGCAGAACAGCAGAATCCAAGGTACAGGCCAAAGAGTCAGGGTCACAGGCAAGCAGGCAGGGTCCAAGAAACAGGCAGGGGTCACAACAAGTAATCAGTAATGAAAGTATCCAGAGCAGGTCAGCAACAGTAGGCAACTGGAACGATATAACCGTCAGGGAGGCTAAGCCCTCCCTGCCTTAAATACAGAAATCAGTCAATCAGAGCTTAGCTCTGAAATCACCCTCAGACTCTGCATGATTAATAAATATTAATTAGCCCGCAGGTTTGCTAACCAACTGCGCACGCGCCCGGCTGCCCTCTATAGCCAGGATGCGGCGCTGGACTGTTTTAGCGTACGGCCGTTGCATTAGGAATGGTCATGCTGGACCTGGATGTGACGTCGGGCAAAGCAGCGAGCGAGTTGCGGCGGTTATGGACACCGCCGCGGCTCATAACGTTCTTACAAAAGTTTTCAAAAGAAATGCATAAATGCATACGTTTAAGTGTATCGTCATACTGCAGCATACTCGAGAAACCAATCATAATCATCAGCTTAATGATGAATGGCATCTTGTAGCAAAAAAGCCTTTTAAAAAAATACATAAAGAATACATAAAGAAATAAACTGTGTATCTTCCCCTAAAGTAACACCTGTTTTAATTAACTACATTTTCTGAATGTAGTTTATTGTGGTTATATCACATGTAGTGTTTAACCACTACTAACCAATCAGAGCGGCTTTCTCATACTCCTATGAATCAGAGCTAAGATGCTCTGTATAGGTTAGTCACTGGCAGGCCACCTGGCTTCTCATATACACTGCAGCTCCATAAGCCGCAAGTGTTTGTCATCCAATTGTTTTTTCTTTCCATTGAATTAAGCTGGAAGAAAGATGATTTCGGTGAATAATTCATTCATTAAAGAGGGTTTTGGGGACTGATTATTTTAATAAAACAATTTTTCATGGTGTGTTTGTGTGTGGTTTTCTTAAACAGTCATTTTTATGTGGCACTATATGTCCTAGCAGGGCATGCTGGTGTTTGTAGTTTTACAAGTGCCAACATACTCTGGCAGCATATCCAAGCAGTTTATGACTAGTAGCACTTGCTTAGACCAGTAGTCCAATACTGAATTCTGGCATTTAACTATTTTTTACCCCAACACTCATTGGGCACAAGTGTTTGGAAGATCCCTAGCGCTTTCAACATGGGGTTGTTATTTCCTGGTAGGGGCACATTTTTTGTACAAGGTTGATTCCCTTAGGGAATTCTGCCCAGTACTGAACCGGCGGGTTGGGTACAGATTATCGATGACCACAATTCCGACATCCTTCATCCCTATGCAAGCATATGCAAGCCTTGTACTGTACTTGGCCAACATGTACATGCCTCTTCCCTCCCTGGTTCCACCTCTGGACAAAAAGAGGCACAAGTCAGGGGTAAGTAAAAAAACGTAATGGACGTAAGGATACGCATGAACAGTTAAAAAAACAGCAATATTTTACACTTAAAAAATGGTCTTTGCTTCCAACTCTAAATGGCCCTTGGCAGGTGCTTTTTTACATGTGGAATTATTACGTATTGTTTTTTTTATTTTAGATCAAACAAAATTTATTTGATTTTTAAGAAACAGTAACAATAGTCACACAATTATTACCCAGAATTGCTAATATTAGTAATGTACATAAAAGAAATAGTACAGTACAGAGACATCAGCGATAATATCCTATAGTTAATAAAGGATAAATACAATTTTATAAGTTCATTAATTAAATAATTACATATTGTTTAATCATACATCGCTGATTAAGATGCCCTCCACAGGGAAAAATTATGTATTATTCTGTGAAAGTATATTCTAACTGGAGATGGGCGGGCTCGGTTCCCCGAGATCCGAATTCATCCGAATTTAGCCTATCCGAGTACCGAGCCTAGCACGCTCGGTACTCTCTCGCCCATTCTGATTCGAAATCGAGGCAAAACGTCATTGTGACGTATTCGTATTTCTGAGCTCGGTTCTCGCCAGATTTGAAAAGCATAAATACCAGCCTCCACAGAAATCCATCGCCATTTGACAGAGGGAGAGAGCAGGGTTAGGTCACACTGGCTAGATCAGCGCAGGGACAGATCAGTATTTGGACACATTATTGTTTGTATGCAATACCATTGTAAACTTAATACCAGTTGTCCCAGCAGTTAGAGGAGGATAGAGGAGGGTTTTTTTGTGCAGTTTCTGGCACTCCAAGTGTTTTTGGGGTATCCCCCATTCTTTTGCATTAATATTTCTGGCTGTCAAAAGTCATGTTTGTCAGCAGTCTAAAAAAAATAATATTTAGCACTCCCAAGTGCTTTTGGGGTGTCCCCCATTCTTTTGCATTAATATTTCTGGCTGTCAAAGTCCTGTTTGTCAGCAGTCTAAAAAAATAATATTTAGCACTCCAAGTGATTTTGGGGTGTCCCCTATTCTTTTGCATTAATATTTCTGGCTGTCAAAAGTCCTGTTTGTCAGCAGTCTAAAAAAAATAATTTTTAGCACTCCCAAGTGTTTTTGGGGTGTCCCCCATTCTTTTGCATTAATATTTCTGGCTGTCAAAAGTCCTGTTTGTCAGCAGTCTAAAAAAATAATATTTAGCACTCCAAGTGCTTTTGGGGTGTCACCCATTCTTTTGCATTAATATTTCTGGCTGTCAAAAGTCCTGTTTGTCAGCAGTCTAAAAAAATAATATTTAGCACTCCCAAGTGCTTTTGGGGTGTCCCCCATTTTTTTGCATTAATTATTCTGTCTGTCAAAAGTCATATTTGTCAGCAGTATCTAAAAC
The DNA here is from genome assembly GCF_038048845.1 of Mixophyes fleayi. NCBI lineage: Eukaryota > Metazoa > Chordata > Amphibia > Anura > Limnodynastidae > Mixophyes > Mixophyes fleayi. The sequence goes on along the minus strand of NC_134406.1, from coordinate 143,321,029 downwards.
AATTTGTAGCACTACAAGTGCTTTGGGCTCAGAATGGATTCAAAGCAGTCCACATATGAGCAGAATCAGCAACCAGGTTCTGTCACCAGTCCTGATGGTAGTGTTCCCAGTATGTCATCTGGGAAAGGCGATATCAAACTACACAGTATTGTGAAATCAGTCAAGAAAACACACACCCCAAAAAAAAATTACCGTGTTGAAGCTAAAAAGAAGTGTAACTGAGGAAAAGTTAAGTGCCGATAAAAAAAAAGTGCCAACATGCCATTCTTTTTTTTTTGGGAAGTTAAAGAGAAGATTTTTTTTCCAGACTGCACTCAATATAAATATATCATTTGTTTTCACTACGTTATATATATATATTTTTTAAATCTCTTTATTTTTGCAGAAACATGAGATCCAAACAGTAGATAATAAAACAGTTGAGGTAGATGACTCAAGACATAACGATAAAAATATAGTGAGTTATTACCAAACACAAGACAAGTTATTACAAACCTTTTGTTTTAGAGTTTTAACAGTGGAATAACCTATGAAAGAATGAAAAAAATGTAAATTAAACTAGAAGGTTGATCCAATCCATTTGTGAACAATAAAGAACTCTACTACTGTGGAATTCCCTATTGTTGTTGTTTCTTTTTCTTAATTTTTTTATTTTTTAAAAAAAAAAAAGAAAGAGGAAAGAAGATAGAAAAAAAAAAGGGAAGAAAGAAGAGAAGGGAAATGGTAAAGAGGAAAAGGGGTAATTTCTATGGATATATCGGAGAAAAAGTTTTTCAGGTGGCGGGCGTTGTTGCTTGATGGTAGGAGTACCAAAAGTTCCAAACCTTGTGGAAATTTAAGATTTTGTTACGAAGAAGACTGGTAATATACTCCATAGTGGCCATGTACCATACACAAGAAACTACACTTTGAAGACTTGATAGGTGACTGGATTTCCACTCTTTCGCTATCTGCAGGCGAGTAGCGGCACAGATATGTTGGAGAAGTCTATCCCCCTCTTTATTTGAAGCTTTGACCCGGGAACATAGCAGCATGACCATTGGATCGGGCAACACCTCGATATCTAAAATTCTTGTTATTAGGTCAGCAACCTGCGACCATAGATTACAGATACTAGGACACGTCCACCAGAGGTGGTAAAATGAGCCCACCTCTCCACAACCTCTCCAACATAGATCTGAGGTACCAGGATAAATTATATGCAGTCTTGCAGGCACAAGATACCATCTAGTGTATACTTTAAATGTGTTTTCTCGTATTGAGGTATTGATGGAGATTTTAGAGATTCTCATCCCGAGCCGGGACCATCCCTCCTGATCCAGGACCCAACCAGTGTCCCGAAGCCAAGCCTCCTCAAAGGATTCAGTTAGATCAGACTTTGGACTAAGGAAAGTATGATACACCAGTGATATCAGTCCTTGAGAATCTGAGCTATTCATACAACTCCTCTCGAAAGGTGTAGTTTTACGTAGTTTACAGGATCTGCAGAGTGATTGTATGAAGCCTCTGATTTGTATGTAAGCAAAGTGTAAGGATGCAGGAAGGCCCTTTTTCTCTCTAATATCTGGAAAGATCTGGAGAGCAAATTCTCCCAGAATGTGGGTGAATTGAGTGATGCCCGCCTCTTGCCATGGGCGTGAGAATAACTGATTGTTTCCTAACGGGAAATCTGGATGGTGCCACAGCGGGGTGAGTGGAGAAGGGAATGAGGTGAGTTCCCACTTTCTGTGAAGCTTATCCCACAGGTTAAGTGTAAACTGTATAGAGGGGTGCGAGTATACTGAGGCCGGCCTTTGATTTCTTTGGAGCCAGGGTAAAGAGTTCAAGTTGTGATTCGGAGTATGAGCGTTCTCCAGGTCAACTCATCTTTTAATCCCCGGAGCAGACTGCAAGGAAATGATATGGCTAAGGTTAACTGCATGATAATACCGCTCAAATAGCGGTAATCCGTAGCCCCCTGATTGAGTGGATTTAGCCAAACAGGACCTTTTAAGTCTCGACTTTTTCACTTACCAAATAAATTTGCCACAAATAGTTTGTAAGTTCGCTCGATAGGTGGCTGGGATTGGTATGGGTAATGTCTGGAAAAGGTATAGGACTCTTGGCAAAACGTTCATCTTTATCGCGCTAATTCTACTGAACCAGGATACAAAAAGCGAATCCCACTTTGATAGGTCCCTTTTTATTGAGTCTAAAAGGGGAGTATAATTAGCATGGAACAGCTGTTTATATTCTTTTGTGATCTGGATCCCCAAATAATGCACCGCCTTAGGGCGCCATTGAAAGTAGAACGAGGATTTTAGTATAGCTTTAGTAACTCTGGAGACTTAAAGCGAAAGGGCTTCCAATTTAGTGTTATTAATTTTGTAGTCTGATAAGAGGCCGTATTCCTTGAGTTCCTCAAGGAGATTTGGGAGCGAAATAAGGGGATTTGAGAGTGTTAATAATACGTCATCTGCGAATAACGAGATTTTAAAATGTCGGGGACCAATTCGTATCCCTGAAATGTCCGGGTTTCGTCTGATTGCCGCAGCCAAAGGCTCTATGCTTAGAGCGTACAGCAGGGGAGATAAGGGGCACCCTTGTCTGGTACCGTTGCCTAAAGAGAAAGCCTGGGACTGAAGCCCATTAGTCAAAACCGAAGAGGAGGGGCGGTGATATAGGGCCTGGATGGCCGATAGGAAGGCCCCTTTTAAGCCGAAATGACTTAGCGTGCCAAACATGAAAAGCCAAGAGTGTCTGTCAAAAGCCTTATCGGCATCTAATGCTAGAACAGCAGATGGAATCTTATTCTGATTAACATGGGCAATAAGATCTATTGTGTGTCTAGTGTTAGCTAGAGCCTGCCTAGTGGGAACAAAGCCCACTTGATCTGGGAAGAACAAAGTTGGCATATAGACATTTAAACGATTCGCCAATATTATGGCAAAAAGCTTAACGTCTGCGTTGATTAACAAGATTGGGCGATAACTATAGCAGCATGTAGGGTCTTTATTAGGCTTAGGGATCACCACTATATTGGAACGAGTGGATTCATCATGAAATTTACCTCCCAAGATAATGTGGTTAAACAGCTGGGTCAGGTAGGGCACCAATTCTTTGTAGAAAGTTTTGTAATATAACATCATGAAGTCATCGGGACCAGGGGCCTTAGAGTTCTTTTGTGATTTTAATGCTAAAACTACTTCTTCACTGGTAATAGCTTCATTAAGGGTAGAAGCCTGAAGGGAGGTTAGCGGGGGTAATGAACATTTGTCCAAGCAGGTATTGATAGTTTGAAGAGAAGCTCTGGGGGAGGTCTGGTTTTTATGGAGGTTGTACAAGTTTTCATAATAGCTATGGAAAGTTTTATTTATGATCGTAGGGTCATAAGAAAGATCCCCCTTTTTATTTCTGATTGAATTAATCATTTGAGACACTCATTTGACTCTTAATCTCCTGGCAAGGAGCGTATAAACCTTATTCCCTTTCTCGAAAAAAGTTTGATTAAGCCATCTTAGTTAGCGTTCTGTTCTCTCTGCGAGAATTGACTGAATTGTGCCTCTAGTTTTTTGTATTTCTTGCATAACCAAATGGGTACTAGACTCCTTATGCATTGCTTCCAGATGTTTAAGCTGTAGTGTAAGTTTATTGAGAGTCTCATTACGTTCTTTTTTCCTGCGAGAGGCAAACTGGATGATATCCCCCCGTATGACCACTTTGTGAGCTTCCCAAATAGTGGGGATCTGGACTTCCGGATTTGAGTTGGTTTCAAAATATTTTGAGATGGAGTCAGATATTAGGTCTTTAAACCCGGGGAATTTAAGAAGCGTCTCGAGGCCAAGACGTGTGCCGGGGGTATGCTGAGCGGGGACCGCCAGCCAGATGGAGGGGGAGGCGGCGGGTGTAGTCAGCGCTGGCCCGACCTTGCTCACAAGTACCCGCAGGTCCACACGCACTGCACTCCTGGCTCCCTGATCTCCCCTCTTGTTAATAGGTTATATTTTACTGAGGGGCACACAAGTGAGGGTCTTTTTCTAGCAATTTAAGGGCTAGATAGACGGAGCTGTAGGAAAACGTGTCCATCCAGTTTGGCCTCCAAGCCACGCCCCCTGCCAACATGCCATTCTACACACGCAGTGGCAAAGAGAGAATGAGGCCTTCACCTTTGTCTATTAGCGGCAGATCAAGAAATGTTACCGAGCCTACAAGTGGTGCACAACTACTGTTACGCGTCAAAGCCGAGCTGCAAGATAACAGTAAGGCATTAGAGGATAATGTTTGCTCTGAATCACAAATGACACCAATCCCTGTGGAGAGTCCATCCAACAGTGGGATGTCTAATCGTGAGCATTCTGTTAGTGTACCCATAAAGAGGGACCCTTCCAGCAGTTCTGCTGATGTGTGCCAGAACAGCCCGAGTGTAGCCGGTGATACACAAATTGAGGATGCCACTTTATAAATAGAAGAGGATGAGGGGGAGGTTTGTGTAGGCGACGAGGGCACTAATGATGATGTCAAAGATTATGATGCAGACAGATACCAAATTGCCTTTCTCAATTTCTATTTATATTCTAGACTCTATGATGGCTGAATAGTTTTCTATTTTACTCCTAGTGGAGAGGTTGTCTGATGCCGACAGATACCAAACTACCTTGGTCCATTTATTTTTACATTATAATTCTACAGTCTATGCAGGCTGCTTTTTTTCTATTCAACTACAAGTGGAGGGCAGGGGGGGCATAGATAGCCACCAAACTACCTTGGTCCATTTATTTTTACTTTCTAATTCTACAGTCTATGCAGGCTGCTTTTTTTCTATTCAACTACAAGTCGAGGGCGGGGTGGGCACAGATAGCCACCAAACTACCTTGGTCCATTTATTTTTACTTTCTAATTCTACAGTCTATGCAGGCTACTTTTTTTCTATTCAACTACAAGTGGAGGGTGTAATATACACCCAAAGACGATGGCTGCATTGCCAATAATCAAAGATGGAGGGGGAAGACAACCAGGTTTGTCTGTATAATTTTCAGGCAAGTGCTAGAATTAAGGACGGCCTACCAGGGATTAAACTGTTTTTTCATAATTTGTTAGCTTTAGAAGTACCTCACTTATCCAAGAAACTGGTGGAGCACTAAATTAGGTTATTTTAGACCCAAAAAATGGTATTTTTTCAAAAATAGCAAAACAAAACCAAAAAAAACCAAGACCAAAACCAAAACACGCAAGGGCGGTTTGGCAAAACCAAAACCAAAACACGACGGTTATCCAGATCCAAAACCAAAACCAAAACAAAAACACGGGGGTCAGTGAGCATCTATAATTCTAACCATATTAAATGTTTCTGTTTTTGTAAAAGAAAAATGTCACCATGATGTCACTCACTATGTGATGGGAAAAATGGGTCCTAATAAAGGGTAGCAGGTATATATGCATTCATGCATGTTTATCATGTATCTTTTTAAAAATGTCCACCTGTCTGCACTTATCCACTACTAACTATTCCAATAATCCTCTCTTGAATAAGTATAATTTGGAGTTTTTATCAAACATAAACATTTGTGTTTGTCGCTACCCTGGCTAAACTAATTTTGAGGAATTTCTGTTCCTTTGCCATTCTAGAGTGTGTGTTTCATCAGTATTTTAGTAATTACTAACCAGGGAGGTGAATTATTGGTATGACGCACACACCCTAGAATGGTACATCTCCATAGCAATTCTAAACAAAAACATATAAGGCAATCATTAAATAATAATAACATATAGCCCTATGAGTATGAGTTGTGATCCCTATACACATAATGTTATATTTTCTCAATGCTTTAGGTTAATTTAAAGGGTGATGTCCATCTGCAACCAGCAACTATGTGTTACCAGAGAAAGCTGTTGATTCAAACTACATCTGCTGAGCACTTCGCACTATTTAAACAGTAAGGTACAATAGTAATTAACAGTATTAGTTAAGCATCCAACTTTATTAACAATGTAAATGCTCCTGTTTAAAAAAAAACATGATACCATATACTTTTCGTGTTTTTTTAACTGTATCATATGCTCTATTCATTAAAATATAAGAAAGTGCAAGTGTGCCCACATAAGTTATAAATCACTTGAGAGAGTGTATAAGAAAAAAAGAGACAATTACCAATAGCAATCACTAATAGCTGTATAATATTGACAAGGCCCAACCGTTCTCTACTATTGGTGATCGTTGAAGAATTTCCTAGTATGCTTATGACATAGATAGTAAATAGGTTGGTGTTCTTATTCTATTTTAATATTTTTTTATATCAAAGCTAGAAATATGTCATGCAAACTAAAAAAAATATTAACAGCTGTACGAATGAGATGTTTTGACAAAATATGACACTCTGGGTTTGATGCACAGCTTGCCGCAACTGCAGATTGCAGGTACAATTTGTGTTAATTAGAAAGCCACTATTGCTACCATATGCAAAGTGGCAACTATTTTAGGCCGTAACAGTAGCACATATAAGGTTTACTGCAGGTACACACCATATACACTTACGTGTTAGTGTATTTTTAACCAATTGTTTTATTTGCAAAAACAATTTCACTATTAAGCATTAAAACTGTGAAAACCTCTTTAGTAAAGTAGAAACAACTCCCATAATAAGCTACTTTTTAGAAGTTTACAATTAAATTTAGTTTGAACTAAAGATAAAAGACAAATGCATGAATTGATACAATCGTCTTTTATTTATTTATTTTCAAAATAAACATGAGATTAAGGAAAAGGATACAGAAGAAAGAAAAAAGGGAAGTAAGAGTAGGACAGATGTCCAAACTGTAATATTTCCAAATATCACTCAATAAATAAATTCATGTGAAAGTCCTTAAACAAAAATGAGCTGGGCATACAAGCTCACAAGCAGGGGCGGATTGGCTCCTCCCCAGGAAACAGACACCTGACTACACGTGCCTTGTTCCGACCCCAAACCCAGGAGCTGCAGTGCTGTGTGGCAGGGTGTCAGGGTCCTTGTTGGGTGGGGGGAGCAGTGTACTAAAAAAAAAATACTTAACTCATTGCGGCACCCCTCCTCCCTCCGCCCTGCTCTGTTTGCACTGAATGTCGGGCATGATGTCATCATGTCACCCCCAACATTCAGTGAGGAGCGGCGCAGAGAGGGGCAAGCAAGCAAGAAGACAGGAAACAGAAGACAGAAGAGAAGAGACGAAGACAAGAAAAGAAGAAAAGAGATTAAAGAAACCAATAGGAAGGTAAGTTAAGGAAAGGAGGCAAGGGTGGGAAAGCAGCGTGAGACGGTGTGAGGAATGTAATAGGGGGGAGCAGCATGGTACAGTGTGATGAATGAAACGGGGGGGGCAGAATGGCACAGTGTGATGATTGAAAGGGGGTGCAGCATGGCACAGTGTGATGAATTAAAATGGGGGGAGACAGTATGGCACAGTGTGATGAATGAAAGGGGGGGAAGCAGCATGGCACCGTGTGATGAAGGGGAGGGGCAGCATGGCACAGTGTTATAAAGGGGAGAAAAGCAACATGCACAGTGTGATAAAGGGGGGGAGCAGCATGGTACAGTGTGATAAACGGGGGGAAGCAGCATGGCACAGTGTGATAAAAGGGGGAGCAGCATGGCACTGTGTGATGAATGAAAGGGGGGGAAGCAACATGGCACAGTGTGATGAAGGTGGGCTAGGTGAAGGGGGGAAAAGCAGCATGGAGGCTGCAGTGTGATCATAAGTGGGGACTGCGTGGTTATGATGAAGGGGCACAGTGTGTTCATAAGGAGACACATCGTGGTGTTGATGAAGTGGCACAGTAATGTGTGTGCAATGGCACAGGGGGCTTGTGGTAATGTGTGTGATGGCATAAGAGGCTTGTGGCAATCTAATGTGTGTGATGTGTGTGTGATGGCACAACTAGAATGAGAGGCGCGGAGTCTAACGCACCTCCGGTATTCACCAGGGACCCTTGCAAGGAGATAAGGACTTGGCTGCGTGAGGTGCGCTGGTCGCTGTTCTCCCAGATAGTTACCAGTGCAATGGAGTGGTACACAGGAATAGCAGAACAACCGGGTACAAGCCAGCGATGGCAGGGTACAAAGGGAAAATACAGGAGGGTGGTCAGAGGTAGCCAAAGTCAGGATCCATGTGGACAATTCAGTACCGAATCACTAGAGCAGAGGGATTGTCACAAAATAAGCCAGAGGTCAGAATCTAAAAAAGCAAAACACAAGAACTGGGAACAGAACACTGGAACCCTGAAGATTGGTGAACCAATACTCTGGCAAGGCATAGGTGAAAGTGGGGTCCCTAAATAGGAGGAAGTGAGACCTGATAGAAGGAGAGCGATTTTAGGCGGTCAGAGCGCAGCTGACTGCTGTTGGAGGCAAAAGAACAAGCGTTCTTTTGCCTAGCAAAGGGGCGCGGTTAAAATACGCATGCTTGTGTTGCATTAGGCAGAATCTGGAAGAGCAGGAAGTAGGACAGGTGACCGTTCTCTAGCACCTAGGAGACGTGCGTAAACGGTGCCTGACAATATGAATAAAAGAGTCTATTGTACCACAACTCCTCTAGCGTGCTTCGGGTAATTTACATGCAATTGAGAGGGGACTAGGTACCTATAAAGAAGTTTGTAAGCATTCTGTTTAATTCTTATGCAGAATGAACTCTTGGAGATCCTTTTCCTGATTTTAGCTCTGTCCTCTTTCTCTATCCCCCATGTCCTTCTCCCATGGCCTTTCATAGATATCTTTTCAGGTTATATGTGGATGATTAGTATATTAAAGTAATTCTATTGTTTCAAATAAGCATTGCCCAAGTGATTGTATTGTGTTTCCGAAGCACAAGCAATTTATTTAGCAAAAGCAATTTGTTTGGCAGTTCAATAAATAAGTACAATACAGTACAATATAGCCGATACATGATACCTATTAAAGATGTTACATTAAATCAGGAAAGTATATAAACACTGAATACATTACATCTTCCTTATAGGTTTCATTCAGGTTAAATGACTGCAGACATGTGGTCACATTTCCAGTTTCCAAAAGAAGCTAACAAAAGCCTACATGCTTGTATATACTGTACAGATAACAACTCTTAGGGCTAGATTTACTAAGCTGCGGGGTTGGAAAAGTGGGGATGTTGCCTATAGCAACCAATCAGATTCTAGCTTTCATTTATTATGTACTTTCTACAAAATGACAGCTAGAATCTGATTGGTTGCTATAGACAACATCCCCACTTTTTCAAACCTGCAGCTTAGTAAATCTAGCACTTAGTGAGGTCTTCATTGGTCCAGGCTTGATGGCATTCCAGTTCCTTGCAAGTTATAGGTCAGTTCATTTGATCCTTACAAAGTGTGAGGGGAACATCCCCCACCCTATTGTTCCCATGATTTGACTCTGAATGACCAGTTCAAACTGACCCACATGAAAGTATTTAAGAGCATTAATCTCATATTGCTTGTATCTTGCGATCGCTAGATGCGATCGCTATTCCGTCCACACCGGGTTAATGCTGGTGAAATAGCTTTAATATGAGACCAAACTCTTTATCTTTTAAAACACCTGAACCATAAAAACCTTTACTACAGTATTATATATAAATAAATATACAATCTAATACATTTTACTAATAAATGAATGTGGATTGGAACCTTTAATAAATATGAAATATATAAATAACCAAATGTTGTAGTGCGAGTGTGTGCGTGCGCATTTTACAGCATGATAGCGCCATGCCCCGTGTAGCGTGGCATGCTGAGAGCAATCGCACGATAAAACAATATTAACCAATATACTTTTCGTTCATCCAATTATACGACTTCGACAAGTAGATGGTAAAATGTTGATATTAGCCCTCTTGCAAATGCAAAACATTTTCAAGGGTGCCAGTTGTGGAGGTTCTCCAAATGCTGGAATTCAGTTATAAATGTCTTATCTGCTGAATTTTTAAAAGGCGGTCATGAGGGAGATGGAGTCATGATTGGATCCTTGTAAAATCTGGAAAGAATTGTGAGGTAGCAATGTCAGTTACGAATTTTATGTCATGATTGTAACACAGTTTTAAAGGTTTATAGTCCTGTCCAGAAGGGAATCTGGGTTGTTCCAAAGGGCTGTTATTATAGGGGAGTTGCTTATTAGTTGATATCATCATTGTCATCATCAACATTTATTTATATAGCGCCAGCAAATTCCATAGTGCTTTACAATAGATATGCTCTCATACCATAGTTCCATGTGCTTAATGAGAAGCACATCATGAGGGAGAGTTGAGAGGGTAGTGAAATGCATAAAACAATATTGTGGTGAGAGCATGTTAGGTAAAACTGCTTCAATATCTACCCAAACCCTGATATGACTATTAGAATGGAATAGAACTGTTTCAGTTAAATGTTATGCAATATAATACTTTTGTATGTTAGGAAGGCCCAGCCCTCCCTCCTATGTATGTCTATTTAGGGTGCGAGCATGTACTCTGGGTTTTCGACCTACTGTATCCTTGAAATTAACTGTTTACCCAGTAATTCACATTTTTCTTTAGGGCCTCAATCAGAGCTGGGAAATGAGCTCTCTATTGTTGATCAGATTTCTGGTCAGGAAGATGCCCGAGTACTTAAGTTAATCAGATTGCCATCTAAAGTTGTACTTCTGGCTGAATTATTGGAGGCTCAAAGGAGTTAGGTTAATTGGTAGTATTTCTGACTTGTATGAGTAAATTTTGCAATTGGTTTGTTCCCCATGCATATGTAAGTATTTATGAAGAGAGTGGACAGATGAGCCCAAATGTGTTAAGGTAGAAGAACCTACATCAGCATAGGACACAAATCCTCAATATATTAGGATTATGATGCATCCTAGTCACCAAAGGTTCCACTATAATTACAAATAGGAGGGGGTACAAAGGGCAGCCTTGACAGGTTTGATTAGTTATGTGAAAAGGAGACAAATTGGCACCACTGGCAAGGACTGAGGCAGATGGTATATAGTATAATCCCACAATCCCACATAAAAACATTGATGGAAGCCCATTTCCTTAAGAGTTATTTCATAAATGCCCATGAGACCCTGACAAAAGTTTTTTCAGCATTTAGAGAGCTCACCGGAGCCGGAACCAATTTTATGTAGGCTGCACAGATCAAGTCGATTGTTCTTCTTGTGTTATAAGTTGCCTGTCATTCTGGGATAAATCACACCTGCTTCACGTGGACCAGAGTTGAAATGAAGAAGGCTAGTCTGTTAGCTAATAATTTAAGTCAACATTTAGGAGCCATATGGGCCTGTAATTAGAGCAAGAAGTAAGGTCTCATCCTTCTATACAGATCGTAGTGATATACGTTCTGTGGTGTCTATTTCAAATTTCCCTCCTTGCAGAATTGAATTAAACATATATATTCAAATAAATATATATATATTGTAAAATATAGATGGTGAAGGGCGGCGCCTTCAGGTGTATACAATGTATATAAACATATAAGCACAAATGTACACAAAATAGTCCAGAAGAGTTAGAACAGGACGGTGTCTGTATATGCACCGCAGGTAGCTAAAAATCACTGTAGTACAGGATAAAGATATTCTAAAGTTGATCGTGCAGAATAGTTGAAAAAGAAGGATAGGCTGCGCTTCCTCCAAATATATGAAGCAGCCAAATGCGAACCTGAAAGTGTATGGGGGACCCCTAAACTCCCAACAATGTTAGATACGTATAAAAATAGTCAGGTTCTGGGCGCTTGTAAAGGAAAGATATATCAATTTAATATGGATAGGTCCACAATACGCTCCGGCCGGAACGAGACAGCTTAGATGTGTTAAACAATTAACATGCATCAATTGACACTGCCAAAAACAATGATAATGGTAAAAAACACTACAAACTCAGTGTGATTGCAAATATGGTTAGAGTGCACTTGCAAGCTACTAAAATATGAAATGACAATTGATATGAACCGCAAAAAGAAAATGTAAGGAAATATAATGTCCAGAGTTGTGAAATAAAAATGTTGGTGATGATGAAAAATGCAAGCAAAAAAGAAATTGGTAGCCGTTACTCACATGAAGCAGGGATGTCTGGCTGTCTATAATGCAGACAGGCACTTAGTAGCGGTCCCAGAGTCTGTGCTGATGAGGTTAGATATAACGTTGATTTCAATGATAAAAAGCACCCAGCAGAATGCCAATTATTAAAACAAGAATGAGGTAGAAAGTTCTTCTAGTTCCTAAAAGGAAATCCTCTCCTTCTTGTTGAAAGAAAAAATGATCCCGCTCAAATAGCATGTGCACGCTGCGGGATATCTCCGTGTTGAGAATAAATGTATGGATATCAAAATGCCTCCAATAATGGACAGGTACCCAGCAGAATATAGATGGTGATGATCCAAATGTAGTCCTCCTAATCCCCAACGTAGTCTCTCTCTTTCTCATAAAGTTGAGGCTAAACAGGGGAAGCGGTAGTGCCGCTGCGGATGAGCGCATACACGCTACAGGCTGGTCTCCGATGTGGATGTAGTCCTCCTAATCCCCAAACGTAGTCTCTCTCTTTCTCATAAAGTTGAGGCTAAACAGGGGAAGCGGTAGTGCCGCTGCTGATGAGCACATACACACTACAGGCTGGTCTCCGATGTGGATGTCTGTATATGGTAATGTAAGATGCTAGCATGCTAGTAAGTTGAATAAAACTTAGTTGAGGGACAGTCTCCAACGCGTTTCGCCCGGTGGCAATGGCCAGTGGGCTTCCTCAGGGATAGTAATGTCCAACTGGTCTTCCTAGCCAGTTTTTAAAGAGATCCGGATGTGCCAATCAGCCAAGAGGCAATGGAGTAATTAAGTAATTAGTGAATAAATCTGAGTACTGGTGATTGCACAACAATCCAACAGGCATGATGGAAAAAAACAAAAGAAAACAATAGTGCACTAGTTGCAAAACAAAAAAGAGCATGTTTGAACATATATAGAAAAATATATATAAATAGATCTGGTTGCATAAATATTAATGGGTGATGTACATGGTATATATATGAAATGAACAAAAATAAATAAAAATAAAAATAAAAATAAAAATAAATAAAAATAAAATAAAATAATAAAAAAAAAAATATATATATATATAAAAATAAAGAAATTAAAAAAATAAATAAAAATAATTATAAAAATGAAAATAAAAATAAAAATAAGTATAAGTATAAAAATAAAAATAAAGTGGGAATATGGTATAGCTGGCATATTATTCCCATTGTATCAATGTGTATAAGGACAAATATAGTGGATACATTATGAGTGGAGAAAATAACCCAGGTCAAAATCCACATTCAATCCTTTTGGGATCAGGGTTTTAAGATTAAAAATCCATCTCGCCTCTTCTTTTGAAATGAGGGAAATGAAATCTCCACCTCTCCAAGGTTTATGAACTTTACATATTCCTAAAAACTGAAGTTTAGTGTGGTCGTGGTTATGATGTTTAAGAAAATGAGATGATACGGTATGATTATCTAACTGATTGGTGATGTTGCAAAGGTGCTCTGAAATTCTAACATGAAGTTTCCGGATAGTACGCCCTACATATTGTAGTCCACACGGGCACTCCAACAGATAAACCACACCCATAGTATCACAGGTGATTTTGGTTTTGATCTGAAAGGAGTCACCTGTGGTATGAGAGTGGAAGTTGGTGATGGGCTTTGTTCCCTTATGATTAATAGTTTTGCAAGCATGGCACCTATTGCAATAATAAAAGTCCCCACTTTTCTCTTCCAGCCAACTCTGTTGGCATTTTTCTGCAGTTGTTTTTGGAATGCAGCACTTGACGAGCTTAGTGTTAAGCGAATCTGATTTTCTATAAATGATCCTTGGATGTCCGGGAAGGATGTCCTTCAGATGCTCATCCATGCGTAATATGTGCCAATGCTTCCTTACAATTCTTTCAAGTTCTTTATGATTGGAATTGTATTTTGTGATGAGGGCCGGTGGTAAAGGATTTGAAATGTCCTTATTTACTTTTGATGGAAGTAAGGTAGCTCTGTCCGTGTCTCTAACTTGTTCGAATGCTTTATGTATTTCAACATCATTATACTCTCTTTCAAGGAATCTAGTCTTCAAAACCTCAGATTGTTCCTCATATAGTGCCAGATTAGAGCAATTCCGTCTGATTCGAGAGAACTGTCCTTTTGGTATATTAGTGAGCCATCTCTTCAAATGTCCACTAGATGCTGGGATGTAGGAATTACAATCTACAGGTTTCAGATAAGTTTTAGTTTGTATACAATTGTCGACGATAGAAATGTCCAAATCTAAAAACTCAACTCTGGTATCACTAAACTGAGCGGTAAATTTGAGGTTGAGATCGTTCGTATTTAGATATTTAAGAAATTCTTGGAGTGTGTCCACATTACCGGTCCATATACATAGCACATCGTCTATGTATCTGTACCATCCAAGAATGTGTGAACTATATGGGTTGTTATGCCAAATGGTAAGATTTTCCCAATGGGCCATGAACAGGTTCGCGTAACTGGGCGCGAACTTCGCGCCCATCACAGTCCCGCGAACCTGCTCATAGTATCCTCCATAGAACCAAAAATAGTTGTGATGTAATGTAAATTCAATAGCTTGCATGATAAACTGTATCTGATCAGTCGGGATACTTGTTTCTGTTGTGAGAATGTGCTGGACATGCTCACAGCCTGTCTCATGGTCAATGATGGTATAGAATGAACAGACGTCACATGTCATAAGTAAATATCCAGTTTGCCAAATTATATTTTGTAAAATCTGTAAGACATGACCAGTATCACGGAGGTAACTCCTCTGTGTGATAACTGCGGGTTGTAAAAAAGTGTCAATGTAACTAGAGAGGTGTGTAGTAAGTGAATCAATCCCAGATATGATTGGTCGGCCAGGTGGGTGAGTGATGGATTTGTGGATTTTGGGTATACAGTATATAACCGGTAGTCGTGGATGTTGAGTGCTTAGAAACTGATGTTCTGCTTTGGTCAAAATACCTTGTTGGAGAGCTCTATTGAGAAGTATAGTGAGTTCTGCTTTATACTTCTGAGTGGGATCCCCCAATAATTTTCTATAAGTTGAGGTATCGTTTAGCTGGCTCTCTATCTCCAAAAGATATGAAGATTGATCCAGGAGGGTAATTCCACCCCCCTTATCTGCTGGTTTGATAACTAGATTTTTGTTGGATTGTAGATCTTTTAGAGCTCCTCTTTCTGGTTTGGTGATATTGTAAATTCTGTTCCTTGGCTGAATGTTGAGTTTGTCAAGATCATTCTCCACTAACTTCTGGAAGGTCTCTAAATATGGACCCTTGCAGTGTGTGGGAAAGAAGGTAGACTTAGGTTTTAGTTGAGTGTGATGATATAAAGTGGAAATGTCATCTTTGTTAGACAGATTAGTTCCTGAAACAGATGGATGGGCAAGGAAAAACTTCTTTAGTGTGAGATTTCTGATGAATTTATGCAAGTCTATATAAGTCTCAAACTTGTTGAGTGGTCTATTGGGGGCAAATTTAAGGCCTTTACTTAGTAGATCCATTTGAGGTTTGGTTAGTGTTTGACTACTCAGATTAAATATACCTCTAGCTCCTATATTGGGCTCTGTATTGCATTCCGTGGATTTTTCTGTATTTTGGTTTTGGGCCTTGCTCCTTCTCTCTCTACTGACCTTAGATCCTCCTCGTTTTCCTCTCGTGATGATGATCTTTCCTTTCTCTTTCTGATGCTTTTTGGACTTGGAGGTGTATCCTGGATTCCTTGGGCTAGTTCTAAAAAATGCTCAATGAAATCATCTGCATCAGGTTCTTCAGGTTCAATTTCTCCCTGATGTGGATCAATGTGTTTAAGTTTGTCTAACAATGTTGACTGGTCCTTGGATAAAAGGTGCCGCGCTTCCTTAATGCCACTCTTGAAGCCTTCCTTGGCAGCTATATCCTGTCTATCCTGTTTGGTCCTAGGAGTGCCTAGAGGTGGTCCTAAATTCCGTTGGTCTAATGGTTTATAGACCCTATTGTAGGCTCTATATTTAGGTGAATTCCTAATAAGAGGAGATCTAGATACATTCAATCGGTGAGATCTCTTCTTTGGTGTATGATTGGATCTGCCATGTATATTAGGTGTTGCAACTAGTTTCTTGTTTTGAGATTGTGCATATATGTGAGAATGTGATTCTCTATTTGTTGGTAATACATGATAACCATATTCTAGATCTTTGAGATCCCTCTGAAATTTCTTTCTTTTTAGGGCAATAATGTCCTCTTCGATGCTTTGGATTTTAGTCGAGGTCAAACTTTCTAGATTTTTTAAAATCTTCCAGATGTTCTATGGGTTTAAGTTTTTCCCGTATAAGGTTCAGTTCCTCATCAATCTTGAGGAGGGACGAAGTTCTATTTTCAATGATGAGACTCATCAATGAGTGAGAACATGTATCCAATATACTGTTCCATTTGTTTAGGAAATCCTTATCCTCTGGGATAAAAGTGGGGGCCTTTTTAATTCTAAGGCCTCTGGGAATGATATTGTGTTCTATGTATTTAGTGAGGGTGGTGGATTCCCACCAATACTTAGTTTCTAAAGTGCGAAGTTTCTCATATCTGATATAATAGGAACAAAAATTATCATCCTCGACTTGTGGTGTTAGTACCCTCTCTTGTCTCGAAAAGATATCGCCCTCCCTAACAAGCCTATTATTCCTAATGATGTGTATCATTCCTACAAATGTGGATGGAGGATGCTGCTAGCCTTAATCTAGGGGTATAACAGAATGGTTGAAAAAGAGGGATAGGCTGCCCTTCATCCAAATATATGAAGCAGCCAAATGCGAACCTGAAAGTGTATGGGGGACCCCTAAACTCCCAACAATGTTAGATACGTATATTTATAATTATTTTTATTTGTTTTTTTTAATTTCTTTATTTTTATTTATTTATTTATTTATTTTATTATTTTTTATTTTATTTTTTATTATTATTATTTATTTTTTTATATATATTTTTTTTATTATTTTATTTTATTTTATTTTTATTTATTTTTATTTTTATTTTATTTATTTTTGTTCATTTCATATATATACCATGTACATCACCCATTAATATTTATGCAACCAGATCTATTTATATATATTTTTCTATATATGTTCAAACATGCTCTTTTTTGTTTTGCAACTAGTGCACTATTGTTTTCTTTTGTTATATACATATATATATATATATATATATATATATATATATATATATATTTATATATACAAAGAGATAGAGTGAGAGTGAGAGAGAGAATATGAAATGCATAAAAGCTGCTTATTATAAGAATTTTGCTAAAGTCCTGATGCACATATTCCTATTCATGTTTAATTCAATTCTGCAAGGAAGGAAATTTGAAATAGACACGACAGAACGTATATCACACAATCGACTTGATCTGTGCAGCCTACATAAAATTGGTGCCGGCTCCGGTGAGCTCTCTAAATGCTGAAAAAACTTTCATCAGGGTCTAATGGGATATGTGCATCAGGACTTTAGCAAAATTCTTATAATAAGCAGCTTTTGTGCATTTCATATTCTCTCTCTCTCTCTCTCTCTCTCTCTATATATATATATATATATATACATATATATATATATATATATATATATATATATATATATATTTAAATATATATATATATGTATATATATATATATATAAATATATATATATATATATATATATATATATATACATATATTTAAATAAATATATGTGTATATATATATATATATATATATATATATATATATATCAGTGCTGGACCTCATTTTTCATCACATTATTATTGATTGTAAGTACATGGACTTTAGGACTTTTTAGCCAATAATTTCTCTCTTTGTTTACAACTTTTAAATTCATCTATTTCTATATGCCTAATGTATTTCTGCCAGTCTTACTGTACAGATTAGATAATTGTTAGACTGACCAGAGTATTTGCATTAACAGAGTGGGGCATACCGTGTCCATTGTTCTAACTATTCAGACAATTATGTGGGGTGACAAATAATCTTAAGACTGATTCCTTTAGGTTCTTAAATTAAAAAGTTTCTTATTTAAGTCTCCTGGACAAAACCATGTTACAATGTAAGGGGTGCAAATTAGTTTTCTGTTTTGCACATAAGTTAAATACTACCTGTTTTTTCATGACCTTGTGAGAGTAAGGATCTTGAACTGAATTCTGAAACGGGTCTCTTTTTATTAAATGTGGGGACTTTAATGTAATATGGGATTTCTGTATTTAATATGGTGGCTTTAAATTTAATTTATTTAATATTTTAATGACGGAACTTGTTGGGAGGACAGATGCCTATTTATTGAATGTGAATGTTATTAATTTAATGTAAGGGCTGATTATTTTAAGAGAAGCCCAGAGAGATCACTTGTGTTTTGGCTTTACAGGAGCTGAAAAAAAAAAAAAACACTTTCCTAGTCAAAGCTGCAGGAGCTGGCAGGAAAAAGCAGCACAGTCTGCCAACTGTGCATCATCTTGTGGATTCATCTGAAGAAGAATATATATAATCTATTTTATATTTCATTTTATAATATATAATAGGAATTCTGCTATGCTTGAATCAGAAGTTGCTCTGAACAAAACTCTCCTCCCCCACTAGAATCAGAAGGTTTGTGAATGCTTGTGTAAGTCTTGAGTAATTGGTCAGAATTAGCAAATGAAATGTTGTGATCTATTTCCTGTGGAAAGGTAAACTCTGTCCAGAAGAAAGGTTTTGTTACTGTAACACAAGGAAGAAAGACCCTTATTCCTGCCCTGCTCCCAAGGTGAGAGGATTTAGCTGATGGAGACTGCAAGCTTAATTCCATGGAGGTCTGTATATGTGGCTGGGAAGGCAATTTATATAGAAACTGGTTACCATGTGGAAATTAATGCTATAATGGAGTTTTGAATGGATTGGATGAAATATAGTTAAAATGTGTAAATGTAAGGCTTGTGTAAGTGTATATGTGTCTATAGGAGCTTGCATTGAGTGTATTTGAATGGAATTGTTGTGGGTATACTGTATGTGAGCTGTTTGAATTAAGGTAAAATGTGTAACTGCTTGTTTGGTTAGGTTATTGGAATGGAATTGTCTGAGTTCAAATAAAATGGAGTTAGTGAAGTTTTGGTCATGGTAGCATTTGTGTTTGTTGCAAAAGTTATTTGGAATAGATGTCTTTTGTATAATATAGATATTTGTGGTGGACTTTCAAGTATATTACTAGAGGTTTAAGAACTGGCCCCTGTTCATTGGTAGTCATTTAGGCCATTACAAGCACATGTGGCCAACACGTGCTAGTAACTTGTTACAAAGCATTTTATGATGTCGGCCAATTTAAATATTGTGAGCTATTTCAGTTCTTGGGAAAGGCTAATGGAAATTGCAAGTGCTGTGTAATGGAAGTGTATGGTTATAGTTTGTTTAATGCAGTTTAGAGTAAATGTACAGTAAGTGCATGGAAATGATAGTGCATAGTTTGTTAGATAAAATGGTTGTTTTGGAAAAGTATTTCATGGGAAAGTGAAGAAAAAATATAGATGGTATACTATTTAGTATATTACTGATGTGAGGGTATAAAACAATTAATAGTTATTAAGATGTACAAATATATGTGTGAAATGCCTTAAAAACTATACTACAGATGCAGAACTACGCCTTGAAGAAAAACAAATGTTTCCTATGGAACAAACAATAGCAGGATGCCAGACTGAAGGAAACGGCCGAGAGGAAAAGCACGTAGCACTGAACAGAGGATGTTGCCTTATATGCATTATTGTTGCAAAGAAATATTTGCTGAGCTAAAGAGATTTCCTTATATGTACTTGTTAACCAGTTAATGATGGACCCTAGGTATAAATAAAGGGCCAGCCTGCAAAGACCCTCAGAGCTGATTTTGAAACTGCAACACCATGCCTTGGTACCCCAACATTTACTGGGGACTCCGTCTGGGATACTCAACATACCAGCCCAGGACTGACCAGAGACCTCCTCAATCTTCAGGAACAGCAGATAAATCCGTGCGGTGAGTAGTTGAAGTTTTGTGCATTTGCACCTCTCTACTCTATCTGCTCTTCCTGTAAGCTATAAGCTGGGGTTCAGTAGGGGATGGTATAACGGGTATTTGAACAATTACTGAATAACCTGTTTTCCTGACATATTTGTTTTTTGTGGAAAATAGATAAGTGAATGTATGTGTTTGTGTTGATACAGGATGTATATAAAAGGATGCAAATACATAACTTATTAATTGACCTCGATAATCAAAGGCATTCCTCTATACTTGTTGCTGAGACCTCGCCTTGTTCTGTATAGATGATTGTCCTTGGGTTTGAGAGGTCATTATAAGAGTCCTTCGCTCCTGTAAAGATTGAGTGATATTGTACTGATAAGAGATGTATAAGGGGACAACATAACCTTGAAAAGACTGATCTGATCAAAGACTGTAAGCGGCTTGACCTTGTTTTGTGTAACGTGCGATCACTGGGCCAGCTATCAGTTTACAAGGATCCTCAGCTCTCTTAAAGGTTGAAAGAATTAACAACTGAGTAACACGGTGTTACGATTCCTAGTAAACTCAGCAAGCAGCCACGGAAGTATAATACAAATGTCTTTATTCCAGCAATATATAAGCAAGGGTTCAGTTCAATGAACATGCAGGTTTTCATAAACAGGTATAACTCCCAACATAAACATGAACAGGTGTGGCAGGAAGGTACACAGAAATAACATGTTCCACAGAATGCTAATGTAGTTTGAATGCAGGGATAAGAATGGTGAGTTACCCAATTCCAGGATGCAAAAGTCTGTCCAGGAAGCAAACAGAGTCCAGGCAAAGTAACTGACACAAGCAAATAATCAAGGTCCAGAAGTCAGGCCAAAAGGTCGGGGCAACAGGCAAAACAGCGTGGTCCAAGGTACAGGCAAATGATTCGGGGTCTCAGGCAAGCAGGCAAGGTCCAAGGTACAGGCAAATGATTCGGGGTCTCAGGCAAGCAGGCAAGGTCCAAGGTACAGGCAGGGGTCATACACAGAAGTTCAGTCCAGCAGGTATATATCAAATAACACAGGAGCGGGATAGCAGCAGCCAGGAACAAACTGGATGAACTGCACAGAGCACAGCTTGAGGCAGGTATTTAAAGCAGTGTGACAGGTGCAGTTCTAATTAGGCCTCAGGCAAGAAGATTAACTCCTTCAGTCATGCTGAAGAGTTTAGGAACAGAACAGCAGCACCTCTGGTGGTATAAGGTACTGCTGCTAGATACAAAACACAGGAAGAGTTGTAACACACAATAAAAGTGCAGAAAGGTTGCTCACTGATTCTGGAAAGGGTCCTCTGCATTTCCTTGTAGGTACCTCTGTTAAGGGGCGCCTGAAGTCGGAGGATAGGTCTGTCTACTGTCCACTGTCTACTGTCTATTGTCTACTGTCTACTGTCTTAAGAAAGATTAGATGACACCTTCAGAAAAAATAGCTGAGTGTATTGGTGGAATTATTTTAATAGCAATAATTGTACTAATATTAATATATTGTTTCATAAAAATATCAAGGGGAGCGGAGGGAATTAGAGACATGCTGTGGGGAGAATAAATGTCAGAAAATAATCTTAGTTGTCCAGACTATAAATGTGCTGTTATAATTCAAAAGGCATTGACGATACAAACTAGTAAATTGATAGCGGTGATAGGAACTGACACTCATTGTTCAGTAACATATGGTAAACATAAGGAGGGAATCTTTAATCCAACGATATATACAGCAATATTTGGAAGACACGGTTGTCCAGACTATCTGAAAACCCAAATAGGATTGGGATGGTGGCAAATGTGTCATTTTTTTCCAGAAAACATTAGAAGGATAGGGCCACTTACATGTCCATTAATTAATAAAATATCAGGAAAGTATGTACCCAGGTTGATCAAGCAATCCATAACAGGATTTAATTGCAAAGGTGTATAAAACTAGAATAACAGTCACTTCTCAGGCACACTAGGGGCCGGTATTCCCAAAACTGCAGTAATGGGGGCCCAGGGCAGTCAAGGTATGATGGTACAGACATCATACACTCCTGCGGATCTAGTTAAGGAAAGAGAAGGCATTGTGGCTGTTAGAGAAATCCATATCATCTTATGAAGGCAGGATTGACAGATTTTCAGAAAGAATATAGTAAATGGATTACTAGGAATAATAAAGAACACCAAGTATCAGCATGGGTAAGGGCATGTAGACAAATAGAACAAGAACAAATGGTAATGGAGGAGATGTTAGAAGACATCCAGGGACATACAGCTTTAAACTTGCCTCCTACTCAGCCACCCCCAAGTGCACCATCAGACCTACATAGTTACCCATTAGAAGGGACGTCAGGACAACTACCCCCTGTAAAAGAAATTATGATATTTTTAATTAAGCAATATATAGCTTTCATAGTTAATGTAGAAGTCAATTAATTAAAAATGACTAACTACAGACCTTCATAGGTAAAGAAATTCCAATTAGATTAACAGATTTAAAGGATGAGCGGTTATGCTTCAAAAACTTAGATATAACTCACTTTCAGTAAAGATAAGCAAGAACAAAGCATCTGTCCACAGCAAGGCTCACTAAGTACGAGGTGTCATTACTAAGTCCCGCACATGTAACAATTAAAAAGTACACAGTTTTGAATTCTGCTACACTGTTCCCAGTTAAAGCAGATTCAACAGAGGGGAGAGAGGTGGGTGGGGACCTACCCACCCTTGATGAATCAGAAAGGGAGGAATGTATCAGTACCAGACAAACTAAACACAAAAATTTTCCCTTTTCTGACTCACATGACTGTGCTAAACTAATGAAACTAGAAAATGAAGGAGTTAGAAAATGTGACAATGGCAGAAAACCAAACAGCTAACATATACACAGACTCCAGGTACGCATATGGCGTGGCCCATGAATTTGGGCCAATATGGAAGAAAAGGGATTTTGTGGGGTCAGCAGGAAAACCTATCAAGCATGCAGAACAGATAAGGGCTCTGTTTAGAGCTCTGCAGCTTCCCAGAAAGGTAGCTATATTGAAAGTCCAGGCACACACTAAAGTAAAGACTAGGGAGGCTATGGGAAATGCCAAGGCAGATGCTGCTGCTAAACAGGCAGCCCTTATGCCCAGAGTGCAGGTCTGTCATGTGACACAGGGGGAAAACCCTGTAGAGCCTGTAACCCTTGACATACTGCAGAAGTTCCAGGAACAAGTCTCCACAATAGACATAAAAGCCTGGGAAAAGGAAGGTGACGCATGTCAGGGAGGGCTCTGGAGAACAGATAATAAGTATTGTCTGCCCAGAAGCCTATACCATATGATGACTCAATTGGCACATGGGCTGGTCCATAATGCTAAAGAAGTTATGACCAATATTGTCTTAGGACATTGGATAGCACCAGGATTTAATGCAGCCTCTACAGCATATGCAGCAGCCTGTGTGATATGCGGAAAATACAATCCAGGTCATGTAGTAAAAACACCACAGAAGAACACACCAAAGCCATTGTACCCATTTCAGAGATTGCAGATTGACTATATACAGCTACCTAGGGTAGGAACATATGAGTATGTCCTTGTGTGTACAGATCTATTCTCAAATTGGCCAGAGGCCTGGGCAGTGGCTAAGGCAACAGCTAAAAACACTGCCAATAAACTGATAAGTGAAGTAGTTTGCAGGTATGGAATACCTGAAACAATAGAATCAGACGGAGGATCGCATCTTACGGGGGAAGTAATGCAAAATATAATGAAGGATATGGGGAAACAGCAAGCCTTTCATACACCGTATAGGCCTCAGGCAAGTGGAAAAGTGGAAAGATTGAATGGCACATTAAAGTTAAAAATTCAGAAAATGATTGCAGAAGCAGGAAAAACCTGGGTAGATTGTCTACCTTTAGCTCTATATTCAGTTAGAACAGCATCAGGAAAGAAGCATAAGTTGTCCCCTTATGAAATATTGTTTGGGGGAGCCCCCAAGACAGGGTGTTATTTTCCTCAGCAATTGCAACATAATCATGCAGATCTAACTGATTATTTAATACAGCTTACAAAGATAATGACTAATGTGCACTCTCAAGTTTTCTCCTCCATTCCAGATCCAAATAACGATACAGGAACACATGCCTTGCAACCAGGAGATTGGGACTACCTAAAAAGGCACATGAGGAAAACTTTGGAACCCAGATTTCATGGTCCATATTTAATTTCTGTTCAGTTAGGAGGAAGAGACACCTGGGTCCACGCGTCTCACTGAAAAAAACTGACTGTGAAAATTGAAGCACCATGAATCCTTTTCTTGTGATAATGTGCATAGCACTAGTAACAGTAAATGACTAACAATGAACTGGTATATAGAAATCTGTTTAATGTAGCAACGCAGTTATAGATCCAAACCAATGGAATAGGTGTGAAGTGTACAGAAAACTGGTGCATAGGAAGTTTTCAAACATACAGTATACTGAGGACCGAGATAATGTGTAAGTTCTTCATTTTGCCTGTCCCACTCTATGCCCAGGTCGGTGGAACACAATTATGGACCCCACAGATAAAAGGGGAGTATATAGATGATAAAAATAACACACATAACTTAGGATTGTGTTCAAATACAGACAATGTAATAGTGTGCTCTCAAAACACTCAAGTTTATGAACCTTGTAAGCTAGAACATCCAACTAGTGTCTGTAATTGGGAGCTCCATGACAGGAGAAATTATATGTTTATAGAAGTAGCACCACAAATAGTGTGCTTAGTAACCCATGATAAACCTACTATAGAAATGTATAACTTGACTAATCCATTTTCAGGATGTATCCAAAATGTTACTCATCTAATATGGAGAAATGAGACTTATATATTCTATAAGGAAAGGAAAGACAATATATATCAGCAATTTATCCCAATTAAACTACCCTCCTATAACTTGACTATTAATCTTCAGGGGATAATCAATGCTGTAAACAACACCCAGCGCCTGGCAGAACATTTGGCACAGGTAAACTATTCAGCTAATCATGCACAAATGCAGACAATAATAGAAGCACAGGAATTAAAATATGTAGCTCATCAATTAAAAGATAAACTGCAACACCATTGGTGGGATATGTTCACAGGTAATTCCCCCTACCTGCAACAGGTATTTTTAAGGTAATGCTCAATCCAATACTGGTAATAATAGTGGTTTTGATCCTGTCGATTTTATGGAATTGTTATTTGTCCTGTAAGTTTAGAAAAATGGTTAATCAGGCCATGACTCCGGTACCAACATATTTTACTCAAACTCAAAAAGTATGTACCTCATGTAAACGGAATAACCCCTATCAAGCAAAAATGACATGTGTATACTGCAGTAGAATATTGCTAGGGAAAGAATAAATGATGCGAGGATACTTTCTCTTGTGAATGATTAATTCTCTATCCACATGGAGACTTTAGGTCAAAATCTGGGTAAATGTAGCTTGAGAACCAGGTAGCCCTGTATCATGACATGATAGGAAGGGTCAGGGAACACATATATAATTGTTTAATGTAATAAAAAGAGGGGATTGCGAGGGTATAAAACAATTAATAGTTATTAAGATGTACAAATATATGTGTGAAATGCCTTAAAAACTATACTACAGATGCAGAACTACGCCTTGAAGAAAAACAAATGTTTCCTATGGAACAGACAATAGCAGGATGCCAGACTGAAGGAAACGGCCGAGAGGAAAAGCACGTAGCACTGAACAGAGGATGTTGCCTTATATGTATTTGTCACGGCTATGAATAATTATGGATCCCCAGCCTCTACTTAGATGGTGATAGTAGAGGGTGGTGGAGACAGAACATGATGGAATTCAAGTTCTTAACTTGAAAGCATCACAGGGAACAATAACACAAACGATGATGGTAGTGTTGCAACTTGGTATATAAAAAGATGGTACAACAGCAGTAGTAATAAAAAGGTATGTACAACTCAGCAAAGCTGAGCACACGGCAGTTCATAAAATACAGTAATAATCACAGAAGTACTTCAGTTGGTAACCAATGGCAACAGCATGAGAAAAGGCAATATAACAGTTCAACGCTGAGATGGTAATTAGAACACTTGGATCCTACACGGAACACACAGCAGATGAAGGTGAACCACTGATACAGCTAAAAGTCCAAGAAGAGTAGTATGTAGACTTGGCTGATCCAAACAGATAATATGATTCACTTTAGCAGGTGGTTATAGGTATCACAATAGTTCATATTAGCGTAACAGCAAACGTTATATGTTGTCCAAGAACTTGGATATAACTAGTAACATGCAATAAGGTGTTGCCTAGAAGTAACAGCTTGAAAAACGAAATCCAAACTGAGCGTGGAACTACAGGTCACAGATGATCCGGTTAACAGGTAAGCATCAGTTCATCACCAATAGACAACAGCTGATAATGCACACAACTTGAGTTGAGGAAATGGCTCCCGGCTTGGCAATATATTCATATTAACAGTCCAGCAATAATAATCAGCAGAGTAATAATAGCCGTGCCAGACATAGAACCACAGATGTCAAGAATACTTGATTGTAGTTCAATATAGAATACCGCAACATAGACAGCCGAGTAGAATGGTACTTGAGTTAATCAATATGAAGCAGACAACTCACGAATAGTTCTGTGTGCAGATGAACAACGACAAGTAACTTAAGCTTGTAGATGAACCACGAACTGGCATACAGCGGAGCCGATGGAGAGCACTGATGACAGGTAACTTTGGCAACCGATAGCATCCAGGAGATAAACAGAAAGATATGCAGCCAGAACCCACAGCAGTGTGAGTAACACAAAGATCAGGCAATGAGTCCATGATCACGGGAGATTGAAATAGTCCTCTGGGACCAATGGGCTTCGGAAGGAGGTCCCAATCAATATAACAAGGAAAACCTATAGAAAGGTAGTGACTCTGAAGTGAAAGCAAGCACCAACATAGTTCTTAAAGGGCAAGTCACAAAGCCAGCACCTAGCTATGGGACCGGCGTGTGACAGTTTTATTGTTGCAAATAAATATTTGCTGAGCTAAAGAGATTTCCTAATATGTACTTGTTAACCAGTTAATGATGGACCCTAGGTATAAATAAAGGGCCAGCCTGCAAATACCCTCAGAGCTGATTTTGAAACTGCAACACCATGTTTGTGTTTCACTTCTTCACTCTCCTGTTAACAGTATTTTACCAAATAGGAAATCAGGTTATCAGAGATTGGTAATGAGGGCACCATGCCTTGGTACTCCGACACTGAGATTTTGATTTAGGTAAAATTGGAAAGCCTGCTATGCTATTTGTTGAAGAGTGTGGCTGAGATCAGCACTCAGATGCATTGCATTGATAGAATTGTTCAAGAAGTGGTCAGATTGTTAAAAGGTAGTTTGTTATGGAAAACTTTGAAAAAAGGTGGTTTATTGCTCGAGAAAAATAAATAGTTAATATGTCCGCAAGGTGATCTAGAAGCTACTATGCTTGTAAAATGACTGCCATCTAGTAGCTTCCATGTGAATGGAATGTGGATATTGAATAATGACTGTTGCAAAGCATGATGAAAGCTATACCACACATTTTGGACTTTGACTGAGAGAAGTGAAATGAAATAATAGGAGAATAAATGGTAAACATTTATATATGGATAAATGGTAGAAGTTTATATGTGAGATTAATGTGAAAATATTTGGAAGGTTAAAATGTTTGCTTGATTGTGTCTCCGCCCCCCCCCCTCCCCACACACTGTCTTAAGCTAGGTACACACTACACGGTTTTCGTCCAATAATCGGCTCAATCAGCCGACATACGACCGCTGGTTCAAAAGTCGGGTCGGTGTGTGTAGTGACACGATGGTAGAAAGTCTGTCCAAATAGACGATTGTTGCCTCATTTGGTTGGTCGTACCGTTTAATATTTTCGTTCCAATCTCGTTTCCGTTGTGTAGTGTGTATAAACTTAAGTCCGATCCACGACAATCCTCCGATACTTCCTCGATCTGGGGGGGTGTGTGTATGTAAATTTTTGATGTCTGTCCCAGTACATGTTTTGTAGAGATGTATATTACACCTGGCTGCAGACCATTACACTTGTATAAAGCATGTGTGCTATTACCCTTTGCGTCTATGTTGGCAATGTGTTCATATTTACCCTTTATAAACTTTAACCTTTATAAACTATTAAAGTTATATTAAACTTTATTAACTTATAATTGTGAAATACCCAGAATAAACCACACAGTGTTCATGGACCATTTTTATTGCAGGAAAAAAAGGTACAAAAATGTTTACACACACAGCTGTCTGAAAGATCCGCATGAGACGTGAGCGCGCCCATACCAATCAGAGCGCAGAGTACTGGAGAGCACTGTAGAGCACTGCAGAGTATTATTTTTAGTATTTAGTATTTTTAAAGGTGCTACTGGTTTGTGGCAGAACAGGTCTTGATGTCGCTTGGGTTTCTATTCCCTTTGATTTCTTTATCTACTAAAAAAGGAAATAATTTTTTTTTACCATTTAACTTCTATATCTGTAATTTATATGCAACGACAGAAATAGTCTCATTTTCTCACCTTGCACACTGCTCGAGATCAGTTTATATTTTGGTCCCTGTGGCGAAATCACAATAATAGCGGGCTTAACCTTCATACATTCTGGAATGCAGGCGCCATTTTGGTTATTATAACGGTAAAGGAATGTGCCCAAAGCATTTAGCTATTTACACATGTTCACTGAAATACCTTTGTGTCGAACTTCTTTTGTATATTTTTCTTTTTCATTTTTTTCTTGTTTGCTAACAGGTGTAACATTAGTGGTATCAGTGGTATCTAAACAGGCCTTCTCACCATTAATTCTTTGTTCTGACATAAAAAAAATTAGGTTACAAATTAGGCGTTTACATTGCATTATGCGACACTAGAATGAAATAAAGTCCTTCAAGCAGGTACACTACATGTGCTACTGACCTTTTTTAATGTCAAAGTCGTCCTGGTCCAGGACTTTGACCATCATCTCCACCTCTCTTGGGCTCATTGGATTTGCTCTTTGCTCTTCTTGAGCATCTCCACCCCCCCCCCCCACCTTAACTTTTTTGAAATTTTTGGCCCTTCCAGCACCATTTCTGACTCTGTTTCCGTCTCCATAGCTGCAACCCCCACTGACACCTTCTCCTCACCCGCAACCCCCACTGACACCTTCTCCTCAACCTTAACACCCACTAACACTTGCTCACTCGTCATCTTCTCACGCTCGTCGGCGCCAAACAGGTTTCTCTGTCATTTTATACACTCAGACATGGGCGTTCGTTTCTGCTGTGGACCAATCAGCGATGATGCACGCCGAGAATGGAGCATTCCATTACATACGAAGGGATTTTATTATTAGGGAATAATCAGTGCATTGCACTTTAGCAGTGAAATGTTTTTCTAAATTTTATGCATGATACTAAACTTCAATTTTATATGAATGAATGAAGAGACAGTGTTGCCTTCTCTTTTTATGCAGCTTTGGGTGTAAACTATAGCGGAAGCTCTGCCCCTTTATGCTAATGTCTTTGGTATCTCGTCACATTTCCCGCAAATGTCGCTTCAGTGTGTACGAAATTAAAATCATTGCTCACTACAACATGGCTGTAAAAAGTTGCTAAAGGGACGTCCGCTCTTCCCTTTATCGTCCTAAACAAGGCTAGTGTCCACGGACCGAGCGATCGGACCATTGATCGCATGTAAAATCGCTCGGCATAAAAACTTGGTTGCAATTTCTGTAGTGTGTACCTAGCTTTACATTCACTCACCTTTAGACAATAGGTCACACACACGCTCTTATACAACACAATAGCTGGTCAGAACAGGCAATGAATGTTATAATTTAATCCATGCTATACCACTTATGTTAGAAAAGTGAAATCTGTTGAGTTTGTGTAAAATACTGTT
The DNA here is from genome assembly GCF_038048845.1 of Mixophyes fleayi. Lineage (NCBI taxonomy): Eukaryota > Metazoa > Chordata > Amphibia > Anura > Limnodynastidae > Mixophyes > Mixophyes fleayi. Next base: position 143,291,096 of record NC_134406.1, on the reverse strand, counting down.
TTACCTTTATAGTGTTTTATAATATACATAAGTGTTACAATTTGAATGTTAATTAATAATACAACACATTTTAAATTAAGCTATATCTTGTGTGAGGTCTTGAAGAAAAAGCATAAGTTATATATGAATATTTGTCCTGTGGATTTAAGGGAAAATAAGAATAATATTTCTTAGGGTAAATCATAATTATCTTTCCGAGGAGTTGGTTGATGGTAATAGTCATAAGCAATGTTATTAAATGGGTTTCAACACATTTGCCAAACTATTAGGAAGATTGAAACCCTAAATCCCTAGAATATCACTGTGAAAGTCAAATAATTGGATGAAGTCGGCTAAATTGTTTAATATTGGTTTACCTTGCGATTGTGATTGGTACGCCCTGTGTAATGACGCAATCGCACAGATTAATAACAAACACTTACATTCACATTTTCACTTGTAAATATTGCACAGTTTCTAATAGTTCCAATTCACACCGGATCATTTAATAAATTAATTAAAGAATAATTATACAGATAATATTAAAATAAAGGTATTTATGGTTCAGGTCCTCTTAAATGTAAAGAATTTGGTCTCGTATTACAGCTTATTTCACCAGCATTAACCCGGTTTCAACAGAGTAGCGATCACATCTAGCAATCACAAGATATGAGCAATATGAAATTAATACACAAAAGCACTCTTCTTATGGGTCAGTTTAAATTGGCTCTTTGGTGGGAAGACACATAGGCAATAGTTGGAGTGAGCAGCTCCCTCCTTTTGCAGAAGATCAAATGAACTGATCTATGATCAGCTGTCTACTGGAACATCTTTAGCCCTGGACCAATGAAGACCTCTCTTAGTGTTATCTGTGTATATTTTGTGACATCATTAGTGTTTTTTCTAAACTTAACAACATAAAAGCAGCCCCGGATTTAGGAACAGTCTATCTTTGCCAACAGACATCAGGATTGTCGTGCTATTTTAGGATCCAGGGCTGCACAGCATATGTATCGGATGTACTTTGCATTATTGTTGTGTTCTGCTTGATTTCGCTATTAAATCTCCTTTGTGCTTTGGAACCACAGTAATCGCATTGGACAATATTTATTGATAGCGACAATATGAACATTACAATCACCCTTTTACACCATCGCATTTTGTCACACATGCTCCTTTGCCATTCTGTTTTGTCACTTATGACATCTACCCTCCCTAAAATTGCATATGACATATATATATATTGGTGATTATATGTGGCAATGAGTAAGATGATGTAAAGGGGGGCCGGTGACTAGGGAATAGAGGTTTTGGCGACATATGTGAAAAGGTAGGGAGGGTTTTGGTCATAATGCATGACAAAGGCACCAGGAAAGAGGTGCTCATAGAGCAATTTGAGTCTTGATTACATGTCAGACACACATTGTGCCTGTGTGTGTTGTCTGCTACATAATGTACATTTAACATATATTTGATATGTGGGGTGGGGGTCCGTGGCATATATATAGCTCAGAGTTTCAGATCACCTTAATTCACCATCAGTTCATCCAGAAACCCTCCTGTTTAACTCAAAGGAGGAGAGGCAAGGGAAGAGTAGAAGATTTAGAAGAAATAATTTGCATTGCTTTGGAAGTCAGCAGAGGTTTTAAGTTTCAGAACTGTTTACCTGATATCTGCAAGACATTTCAGCATGGTTCCAGACTAATGAGAAGGAAACTTGCAGATGAGATTAGTGATGGACCCAGTGAAAAACAGCTATCGGACCCACCATTTGGCACACAAAGGGCTAAAACCCTCCCCAATCTGAAAGCTAGTTCTGCCCACCTAGAACTGGTACTAGTAAAATTGTGTTGGACAAATAGTGTGTGTGTCCCTGATTTTACTAGAAGCAGCACTAGGCTCTACCAGTCAGGTCTGGTTGCACTACAGCAGGGGTACCCGCAGCATGAGGTACCCCTGCCATAATGCCATCCAGTCCCAGGATAGTCAGCACAGGGATGGATTCCCTAGGGAGATGGGGTCCTCAGAAAAAAATGCAGGCCTGTACTCAAGGAATACACAGCGTCGTGCTGAAAGCACTAGGACTCTTCCTATATCCCTGGACGGTGGGTGTGGGGGTAATAAAATAAATTTGGATATTAAAGTCACCATTCTGTGTTTGTGAATTATAGGTCCTAACAAGCCCATTCTGCCATTAACAGTTTGGGCATGCTGGTGCATGTAGTATTGCAAGCACCAGCATACCCATGTCTGCCAGGGCAGGACCTATAGGCTTAATGGACAGCTTGTTTTGTTTCAAAATATTGCCTTATGTTGTCATAGCAGCTATCTATTAAGCCTATTTAAGGCTCATTTGGGTGTGGCTTACAAGTCAGCCATTGCTAGCTGTAAGCCCCTATACCTGGGAGGTGAGTACATCTGATTTTAACTGCATTTTACTGGTGTTTTAAAAAATAAAGTTCAGTGTACGCCCTGCATATAATGAGGTGCTCTTAATGGTGGGATGCAGGCTTTAATGTTTGGATCAAAATATGAACTAATAGATCATGTTTTCATTTTGCTAGATATACACAAATATGCAGTGTTAAGGATAAGTGCTGACAATAACTTTCTTTTTGGTAGTGATAGTCTCGTAGCACAGATGTCCAGGTTAACCAGGAGGCATGAGGCACTGGATTACTCATGAGAGAATCATACAAGAGGAGGGTCAGACAAGCCAGGGGTCAGAAGTCAGGGGTCCACAGCGATACCAGGGAGAAAGCAGTAGTGGAATCAAAATATACCCAGGGTCTGGGTCATATTATGAGGTGCAAAACAGGAACAAGCAGGTGTCAAATACCAGGAAGTCAGTCAGGATCAGAACACAGGACTGACACTGAGGAACCAGCAGTGGCAAAAACAATTGATGAACAGGACCAATCTTCTAGGAAAGGCAATCTTTTAAATGCCAGTTACAGGTGAGCATGATCCGGAACCAAAGTAGAGAGCTTAACCCTTAGTAGGAAGGATCAGGGGAAGGCACAGCAGCATCTAGGGAGAAGATGCAGAACTGTGACAATAAAGTACTATCAGCTGGAAGGGTTCTTACGCAGGCAGCTAATTGGAAGTGGCTAGACAGTACTACTTATAGTCATCCTCATCATTGGTTATCAGTGCACCAGCCCTCCAGCCCCCACAAGAGATATGACTCCTAAAATGCAAATGCTTTCACAATTAATTATATTGCAATTACAAGAACACGCCCTTACTTTACATGACTTACACCCTGCCCACTCTGTTCTGCTTCTCCAGGCATAAAGATATGTAAGTCAATGCGCAGAAACAAAAACTGTAATGTATGTATGCCTCCGCATTTTTACTCATATGTGCAGTACCAAAATGCACATCGTACAAACAAAAAAATAACAAATATCCAATTCTAAATGATTATCTGTAGATTGATCATTTACGTAATATTCTATGTGAAAAACAAAGCTGCATCTTCTTGTTAATCTTGTTAAAACATAGGAAACTGAAAGGACAAGTTTCTTTATTTTTACAAGGGTTTTTCTTTGCTGGTTTAAATGTTTGGCTATGTATCACAGCATAGAACATATTCAAACAACAAGAAAATACTAATTACATTCCTCTTCGCTGTGACAGATCAGGTAATATGAAGCCAGGGGAGTTTGCCGACCTGTGGTCATGTTGCAATGCACTATGCTGAAACGCAAGCTTTAGAGGCAAGAGGCTTGTATTTAAGTCCGTAGGAGCATTTCACAAGAGGGTTGTCTGCCAAGGCTGAACAGTGTGCAGTAAGGTACATATGAATTAATGAAAACATTGTAATGAAATAAGTCACAGGAGAACTACTTAAAATGCAGCCTACTACATCTGAAAAAGCTTTTGTTAACCCTAGCAGAAGCAGTGCATGTGGAGTCTAATGCTATATACTCATTATTGCCATAAAAGAAATAAAATTCAAACCATTTTATCCCAGCAACAAGGCCACATATGATGAACATTGATTTTATTGTATTTGTTCACATGTGCCTCGTTTGTCTTCACATATCTATAATATTCACATTTCTATAATATTATGTATTGTGATTGAAGTGTGTGTAAAGTACATAATGTTTTGTGGAGATTCAGTAAATGGCCTCTAGGTTTCACCTTCTGAAAATAAATGTATAATGCCCTATGTCATGAATGAAACTAGAAACAGAATTATGTCAATATTATTAATACATAAGAGTTTTGTGTATACTATTCTATATAATAACCTTGCGTAAATTTCTAGGGGATTATGTACAAATCAACTAGAATTTACTCAGCTCTATTCTATGTCAGGATTTTAGCCCTTACTATAACAGACAAGAAAACAGTAGTTGCCACCTCAGTGTACCCAAAAACACATAATCCAGGCCCCCTCTGCATGGTTGAGACTGGAAGAGATCTAGTACTTTTTTTTAGCATGGGTAATTATTGACTCTAATAGAAGGGACTGCAGTCCCCCATTGAACAGTGTTGAACTCACATTAATCAGTTCAGGATGGTTTTTGTGGGATTGTTTTTTTTTTCCATTAACACAAAAAGAACAAATGAAAGCAAGTAAGTGCTGTTTATTTGTATTCTGGGGATCATGAACCCCAATAAAAAAACAACGGGGATTGGAGAAGATAACGAGTAAAAGGCACTATCATACAGTCCTGAAAGATAATAATACAATGTCTAGGAAAGCTCAAAACAGTCCTTTATATGTATTAGTCTCTTCAAAAAATTGTAATCAAAACATTGTGTGGCCTTTTCTTCATTATTTGTTTTCTAAAATTAATTCTTTCTTCAAAAGTTGGTATACCAGTAACCTCAAAAAATGAGTGTACATAACATGGGTCAGTGAAAAAAACCCAGAAACCTAACTTAAAACATAATAGTATGGGATTCTACCGAGGTGCCCTAGCCAAAAAGCAAAAAAGTGAAAAGGTGGATTTTTCTCATATATTTTTCACTTTTTGTACTATTTCTGCTGTTGCTAGCATTTTAAGTCTCTATGGCTCTAGGACCGTGAGCAATTTTGCAAATTCTTCTCTGAATTGCAATGAAATGATGAGGCCTTAGTAGCAGCATTTGGCAGAGTCTACATTACAGATGAGCTTGCATCCCGTGAGCTACCCACTTCGCTTAATGAGTTAATTTCTTTCTTTGTGTAATTGATTAGATATTTTCTTTTGGGAACATTGCGGGAGAAACAATAAGGTTCCACTATTGAGCTAGTACTTTGTTTTTAAACTCCCTACTCAACTTTTAAAAAATCAATATAATTTCGTCATTTTTGTCTCTCGCAGGTAGAAAAAGAGCAAGAATGTTTAAAAATAATTTATGCCTCTACTGTGCTGAATCAGGTCATTTGGCTGCACCTTGTCTGAAGCATTTGGGAATCCCCAGGTCCTAACTGGTTTAGGGGAGACCAATTTAGGTTACATTCTTCACTCTCCTTCCTTAGCTAGAAATAGTAATTGTTCCAAATCAGTCACCCTCAGTTGCCCCTCTGGATTCGTGCCACTTCCTGCTCTCCTAGACTCTGATGCTGCTGAAAATTTAATTTCTTCCGCAACAGTGGGCCATGCCACATTCACCTTTAAAAAATCCTGTATTCTTAAATGCCATTGATCCCTTGTTTCAGGATTCAGTACTGTACTCTTCCTTTAGTCCTTCAAGTAGGGGCACTGCATAAAGAAAATATTGCATTTCTAGCGATACCTTGTGCTATCAGTTCTATCATTTTGTTTCTTCTATGGCTACATTCATTCCATGTTGATTGGTCAACAGCTCAAGTCTTAGCCTTGGGTTCCTCTTGTCATACTCACTGTATTCAGAAGGTAACATCAAGAATTACCTGCATTTTCTACATCTATAATGTGCACTATACCTCCACAGTACTCAAATTTCCAAGATGTATTCAGTAAACAACAGTCTAAGGTTTTCACGTTAGCAGGCATTTCTCTCATGGCGCAATTGCGATGTGTAGCTGACCCAGCCAAAAGTTTCGGCAGTTATAAAGCATTGAGGGGTTGGGCCAAGTTGCGCCTTAGAGAAGCGGATCACAGGCGTCCTATTTGAGCTGAAATTTTAAAAAAATTACTGATAGCACTAGAGGTAGTTGCATCTTGCCCCTATGAAACTCACTTGTTAGGTACAGCCTTTTCCATGGCCTTTAGAGTTTGTGATTAATTGCACATTCACAAAAAGATGAAGGCTCTGCACTTCTTGCTAAATATGTTTTGTTTTCAGATATTTTCTGGACATGCAAATTACTGCGATCAAAGACAATCAATTCAGTAAAGGTCAATATTTGACAATACCTGCACAAGAGGACAAGGCCCTATGCCCTGTATCACTGTGTTTTAGATTTGCAGGGGTTCGCCCCATAGAGGGAGATCTGTGGTTAATTCATAAGGACGGGTCACCTCTCTCCAAATTTCAGTTTTCAGCGTTATTAAAATGTGCACTAGCACATTCGGGTTTTGAACCTAGCCTCTACGGCACCTATTCCTTCAGAATCGGGGCAGTTACAGCTGCAGCAGAGAGAGGCGCTCCTGTAGCAGATATACAGGCATTAGGCTGTCGGAAATCAGGAGCCTATAAAGGTTATTTTCGCCCGCAATCATAGTTGCTTTAAGCAAAACCCTCTCGTCTCCCATCGGTGACCCAGTGCATTGCTGCTTGTTGCTTTTAGCGAGGGCGTGAAGGGATTTTTTCCCATTTCCCTAGGATACAGGCCTGATTGACTATTGGCCTTCAGAGGTTTTTCCGGTTTTTTTTGTGCCTTCATATGGGTTACCGCCCCTTACCTTCCCCTAAAATATTACCTGCTTGTGTGGCGGTGGGTTTTCACATTAAGGTAAAGCAGCCTTTAGTGCGGGTCTGCTTGGTTTATAGCCAATGGCGTTTACATTATGAGCTTGATTTTAAGCTGGTGCATTTTGTGTGAAGAATTTTAACTTGTAGTTGACCCCTGACATCATTACTCGACAGTACCTTGTTACGCAGAAGTATTGAGCTCTGATTGTATGTTGGAATGGATTGCATACTCGTTAATAATAAGATGGGAGCTAATATTCCATGTTTCTGTCACAGGTTCACACGGTGGAAAGATCCATATATGGATCATCGGCCATATTCTGGGTGGGTATTCACACACTAGCCATTAATATGTCACCATTTCCATGCCCAATAGATATCAAGGGGGTAGGAAAGCATGGCCTTAGATGGCCTGGTCTCATGCAATTGTTAGAGGCTGAAATATGAAATTCCGCTGTTCCTGACATATTGGTGGTGCACACAGGAGGTAATGATGTGGGTAGTGTGAAATCATTGACCTTAATCATTGCTATATGGGAAAACTTAAAGTCCATGTGTACCTGCTGACCTGACATGAAGTTATGCTGGTCGCACATAGTTCTCTAATTTCATAGAGGTTTTCAATTTCCATCACCATTTTACGCAAGGTAATTAGAAAAATTAGCAATACCACAGGGAAAGTTATTACTTTGCTAGGAGGCATGGTAATACCACATACGCCCATCAGTTCCCAGGAAGCGCATCTGTTAAGTGTGGATGGTGTACATCTCTCCGATGAGGGTGTTAGAATCTTCATCTGTCAGTTATATAAACATTTGGGTTTTCTAGTAGGCAGTGTTGGTGGCGGGCTGGGAGTCCGTTAAAGGATCCCAGTGTTGGGTAGGAGAGCTGTGCAGTCAGTGACTAGTTGAAGGTGCTATCCCTATTGGCTGCTTGTCACTGCCCCTTTCGAAGAACATGAAGGTTTATTATTTAAATAAATAAGCTGAGACTTTTAATTTTCCAAATATCTGTGTCTTATTTAAGGTTTACATGATTATACACACTTAGCTGGGCAAGTAAGAAAGATCTCACACTATTATTTTATAAGTGAAGCAATGAGCTGAGGGCTTTTAAAATTATGTGTTTTGTCTCTGAAAAGGCACTTACCACAAGGGGTTACGTTTTCTTGTGTTTACATTGAGCCAGCCAATAAGATGTCCCTGTGAGGTTTTGCTTATTCTGCATAAATTCAGTGAGCAAGGAATGCTGGGTCTTTCTGTTCCTGATCATCACTGATACCACCCACCCTACTTAGGTTTAGTAAGTTGTTTTAACATTTCTTCACTTATACAGAAGCAGGGCTGCCAAGAGGAATTCAGGGCCCGGGTACAACAAATTCATGGGGCCCCCCCTCATAGTTGAGTGAGCCCTCCAAAAATTTTGCTCTGCTGTTTAGGGGTGTGGTCATACATTCAGGGGCGTGGCAATGCGCCATTGGGGCGTGGCTAGCCAAACGGCGGCGCAAAATTTTTCGGAGGTGTGGTCATGCATTTGGGTGCGTGGCAAATGTGCCATTGGGGCGTGGCTAACATCAAAATCACTAGGCTCTCAATTCGCCGGAGCGTCACATATGTTCAAGCACTCCTGACTTTCAGGACATCTACCACCACAGTGTAGTATACAAAGAATGCAGTGTGCACACAAACAGTTCAGTCTTGGCCTACACCTTACATTGGGCACAAAATTCACCAAAAATTGGTATTGTCCCTACTAGAATCACAACATTTCACACACTGTGCTGCTCTCTCCTACCTGTTCTTCTCACTTTCTCCACCTGTGGCTGCTGGTTTCTTTAGTTGTGGCTTGTCCGGATCTAGGAATGTTGAAGGACCTATTTTGAAAAAAAAATAGCTACATTTAGAAAATTACAGCCAGCCCCGGTGTTAAATCAATAGCACCCACAATTAATAATTAGGCCTTCCTCCAGCCCCAACATTAAAATAATACTATTCACATTTAATAAATAAACATATTTCCCTTCCTGCAAACAGCCCCAGCAATACCTATTTCCCGCAACCATCACTGCCATTAAATAATAATTAGTCACATTTAATAAATAGACCTCATTCTCCCTAAACTCACCCCAACATTCAATAGCCCCCAAACCACCCCATCTTAAATTAATAGTCGCCACCATCACCCTACAAACAAAATAGCACACATTAATTATCCACCACCTACCTCACACTCACTACATTGCAACAAGCCCCCTGTGCCATCACACACACAATACTGTGCCCCTTCTTCACAACTACACTGTGCCCCCTTATGCTCACATTGCGCCCTCCATGCTGCCTTCCCTCCATCTTTTTCCCTCTTTGCCTCTCTCCCACTTTTTTTCATTCCTCTGTGCCTCTCTCCTTTTTTTTCTCCTCTGTTCATCTCTCTCACATTTTTGTTTCCTCCTCTGTTCCTCTCTCCCACTTTTTTTTCCTCCTCTGTTCCTCTCTCCCACTTTTTTTTATTACTCTGTGCCTCTCTCCTTTTTTTTCTCCTCTGTTCCTCTCTCCCACTTTTTTTTCCTCCTCTGTGCCTCTCTCCTTTTTTTTCCTCCTCTGTTCCTCTCTCCCACTTTTTTTTCCTCCTCTGTTCCTCTCTCCCACTTTTTTTTTTATTCCTCTGTGGCTCTCTGCTTTTTTCCTCCTCTGTTTCTCTTTCCCACTTTTTTTTTCCTCCTCTGTGCCTCTCTCCTTTTTTTTCTCCTCTGTTCCTCTCTCCCACTTTTTTTTCCTCCTCTGTTCCTCTCTCCCACTTTTTTTTTATTCCTCTGTGGCTCTCTGCTTTTTTCCTCCTCTGTTTCTCTTTCCTACATTTTTTTTCCTCCTCTGTTCCTCTCTCCCACTTTTTTTCCTCCTCTGTTCCTCTCTCTCACTTTTTTTTCCTTCTCCGTTCCTCTCTCCCACTTTTTTTTCCTCCTCCGTTCCTCTCTCCCACTTTTTTTTCCTCCTCTGTTCCTCTCTCCCACTTTTTTTTTCTCCTCTGTTCCTCTCTCCCACTTTTTTCCTCCTCTGTTCCTCTCTCCCCTTTCTTTATAGTACTGTCCCTCTCTGTTTTCCTCCCCTTGCCTCTCCGTTTCTTTACTTACCTTTTGTCAACTTCTTTCTTTTCTTCTCTTCTGGCTCCTCTTCCGTCTTCTTTCTTCATGCTGGCTGCAGCGCTCCTCACTGACTGACGGGTGTGACTTGATGACGTCACGCCCGGCTGTCAGTGTGAATGGAGAAGAGGAGAGGAGGGACATGGTGCCGCGCGATCACGTGAGTATTGTTTTTTTTTGTATTGTTTTTTCTTCCAGCTCCCCCCACCAACGAAACCCAAGAACCCCCCCCGAGGGAAAAAAAAAAAGTAAAAACAAAAAATCGCAAAAGAGAAAATTGAAAAAAAAAAAAAATTTAAATTAGCAGCGAGGGCCCGGGCCCCCTGGCATGGCCGGGCCCGGGTAAAATGTACCTGCTCCCCCACCCTCTCGGTGGCCCTGTACAGAAGTGGCGCACTGGGTAGGAGAGCTGTGCAATGCTGACGCCAATTTAGCTCCGGCCAGTTGGTAAAGATGAGATTCTTGGTTAGTGGTTGAGCATTTGTCCCCCACAGTTTATTAGTTAAAGGTTAGTTGAAGGTTGTTAGCTGACTGCTATGCTCTCAAGACCACCATGAAGGTTTAATATTTAAATAAATAAACTGCAACCTTTAAGTTTCCAAACATCTGTATCTGAGTCTTATATCAGGTTTACATTGTTACACACACTTAGCTAGGCTGGTATAGTGCTAGGTAAGAAAGATCTCACACTATTATTTTAATCATCCTCAAGTAAACAGTAAAACTAAAACACTAAATCAAGATCTGGAAATTTTTCTCAGAATCTACACAACAGTCTTTCAAGCCAACTGTTTAGATATTCTACCATGGGCAGAATTTGCTCGCAATAATTATTTTCATGAGACTGCACTGTCTACCCTCTTCTTTACAGAATACGTTCTCTGGTCTTTGATGTCTAAGTTTTTGTTCTCTGTCTACTACTGAAGTGCCAGAGGTTCATTTATTATGCCAGGATTTCTGTAATATTTGATCTAACATTATAAAAAAAACTCAAATCTTTTCATTCGCTACCATTTTTTTCAGATAAGAAATATAGGATTGTCTCTTTGTTGAATGTGGAAGACAGTGTTTGATTATCTACTCAGAACCTGTGGCTGAAGCTTCTCCTAAGTACATTGGTCCATTCGATATTCTTCAAGTCATCAATCCAGTGGCTTTCAGGCTTAAGTTACTTTCTTTTCTTTGCATTTCTAATGCCTTTCATGATTATTTACTTAAGCCTCTTATTATCAACCGGTTCTCTTTGGTTTCCACTCTTGATTCCACTCTTGATTCCAGAATCTGCAGTAAAAAAAAATAGTTTTTGGTGGATTGGATGTGCTATGGTCCAGAGAAATGTGCATTAGTTGATGTTGCACATGTTTACGCTCCCATTCTTCTGAAAACATAACATGAAATTCCCCAAGAAGCCCTTTGTTGAATGTCCTGAGTCCACCCTTAAGAAGGGAAGTACTATCAAGAGCTGGACTTACTGTCAATTGCATGTACTTACCAAGGATGCCTCTCTCCCTCCAGTCTTCCAAGTAGCACCACAGACAAGTAGTTCCCGGGCGTGTGTTCCTGGTATCATCACCTATCCGTGGTAATCCAGGCAACATCACTTGTCTGGTGTTTTCTTGGTATTACCATCTATCCAGTGCATTCCTGGTATCATCACATGTGTGGGCCATTCCTGGTAACATTACCTGTCCGGTGTATTCCTAATTTCATCACATAGCCAGCTAACTCCTGGTATAGTTACTTTAACTACTCTCTGGTTGTAGTAACCTGACAGTCACGTCTGGTGCATGCATGGAGGACAGCACCCCATGTGGTGCCAGCACCTTTGCCATGTTAAACTTCACAAATCTTTTATCCCATGACTCCCTGACAATATTGTTTTAAATGATATTTACTAGTATACATTTTTTTTTACAGCAATTGTATCAATTACTAAGTGCTTTGTCATCTCCTCACGTATTTTCAGTGATGTATCCAAACTTGTCAGGCACTCTACCTAACTTGCCCTTTCTGTATCTACGAATAGAAATCAAATACATCAGATATCCTGTTTTCAAGCAAAATTGATGATAGGAGTCTAAAAGTGGAATCATAACAAGAGAAAGAAAACAATTTCCAATGAAAACACCTTAAAATTGCAGTTTATTAAGTGTCCACATATATATATTCGGAAATGTTTTCAAAAGTGAACTAAATACTATATTTTGCTCAAAATATAAAAGAATCAATCTTGTTCAAGATTCAGACATGTTACATTGAAACTGAAGTTGAATAACACCCAAATTAACTACCTTTTATTGGCCAATATATATTGAATAAATGAAAAAATTATGTGCCATGATCATAAGCTAGCATTTTGTTTAAACAAACCTCAGAATCATGCTAAAAATATGTAAAAGTACTGAAACATGAAAGCCTCAGTAGAGAATAATAATTTTACATATATAAAACCATTAATAATACAATCTGACACTAGGGGGTAAATGTATTAAGCTGCGATTTTGCATTTACAGCGATTTTTTTGGGCAACTTTAAACTCGCCGATGTATTAATGGACAAGGTAAAGTGTTTCATTCAAAATCGCCATTTACAAAATCTCTACAAATCGCAGTCCCAACCTTTTGCCATTTTAGCAATACAAATCGCCAATTGTATGAAGCTGCAATTTTTCAAACTCACCCAATTTTGAATTGAAAATCGCCAGATTCAACATATTGCTTTCTATAGGCGAGATTAGCAAACACATCACTGTTAGACAGCTGGTCAATGTTAATATAACAGGAGACACAATGGAAGTTTAAGTAAAGCATGATTTATGTTTTAGAGGGGTAAAAATGATTAAAAATAACATTTATTCATAATTATTATATGAATAAATTAGTGGTGGCAATTTGTGTAATGATTATAATTTGTTTTGTACTCTATTGGCTTGCTATTTAATTACTTGTGGAGGGTTTTTTGAATTCTTAGATGCTGTGGTAATACTATTTCTTTCCAGATGGTGACACCATTTACAGTACATACTTTGACTCTACAACACGTTGCTTTGTATAAGCAAACACATCAGCCATTGGTCTATGCAGGCTATAAAAAGGGCCCCAAATGGCCACTAATCTGAGGGTGGTTGAAAATGGACTTATGTTATTGGGTGTTTTGGAGAAGCAACAGATTTTGGAGTCAGAACAGAGAGGGATAGAAGAACATCCCCAGCACTAGGCTCCTCCTAGACTGCGTAGGCTACATGTCTTTAGGCCATGGTTGAGTCTGGACTCCTTGCCAGAGCAGAAGATTATTCAAATGTTTAGGCTTAACAGAGCAAGCCTCCTGCAGCTGTATGAAAATTTAAAACCTGATTTAGAGCCATTAACATGTCATACCCATGCTTTAACTGGGATGCATAAACTAATGTGTGCTCTCCATTTCTTTGCCACTGGCTCACTCCAGTCAGTCCATCTGTAGTTTTAAGTGCTCTTAACAAGCTGGTACCTACCTATATCTGCTTTCCCCACCAGGATATTGAATGGCAAGAATTAAAGGGAACTATCTATAGGAACTTACGATTACTTAATGTCTTGTGGCCTGTAGATTGCACACACATTGGACTGAGAAGACCTTGTCAAAGGTCTGAAGTCTATACAAACAGACACCATTCACACACTTTGAATCTGCAGGTGATCTGTGATGGAAACATGAAATTCATGAGTGTTGTTGCAGGGTTTCTTGGCTCTTGCCCATATCACAAATTTCAGCATTTTGAAATGCCAGAGGGATGGCTACTGGGTATGGTATTTTTGTGTTAGGTGTTTTTGTGTGGTGTTTTAATTAAATAAATGTATTAATGTTTTATTCTACGTGACTCAGGATATGGGTGTCAATCCTTATTAATGACACCTCTATTGAACAGATATAATGAGTCACACACAGCCCCTAGAGGGGTGAAAGAATGTACCTTTGGCCTCTTGAAGACCAGATTCAGGTGCCTTAATGCATCTGACGGTGTGCTTCTCTATACCTCAGGTAAGGTGGCTAATATCGTATTGTTATGCTGTCTGCTGCATAATTTTGCCCTAAACCAAAGAATACCCCTAACACCAACAGTAGAAAGTAACAAAACAGATGAGCTCATTCCAGCAGCTGATGTAAATAATACAGAGGGGGCAGGTCAGAGAAAAGATCATCCAGACTTATTTTTCAGGTGAGTATGTATTTTTTTTTAAGAAAGTGTAATTATTTTCTCTATTCTTGTAGAGTAAACATAATAAGCAAAGGGCTATTTTGGAAAAACTAGTAGCCTGATTTAAAGGGTATGTGTATGTGTTTTAAAATAATAATTTAAAAATAGATGTAAGATAAAAACAATATCACAAGTTTAACTAGATTGATCATGTAAACATCTTAAGGTCAATCACCTTATATATATACTATATTACTGATAATGATAATACTAGTGTGCATAAATAAATAATTTATTTTCTAACTAAATTTCAAACAACATAAAGAACACAATCTGCACAATGTCACTTTGCCATAAATGCTGTTGAAGTCGAAAAATTAATTGGATGAAGCCATTTTTAATTAATATATATCAGTTGTTACAGAATCCTATGTTATTACGATTCATACGCATCGGAGTACGAATATTAAATACGCAATTACATAGGTAAACAAAGAAAATAAACTTACACTCACATCTACATTTGTAAATAGTTCATTTTCAATAAAGTTTCAACTCACATTCTTTTATTATTAAGAAATAGAGATTATTTATACAAATATAAACTTACATTAAAGGTATTTATGATTCCAGTCCTAAGAAATGTACGGTGTGTGGTCTTATATTAATCCACATTTTACCAGCAGGAATCCGGTATAATTGGAAAAGCTATCACACATAGCGATTGCTAGTTATGATTAGTATTAGATTAACTCTCATAAATACTCTGCTAATGGGTTAGTTTAAACCAGATTTTTTGATCGGAAAACATGCATGCAGCTGTTGAAGTCAGTCGCCCCCACCGTTGTAGAAGAATCCTTTGAACTGACCTATGCTCTGCATTGCAATAAGATCTACAGATCTTATTGAAATTCAACTTATCTATGTTTTATTTTTACCCAAACCAGAGGAATTATATGTTTGTGCAATAAAACCATACATAGAAGCATTACTCAAGAGTGTTGGATTGCTTTTAGAGTGGTGGAGCGCCAGGGAACTATCTACTGCTTTATAATATTGTGAATGTGGGAGAGAACATTCAGACTCCCAAGGGCAGCACCTCACTTTAATAGATTCAAATTGTTAAGATAGACAGCGCTTGGGACTTTTTCCAGTATGCTCTGCATTGTACTGGACTTTCTTAAACCCTGAACCAATGAAGACATTTCTTAGTTTTATCCTTGAGTACATTATGATATCATCACTCTTTTCTTCAAACCAAACTGTATATAAACAGGCACTGGTCTTTGTAACTGCCTCTTTGACCACAGACTTCAGGATTGATGAAGTGTTACTGGAGTCAGTGCGCAAGCGTAATGCATCAGTTATACTTTTTTGTATTTTGTTATTTTTTGATATATGTTATTATTAAATCTCTTTGCGCTTTGGAACCACATTAATTACATTAGACAATCTTTAATGGTGACATAAAAACTGCCATAACAATGCATAACAAAAAACATTAAATTGTTTATTTATTTTTTTGCTGTGGGCTCAGGAGATTTGGCCCGGCTGGTGGATGCCCATCTGCCACCCCTGATCCTACCTCAGCTGAACACTCGAGTAGCGGACAATGACGGGCCATGGGTAGTGCTTACGGTGCTAGCAGCTGATGATGAGAGCACAGGCAGCCATGCCAATAATTAGCCACCCACAGAGACTAAATTCCCTGAAAGTTCACAAACTTAGGTTTTTTTAGTTGTGTGCTTAATTGGATAAGGCTGCATCTATTCTTTCCAATGAGGTAGACATCCTTTGTTGGGTATCTTGTATACTGCATAAGCATCTTAAACCTTTTGTTAGCTGATACTTAATACCTCTCAGGGAGTCCTGGTGGAGTGTCACCAAATTTTTTTGAACTCTACTAAAATGCTGAATAGATTCAGCCAAACTTGGTACTGCTGCAAGTTGAGGTTGGGTGGGTGTGGTAGTTGGTGGAATGGGTGTTGGTGTAGTCCGCACAGACTCCTCAACATCAGGGAATGTTGACACAGTCTCTAAGGTGATGAATTCCTCCCATTCCATGTCTGGTGACTCTCTTTGTGGTGTGTACACATTGGCCTCCCTTGCACTTGTTAGGCTGTTGGTTTGATAACTAATTTGCAGAACAGATGACAGAGGTCTTCACCTTTAGCAGCCGCCATTCCCATAGAGCTTTACGTGCTCACAGGTACTCAGATGCCCCCATGACTTAACTCTAGCGTAGTGCAAGTTCGTTATACAATACTGCAGCGGCAGGCCAGTGGAGTCTGAGTAGATGGAAGCAGATGGTCAGTCGTTAGCCGAGGTCAGGGGTCACAGGCAAAGTAGATTGGTCAGATAATACACCAAGGGTCAGGGTCACAAGCAAAACAGCGGAGTCCAAGATACAGGACAAAGGGTCAGAGTCACAGGCAAGCAGGCAGGGTCCAAGGTACAGGCAAAGGTCACAACAGCAGGTCCAAAGGAGAAACAGGCAGAGAATCCGCAGGCACTGGGACAAGCAGGAACAGGACAAGACCAGATCAGCAACTGGGTAAGATCACGCTATAACCGGTAGGGAGGCTAAGCCCTCCCTGCTTAAATACTAATACTTGCCAATCAGGGCTTTGCCCTGTAACAATTCCCAGGAGCAGATTAATTATTTTAGGTGACTCATTAATCAGCTCGCAGGTTGTATACACTTTCGCGCACACGCCCGGCTTCCGAGGCGTGCTAATAGAAAACTCGGCGTCTGGCCGTTGCCCTGTCATCAGCTGCGGCTCCTAACAGCACCTTGATATGTTCCTTAGAAAATGAAGAAAAGCAAAAACATTAATAACCATTATCAGGACTAAAGCAGTTACAGGTGTTTTTCATTACAGTCAAATGTTTAATAGCATTTTTTTCTTTCCCATTACAACATAGGCGAATTTACCTCCTAAGGAGTCATCCTCCTCCTGGCTTGCGATTGCTTATGCTGGTGCTGTCTGCTTTTGTGCGGAGCCTGTGTGTAGAACATTTTGAAATATTTGATATAAATATATTTTTCCTGTGTAAAAAAAAGTTCCCAATAATAAAACAAAGTTATTTAATAATGTACAGGCTTCTGTTTTCAATGTTCATAAAAAAATCAAACATTTACATGCTGCAGGATTACTCTTAGAACATAAATGAAAAACATTTGCACCATTATACATTACTCACTACCTTTAGGTTGGGACACAGGTCTGTCGGTGTCCCGCATGTTATTTCCCTCAAGTAGCTCAATTGGGTTGAGCTGCTTGAACTTCTCCTCATATAACGTTTAGGTAATCAACAGAGCTGGCCCACCACCAGTCCCTGCAGCTACTTTTCTCTTAAATGCCATCTTTTCTGTCATTCTGCGCTTGATGTCACTGATGCGTTTGCGGCAGTTTTCATGTTTCAATGGGGCCCACCGCAATCACCCCCTCACATAATTGTGACCACAGCTGCTTCTTTGGTGCAAACGTGGTCTCTGCAGCTAGGCTCCCCAAAACCCACTCATACATGGGCACGAAATAGTGCATGAGCGCAATTTTTTTCTTAAAATTAATGCGCATATTGTGCCTGCCTCTTCCTCCTGCTCCTACTCACCTCCTCCTCTCTCTCCTTCACCCCAATGTCCCTAACCCCTCACCTCTTCTTCCTCTCACCATGCTAACAGACAAAGAATACACATGGGAGGGACAAAACAACAAACAAATAGACTGACAAAGAGAACACAGGGGAAAGATAAAACAACAATCAAATACACTCACAAACCAAGCACTGGGGAAATACAGAAAACACCAAAAAACAACACACATCAACAAACAAATATGACTAAAAACACATACAATAAGACAAGGGCAGCTAAATCAAATAAGACACACACAAAATACAAAAAAAACTTACTTTCCACTAGGGATGTGCACCGGCCACTTTTGGTGTCTCGTGTTTTGTGCTTTGGATTCGGATTTGCTTGAGGTTTTGGGTTCGGATTTGTTTCGCAAAACACCTGACGAAAGGTTTTGGTTCAGATTTAAGGTTTTGGATTTATTTTGAAAAATAAAGCACAGCACAGCACAGCACGAGATATAGCAGGACAGAGGACCACCTAACACAACCTCCCTCTACCCTGATCAATACCCGAGTGAAGATGGCGGCGGCTAGCGGGGAATTTATAGAATACGAGTATCGCGAGATCCGACAGCGGGATTATGACTCAGAGCCTCAGTTTCAGTTTTGCAATTGGTGGGAATACCCGGATCTGTCTCGAATCCGGCTCGGAACGGCAACGTTCGGGTAGGCTCGGATTTCAGATATCCGAGCCGCTCATCTCTACTTTCCACACTCTTAATACAAATTCACCTCTCCTGTACTGTCACCGGGCTTTTTATATGCTCCTGATAGCCCTATAAACTCAAATAAGGAAGTAGCCTGCTTTATATCATGCTGGTGAGGTCAAAATTGCACAAGTTTTGCAAGAAAAACTTCCAACCAATCAAAAAATGAGTATTGGTTTGAAAATGTTGATTTTACAGCTAAACACGGGCAAATCACTGCAGCTCACTCAAGATTGACAGCAATTTGTTAGTTGAAACTTCAAATCGCTAGTTAATACATATCATGACTAGGTAGCTCAAAATGTCAGTGATCTTATGCGATTTGTGGAGATATTAAATCGCTGAAAAAAATCACAGCTTGATACGTTTACCCCTATGACTATTACTGAACTCCATACTGTTTACCTTATATTAAATGCCCCATAGTACCAAAGTGACTACAGATAATAATCAAAATTACACCATTCTACCAACATGAGAAGTCTAAAAGAGTGGATGATAGAATCGTGTTATTAAACAGTTAATGAATAGCATTCTAAGTCACATAGGACATGTCATATCACATGAATTAAGTGTTGGCTAGTGAAATAGTCCCTAATCTACCATATTTCAACTATCAGTATACACTCATGCATAAGTGATGGCTCCCTGATTCCAGCCTACAAAATCGACTCTATTATATGACACATTTTCTTGGTAGGGATTGGTAAATCACTTTTCATTAAATTAGTTTCTTTTCAATATAAAAATGTTTTTATGGTGTTATTGGAGATAAGATGGGATCCCTATTCAAAATTTTCTAATACCTTCTAAAAATCTTTTCCACCTTATGTATTGTCCATTATATTGAATAGTGAATGCTAAACCATCCCTTGTTGGTCACCTTTTTGGCTACGAACCAGTAAATCCATCTATCTTTACCCACCATCTTTTTTATTGCTTTATCAACAATGCCTGGGTGTCATTCTTGACTCCACCCTTTCCTTTGCCACTCATATTCAATCTCTTGTCCAATCCTGTCACATCCAACTGTGCAACATTGCCAGTATCAGACCCTTCCTCTCCCAGAATTCCACAAAAAAATTCTTATCAACTCACTGATCATTTCTCATCTTGACTACTGCAACCTTTTCCTTACTGGCCTCTCCAGCTGCCATCTCACTCCTCATAGACCTATACTTAATGCTGCAGCTAGACTTATATTCCTCTCTCACTGCTCCACATATGCCTCCCCTCTCTGCCAAACCTTACACTGGCTCCCCTTCCCCTACAGAATTCTCTTCAAACTCCTCACCCTCACATACAAGATCCTCTCCAACTTCACTACTCCCTACATCTTCTATCTAATCTCCAAACATACTCCCTCCCACCCTCTCCCGTCAGACAATGACCATCACCTTTCCTCCCCTCTGGTAACCACATCCCTCTTTTCTTTAACCCCCTGTGCCATGCTGCTTTTGTCCCTCCTTCGTTTAACCCCCTGTGCCTCTCTGCGTTTCTCCTTCCTTTTTTTAACCCCCTGTGCCTCTCTGTGTTTCTCCTTTCTTTCTTTAACCCCCTGTGCCTCTCTGCATTTCTCTTCTTTCACTTACCTCTGTACTGCTTTCTTTCATATTTATTTTCTTTTCTTCTCTCTTCTGTCTTCGTTCTTCTGTCTTCTTCTGCTCTTCACTGGATGTCGGGCCGAATTCACTGCAAATAGAGAGGGGAAGAGGGACGCCGGCGCCGCGATCATGTGAGTATTTCTATAGACACATGATCGCACCCCTCCCCGAAAAAAAAAAAACACATTTAAAAAAAAAAAGTTTAAATAAAAAAGTAAAAAAAAAAAAATAATTCAGAGTGAGGGCCCGGGCCCGGGTAATTAGTACCCGCTCCCCCGCCCCCCTCTCGGCAGCCCTGTAGATATGCATATAGTAAGTTAGAGCATATAAGTTAGATATTTGAAAAAGGACACATACTGACAAGGTTGAAACAGGTTCTTTTACATTTATTAAAACAAATGTGTTTTAATATCATTTTAATTTGTTAACTATTGTTCAAATTATAATTGCTTGAACATAGATAGCAAGTAATCCTTCACTCTTTTACATGTGGGCAGCTTTAGTTAATGAGTCTGTAGGTCATGAATGATTTACCTATACTAGAAGACACTAGGTTAAGAAATTTTGAAAGATTTGTATTTATATTGGACAATGTCCAGTTGTTATCTGCTGTCCCAAGATGATAAAAGGGGCTAATCTCCCTGAGAGCCTGATATCTGTATCTATTCCTTTTCCATTGCACCTAGTGAAATGTATTTTTTTATTTTGCTTTTTCTCCACTTGCTTAATGTATTAATAAATATCCCTTTTAGTCTTCGAATTTTTTGTTTTGGAGCATTTACAATGTTTTTATATGTAATGTATGTATAGATTTTATACGCCCTTTTATCAATTATTTTATATTGTTTTTCATACTTCGCTTGATTGCGGGGGTATTATATTTCTTATTATGTACTTGTTGCTTTCTTGTTATGTAAAATCTTATAATAAAAAATAATGCAAAAATATTATTATTATGATTTTATAAAGATCTTAGATATAAAATTATAAAAGAAGGTTTTCACTTTTTCCATGGCTCATAAAGTATATTCTAGAAGTTATATGATTCTTTCATTTTTTTTGCAAACAGTAAAAACTATAAAAAATATTATATTCAATAGTGAGATCAATCCTCTATCTATATTTTTGGGGACTCATTGGTATTTACAGCCCCAACTCCTTGGAAACTTCACAATAAGTTATTGAATTTTGCATCACCATGTCAAAAAAATTACAATAATAATAATACAGGAATACTTTTCTTTCAATTTTGCCAATTCAATTTGGCCGCTAAATTCTAGGACTAACGTGGCCTGCACACTATTACCGCTACTATGGTAAAGGTACGCAGTAAATGGTAATAGTGTGCAGTATTACCGTTAGTACGGTAATTTTAATGCTGATTTCTGCTTGCAGCCCTCTGGGCCGCAAGCAAATATCCAGGTTAAAATTACCGTATTAACGGTAATGCAATTAGCGCCGCATTATTCCTAGCCTAACATTGCCGAATGGAATCGGCCCCAATGAGTCAGTAATCAAGCAGTCCTGCATGGGTATTTTATAAAAATTGTCCTGCAGGGACAATTGTTCAATGCCGCTAAAGCAAAAATGCTGGCAATGAAAAGGCTTGAAACAAATTATATTTAAGGGTAATAGAGCTGACAATTTATTAGTCGACAGTGCCATAACTAGATATTTTAGTGCCCTGGGCGAGACAGGGCATCTGTGCCCCCATCTAAGTGGTAGTGACATTTGCCAAGTGGGTGTGGCCAACCTAATGTGGGGGTGTCGCTTGCACTGTACTGAAAGAATTCTGTTACATGTCTGCAGACCCCAAACATGAGTACAAAAGCATGGAGGAGAAGAAGAAAATCCTCTGTAAGGTGAGGTACAAGGGGTCTCACAGGTGACCACCGCCTCATTCACCTCGAGCTATTATCTGCTATCAGTATCACTGATTTACATCTCTTCACTGGGGAAATGTCAGATAATATGTAAACTTGTCTTATCCATCCCTGATATTAGTTATTGCTGCCACTACCTGAACTTTTAGTTTACATTCCCTCTCAATTTATTTAATTTGTCCCTACTTCCATTGCTTGCTGTATGTGTTTGGTTTGTTTCTCCCTGCCTTCTTTAAATTATCTTATTCCTTTTCATCTGTGTGCTTTTTTAGACCTGTGCATGAAAAATCAATTTACAACATAAAGGGGTCTATAATGTCACCATCTGTCATACCACTTCAGAAGTGATGTAGTCCTGTCTGCAAATTTTTCTCCAGATTTTTCTGCAAAAAGATTCTAAAATGTCAACTATTAAAAAGTTTTAGTAAGTTCTATAAAGACTATAAAATTTAGAATGCAATGCATTTAATTTGCATGCTTAATATCCAACCCTCTGTTTTAAAGAGAAAGCTTTGTCTGATACTTTGTATTCTAGGAAAATAAAAGGGTAATTTTACTACTGTTTTTACTGTGGTTGTGTAACATAGTAACATAGTAATATAGTTGATGAGGTTGAAAAAAGACACCAGTCCATCAAGTTCAACCTATTTTGGATCTCCTGCGATCCTGCACTTATATTTGAAATTAATCCAGAGTAGGCAACCGCCCATCTGTTTCAATTTTGAAAATCCCCCCAGACTCAATATTGCAATCCAATTTTTACCCTATATCCACTACTATCCTTTATTTTAAATTAACGGTCGTATCCCTGGATACACCTTTCCGCTAAAAATTTGTCTAACCCTTTCTTAAACATATCTATTGAATCTGCCATCACAACCTTCCCTGGCAATGAATTCCATATCTTGACTGCCCTTACTGTAAAGAACCCCTTCCTTTGCTGCTTGTGAAATTTCCTCTCCTCTAAACTTAGGGGATGACCACGTGTCCTGTGTATGGTCCTTGGGGTAAAAAGTTCCCATGAAAGCTCTCTCTATTGACCCCTAATGTATTTGTACATAGTAATCATATCTCCCCTTAGACGCCTCTTTTCTAAAGTAAACATGCCTAAACTGGCTAACCTTTCCTCATAACCTAATGACTCCATACCCTTTATCAATTTTGTCGCCCTTCTCTGAACCCTTTCTAGTTCCAAATTATCTTTTTTATAGAGTGGTGCCCAGAACTGTACTGCATATTCAAGATGAGGTCTTACCAACGATTTATACAGTGGCAAAATTACACTGTCTTCCCTTGCATCTATGCCCCTTTTTATGCATGCCAATACTTTGTTTGCCCTTGCAGCTGCTGCTTGACATTGAGCACTATTGCTAAGTCTACTGTCTACGAGCACTCCCAAATCCTTTTCCATTATAGATTCTCCCAAATTAATTCCATTTAATTTATAGATTGCGTTCTTGTTTTTGATCCCTGAATGCATAACCTTACATTTATCTGTGTTAAACCTCATATTCCATTTAGCCGCCCAATCCTCCAGTTTATTTAAGTCCCTCTGTAGAGAAGCTACATCTTGCTCTGATTTTATTACCTTACAGAGTTTAGTGTCATCTGCAAAAATAGAAACTTTACTCTCTAAACCATCACCAAGGTCATTAATAAATATATTAAAAAGGAGTGGTCCCAGCACGGAACCTTGAGGTGATGGTGCATCAATTGATTACAACTGTTGCGTTAAAAATCTGTAAAGTGTCGTTGGCTTTTATGTTTTTTCTTTTTAATAAAATAAATTTATTATTATTATTATTATTTCAGAAAGGATTTTTTATTTTTATTTTTTATTTTATTTATTTTTTAAAAAGAAGATCATAGGAAATAGACATTGAAAAACTTTCTGGAACCCTGCAAGATTTACACAGTCATCAACCCACATCATCTGAACCTCTCTTATTTCACCATTTTCCCCATTACTAATTACAGGGGGAAATACTATACATGTGAATTTTTTTCTAAAATATCCAAAGAAGCATACAGGGATTAATGGACCTCTACCCATCATATATTTTCTGATTGTGCACTATATGAAATATACATATTACAATGCATGTGTTGTTTCATATGTTTCCAATATGCTGGATGTACCACAGATCAGATGATAAAAAGGTTGGCCGGAATCGACATAACATCAAATCTGATGACCTTCATCAGAGCAGATCTGAACATTATGCAAATAAATCATACTTGTAATTCAATATCCACTAGTAAAGACTTTAGAATACATTCCAGTGTCAGACAATGATAACATAAAAAATGGGTCAAAATCTAAAAAAGAGTGAATCATTTTGAATATTTTGTCACATTCCCCACAAGCAAGCTTAAATAAATGTCAAGATTATTTTTTTATTTTTTTTAAATCATTATGATAATTTTTGTTCTATATTTTTTTTTATTGCTCATTGGATATGTTTGCTTTTCAAAATTGCATACAGCAGTCCATTATTTATTGTTCACTTATATTTGAATACATGTTTGCCTTACAGTAATATAGAAATATTTTCCAGAGAGAGAGAGACAGAGAGAGAGAGAGAGAGAGAGAGAGATTTTCTTACCTTTACTTTCCCGCAGGTGCGTTCCAATGACAGGAAGGTCAGCATTTAGAACGCAAGTTTGCGTTAAAAATGCCGAACTTCTTGTCAGTGGAACGCACAGTGCGTTCCACTGCGGGAAACTAAAAGTCTGTAGGTACAGAGTCAGGTAGCGGGCGGCTGCTGTGCCCCCTTGGGCTTGCGCCCTGGGTGATGGCACCACCCGCACATGCCTAGTTACGGCTCTGTTAGTCGATAAGCTATAGTAAGTCAGAAAAGAGCCTGCATCTAGATTATGTATATTATAGATACATCTGGGAAGAAAATGCTTAATCTCAAACAAATATCTGTTTTTTTTGACTATTATGACAAACTATATAATCTCAAAATGTATGATAATTCTTCCCAAGCTACATCAGAATGTATCAAAATGTTTAGCTTCCCCTAATGTAAGACAACCCCAGATATTGATAGACAAGCCCTGAACTCCTCATGGACTTTCCAAGAAATATGTGGCTATTAGGAAACTTAATTTGGCAGATCACATGATCACAGGGGAATGATTCCTCCACCCCTGTGATCGCATTCTGGTGCCTGGCTGTCACGGTGACAGCCAGGCTGAAGACATCAGCGCAGAGTAGCAGAGACCAGGGGACTGCAAGACAGTGGGCTCCCAGGTAAGTTTGTGTTGTGCTGTTGTACCAGGCCCCCTGTTGAGCCCGGGCCCTGTACAACAGTACCCCCTGTACCCCCCTGATGGTGGCCCTGATACTAACTATACCCAAGCTCAAAAACAGATCAATCTTTTTGCTCTAATTATAGATATACTGTGTTACTTAACACTGATTTAAAATATACTCTGGCCATCTTAATTTACCTTTACCAAATTTAATCTCCCCTGATAAAATAGGTTGTATTCCTGGTTGCTACTGGATTTGGCTAACGCTAAAGAACACATAACTTAATCTGGCATGTAAAAGTGATGCAGAAATTATTTACTTTTGTGGATTTTTTTGACATGTCATATTTTCTTTATATTCTAACCCACATGTAACAGTAGTGGATACTGAGTTTATTTCCAAATTCTTATTGTGTGACAAATATCCACACAAGGGCAGAGACAATATTGATTAAATATGATTAAATCTATCCTATTGAATAAGTGACTTACTAATTCTTGATATATAAGTCATTTGTCTGTAAAAAAAATTCAAGCTGGGGGTTTGTAGCAGGCACTGCCGGGTCACAAATGAGTAGACAAGCAAGTTCCAACCTTGTTCATTTTAATTGTCAGCAATGCAGATAAATCACACATAGCAGAATGTACACAGCAATCAGGATATAGAAAACAGGACACAGCAGATGCAAAACAGGCAAGAACAGACCAAACAAACCTTTAGGTTATAGCAGTGGTTCCCAAACTGTGCGCCTAGGCTCCCTGGGGTGCATCGGTGATCTCACAGGGGTGCCTTAGCCAGGGCCAGTGGTGAGCAAGGCAGGGCACTACTTGGCAATTATTTTGGCTTAGGTGTGCCTTGAAAAAAATATGGATACCCTAAGCATGCCTTGAACTGAAGAAGTTTGGGATCCATCTGGTTATGGTATGAGTCTGGGAGCACAGGCCTATTTAGCGGCACTGGCAGATATTTTGCAGTGCTTCAGGACAGGGACATTCTTTCCTCCTGGTTGACCAATTTCTGACTAGGTTTATAAAAGACAAAATCCCACCTAGTTAGGGAGGAAATGGTTGAGACTCTATCTGGATTTAACCTCTTCCTGATATATGACAAATCTCACTGAGAAATAATTAATTTTATTAACAGAAAAAGGAAAAGATCATTTCTAATTTGAGTAACCTATGGCCTTTAGTCATTCAACATAAACAGAAATGTATGAAGATAAAATCAAAAATTTATTTTATTAAATT
The DNA here is from genome assembly GCF_038048845.1 of Mixophyes fleayi. Classification (NCBI taxonomy): domain Eukaryota; kingdom Metazoa; phylum Chordata; class Amphibia; order Anura; family Limnodynastidae; genus Mixophyes; species Mixophyes fleayi. The sequence goes on along the minus strand of NC_134406.1, from coordinate 143,264,625 downwards.
AACATTGCAAGGTAAATCAGCACAGATATCCATATTAATATATTAAACTAATTAACATAATTGTATAATAGACATTGTGAATTAATTATTCGAAATATAAAAGCAGTGTAGAAACAAATGCTCTGAACTGAATAAAATCATAAAGATCCCCTATGACAGAAATTATATTTGGACTATTTGTCCTAAATAAATTAATAAAATCCACTAAGAGATACACTGTACCTCTATATCTATCTATTAGAGAGCATAGAGATACCGCACACATGTGTTAATAAGTATAAGAATTAGTAATAATGTTTCAAATGAATTGAGTTGTGTGTTTGTATGTTGCAGAATAGATTTTGGAGGCTATTAAATAAAATAATGCAATAATTCATCTAAAATGTATCCTTTGTCATAAAATTATCATTTTTTCTCTTGAATATTGAAGAAAATGTCTTATAATTGGCAGCTAAGCTAAATAATACTGCATTGTCAGTAAAGTTGTTTAAACAGTTTTAGCATATTCTGTTTAATGGTAGAAATTCTCTGTGTAATATGGTAATTTAACTTGAAAATGTAACTCACTAAGAACACATCATCGTCTACTAACAGACTAAATGATAGTACTGGGAATAGTGATGATCATAAATATGTACCTTTCCCTGATGTAGGACTGAAATGTTTATATTCTGTTCTTGAAAATCTAGGTACTTAATTATTATGGCAGGTACTTTATTATTATCCTCATTATAAGTGTTTACTTATAGGGCACCACAAACTTCCACTTCACAAAAAAACTACACAGCACAAGTAGAACTTAAAAAACAGGGGTAACAAAAGTACAAATAGCAATTCCCAGGCAATTATAAGGATAGCAATGGTTTCCGAATGTGACAAGGGAGGGTAGGAAGCAAGTGTGAAAGAGGACGGAGGGAGACTACAAGAGGAAGGAGGGCCATGCTCATGAGAGTTTACAATCTAAAAGGAAGTGGGTGGAGTGAAAGAACAAGGAAGTGGTACATAGAGAAAAAGAAGGAGGGAGTGGTAGGGAGGGATTAGTCTGCAGTCTGGTAGCCTTTGCTTGCTGAGGCCAGTAGTGTGCCAGGAAAAGATTACATATATTGCTAATTAACTCTTTATTACACCACACTCTGAGGCCCTAGTGGTGCTGGAGGAGCCCTAGTGGTTTCAGCACTAGGATATTTTCCTTAGGGGGGCTCGCATATTTTTGCAACCTCAAATTCCCTAGAAAATTCAACTACATGCTGAACGGGCTATGGGGCAGTTTTAACTACCCATACTGTGGGTATCCAGGTTAATGTTTCACCAGCCTTGTTTGTCATAGCCTAGTGCTTGGCTGCAGTTACCATCTTAGGCTATGAATGCTATTGGTAAAAGCACTTTTTTTTTGGGGGGGGGGGGTAGGGGCATAACTTTTTATAATTATTTACTTAATAAAAAAATTAAAATGAAATGTTAGTCATCATCTTCTCTCTACCAGTACATGCACCACTCTGTGTGATCAATGCATAACCCAAAGCAAAAAGACATTTTAAATTTCCCGATCCCAACCCATAAATTAGCTACATCGGGGATTTTTGGAAACTTTAAAAAGTACTTTTCTAACAGCTGAGTATTGAGGGATTCTCACTCAAAAGTACAGATTTTATACAGATTTTGCTCTGCGATGTTATCCTCTTATGATACAGAGAGCATACCAGTCCAAGGATAGTTTTACATGCTGGTTCATGTAACCAGTGCCTCTGGCACTGCACAAGTTAAACTTCTTGATGAGAGTGATACCAGGGTTAATATTGTTACAGTGAGTTCCCCACAACCCCAAAATACTTCTCAGACCAATGGATTCTACAAATATTAATCATATATCTCCCATTCACGCAAAAAGTCAGCCTCCTCACACTACTCACATCAGAGACCTCTACTTGCCATGTGCAATGTTATAAAATTCCTTATTTATAAAATGGGACATCTTTACAAGTTTATAAACATGATTTATATTTTAAAAAAAATATGCATTCTAACACAAAAAACACACTAGTCTGAAAGTGTCCTGTACTTTGATTCCCCCCAATGAAACGTTAAAATGGTGTACTTTTGCAAAACTGAAATTTGAGAAAACCTGCCAAATTTTCAAATTTACATTTTTCCAAATGTTTTATTTTTTTTATTCTTTAACATGTTAGAATCAATACTTTATTACATACATATAGTATAAACAATATTTAATCTTAAAGGTGAAACCTTAAAATCAAAGCCTTGCATACCAGCAAACACTGCCAAAAAGCACGCACTGCACTGACATTTGTCCTGCCTCCATTGTTAAATTAAATTAAATTAAGCAATCTCAAAATACTGCTTACTTGACCTCTATTTATTCTTCATTTAACTCCTGTAAATAAGTAAACATATGTGCTGCTTTTAGTTCTAGTAACTGATATATACTGTACATATATACACATATGGACAAACGTATTTGGCCTCACCTGATAATTATTGAATTGAGGTGTTTCAATCAGACCCGTTGCCAGAGGTGTATAAAATCAAGCACCTACACATGCAGTCTCCATTTGCATACATTTGTGATACAAAATGTGTCATGCTGAAGAGCCCAATGACTTCAAGTGTGGTCCTGTGATAGGATGCCACCTTTGCATTAAGATGGTTCATGACATTTCATCCCTGCTGGATATTCTATGGTCAACTGTAAGTGACATTATTCGAAAGTGGAAGCATTTAGGAACAACAGCAACTCAGCCTCGAAGCGGACAACCACGTAAAACCACAAAGCAGGGTGAACGACTGCTAAAGCGCATGGTGCGTAAAAGTCGAAGAGCTGAAGAGTTCCAAACTTCCACTGGCATTAATGTAAGCATAAAAAAACTGTGCGGCAGGAGCTTAATGGAATAGGTTTCCATAGCCAAGCAGCTGCATGTAAGCCTCACATCACCAAGACCAATGCCAATCTTTGGATGGAGTTGTGTAAAGCACACCGACACTGGACTGTGGAGCAGTGGAAATGTGTTCTGTGGAGTGACGAATCATGCTTCTCTGTTTGGCAGTCAGATGGGTGAGTCTGGGTTTGGCAGATGCTAGGAGAACTTTACCTGCCTGACTAAAACAAAGATATAGGATTGCACTCTAGTCCTATTGGTCGCAAGGTATGCACTAACCAAGGGTATCCCTCCTTTATAATAACAAATAAAAAAATATAATGGTTAGGCACTCATTGAATCTTGTTATGTGTTGTTAGTAATGAATATAAGAGATGCCGTGTTATAGGATTAGTATATGTGGTGGATACCAAAATGTAAAATACAGTTTATTATAGCCAATAAAAATTGCCAATAAAATATCTCCAGAATAAGAACTAACTATAAAATATATATAAAAACAGATTGAATTCAGAGCAGGTATAGAATAAATAAATAATATACCACAAATAAATGTAAACAAAATTGTGTGAGGGAAAAATTTGCCTCCAGCCACCAAGGTGTAAAGATCTATATTGCGCTAACTGAAAGTGTCCATAATGTTCATATCAGACCAATAAAATCGCCAGATAGATAGGTGCCGTTGCTGTGTCCTTTAGAAAGGGAATAAAATGTTGCAGTCCATATAATTGAGGTACACTCACCCTCCTCGTAGATCAAGTCCAATCATACAAATCTCAAAGGTTTAGGGAAGGTTTACAGGTACTTGCAATCTCCGTCGTTAGCCGGGTATGCAGCAGCAAGTAGAAGAGGGACTTTCTCAAGGGCAAGAATGAATGTACATATGCTGTGTGCATATATATATTTATATATATATATATATATATATATATATATATATATATATAAATATATAGTGCAATAGCGGGATTGATCAGTCTAATTGACTGGAGATCTATTCACTTGTTATACACAAATTGAGCAATGTTATAGACACTTAATTCAATATACATCTAACAAAAAGTCATTTTAAAACACAAACCATAAAACTGCTTCTTATGTATCAGATAGTTAAAATGCTTAATTCTACAAGTTATAGATAGATGCCATCTAGATCATTTCAAATTCTATCGTGGGGAAGTTTTCAATAGGAAAGAGAGAATCAAAAAGATAGTATGTTAATTATCTTCTAAAAGGGCTAAGACAATCCTGCAGCTTACATCTCCCAGAAATTCCTTACATATAAATATAACATGATCCATGACAAACTATACTTAGTGCCTATCAATCAAGAAAGTCTGCGTTATAACGTTGTAAACTTTATATAGTTCTTATAAATATATATTCAACATAGTGATCATGTATTGGAACTTGTGTAGATAAAAAGATTTGTATAGATAAATATTAATTTTGGTTAAAATCCATTCAGAAGCAGTACTAATTCACAGTATAGAGATAATATATAACATAAGTGACATGATTAATAGTATATTATATCATTCACTCTAGTTGCACACTCAAAAAATGGATCATATATCTTAAGTTGTGCTGAATTGTATGCCACCATTACTATAGTATGTATGATTATCCTGGAACATGTAGGGGGGACAGTATTCCTACTACACCTGGTATTAACAGGTACTCCCCTATCCTGTTACTTACCTGCCCCCCCTGCTTGGTTTCTAAGGTCAACCGAGTTTGGGCATACCCAGGGAGGTATGACTGTAGGTTAACTGCCCCACACCTACTAATCCATGGTCACACCAACTACTTGGTGGTTAATATGCATTTGTATACGCCATATACCAAAAAGGGTCAGCTATATAGTAATTCTTGCTATTATAGAGATAGGTCAAATTCAATATTCAACCCTTTTGGTGCTAAAGTCTTCAGATAATATATTGCTTTAGTTTCTTCCCTATTGAGTAATTGTATTAAATTCCCTCCTCTCCATTTTTTTGTGATCTTTTTAATTCCCACAAATGACAAATATTTATGATCACAACCATGGGCTTCCTTAAAATGTCTGGATAAATGATGGTTGTTGAATCCTATTTTGATATTTCTCAAGTGTTCACTAAATCTGATTTTAAGTTTCATGATCGTTCTCCCAACATACTGCTTTCCACATGTACACTGTAATAGATAGATCACATCAGAACTATTGCATGTGATAAATTCATGGATCCTGAATGTCTCTCCACTAACTATGGATTGATATTCATTAACTGGTTTTGTGCTTCTGCACCCCAGTGTTGTACAATTGGAACATTGTCCACAATAAAAGAAACCACTCTTGGGGCTTTTGTTGTGTAACCAGCTTATTTGATTTGTCTTCATCTCCTTGGGGATATAGTTGGATGTTAAGGTTTTTTTGAGATCAGGAGCTTTCCTAAAAACCAATTGTTGATATAATGGTAACAGTGGTCCTAATATATTATCCTGCTTCAGTATATGCCAATGTTTGCGGATGATCTGTTTAATAGTTTTTGCTCCTTGGGAGTAATTGGAGACAAAATATACCCGTTCAGTTTGTGAATGATCCGACCCTGCAGAATCAGTGTTATTCTCTCTTATGGTCTTATATTTCAATAACTGGTTCCTGTCAGTGTTTATGAGTTTGATAAATGCTTGATCAACTAGATCAGCATCATATTTCTTATCAAGAACTGCTGCTTCATATTCTCCCCTTGTAAAATATAGTCCTCCATGTCTGTACAGTTATGCCTAACTCGAATAAATTGGCTGAGGGGGATGCTCCGCAGCCAATTGGGGTGATGGTTACTATCTGAAAGGATGAAGCTATTTACATCCACAGTCTTTCTATATGTTTTGGTCATCAGTTTGTCCTCCCTAAAGAATATTTCAAGATCTAAAAACAGGATGAGTGTTTGGCTTTAGATAGCTACAAATCTAAACCATAGTTTTTGTCATTAATGAACTCCAAGTAATTAAATAGAGCTTGTTCGGTACTTTCCCAGATGATCAGCACATCATCGATGTAACGTCTCCATAGCACCAGGCTCGCACTCCAGCTATTATTGGACCAAATAAAAAGGTTTTCCCAATAACTCATATACAAATTTGCATATTATTTTATTTGTTACCTGCCTGACTGCATTTAGTCACTGTATAGTTTGGTGGAGGAGGGATAGTGGTATGGGGCTGTTTTTCAGGATTTGAGCTAGGCATCATATCTCCAGTGAAGGGCAGCCTTAATACTTCAGCATACCAAGTCATTTTGGACAATGCTATGCTTCCAAGTTTGTGGCAGTAGTTTGGGGAAGGTCATTTTCTATTCCAACATGACTGTGCCCTAGTGCACAAAGCAAGGACTACAAAGACATGGTTTGATGAGTTCCGTGTGAACGAGCTTGACTGTCGTGCACAGAGCCCTGACCTCAACCCCATCGAACACCTTTGGGATGAACTGTAACTGTGATTGCGTTCTAGCCCTTCTTGTCCAACATCAGTGCCTGACCTCATAAAAGCTCTACAGAAACACTCCAACATCTTGTGGAAAGCCTTCCAAGAGGAGTGGAAGCTGTTATCAGTGCAAAAGGGTAACCAACTCCATATTATAGTATATGTATTTGAATACAATGTCATTACAGTCCCTGTTGGTGCAATGGGCTAGCGTCCGAATACTTTTGTCCATGTAGTGTATATCATAGTTGCCTACTCTCCCAGAATGTCCGGGAGACTCCCGAATTTCTGGGAGTCCTCCTGGACTCCCGGGAGAGCATCCTCCCGCATCCTGCCCACTTTGTTTTTGAAGCTGAAAGGGTTAGCATCCTGCAAAATCTATACAGCTTTCACATATGCTGCACAAATATAAACTTCTAAAAAAAAAAATAAGACAGTGCCCTGAACAAGAACACAATTATTATGGTGCCCTAAATCAGCGATGGCCAAGCACTCTGAGACCAAGAGCCAAAATATATCTATAGATACCGCAAGGAGCCAACTTTACCTTTTATATATGTGTGCATATACATATACACAATATAACACGCTCATACATACTGTACACACATATATAGAAATTATAACAATTTACAATACCTTGTCAAATGAAAAAGAAAATATCTAACATTGCCAAAATATTCAGAACAATCATTAAATCAGCATAGCACTGCACTGCACAGAACTTTCCTTGATGCTGTTTCCAGTGGAGGTGGTCTCCAGTGGAGGTGGGGTACGGCTTAACGGTGGGGAGTACACCGATAACACTTACCCCGACAACTTCAGTCCAGACGCTGCTTCAACAACGAGGATCCATGACGACTCTTCTGTGAAGCGACTTCAGCCAATCACGATGAACGAGGCCGGATGCGGGACTTAATGATGTCAGTGAGATAGAGGACGCTGTTTACGCTGCTCTTAAGGGGGTAATGTACATTTGCGGCTATGTACAATGTCCAACCATTTCTAAAGTCGGGGTAAGTGGTGTTGGTGTAGTCAGCATCGATATGCTGGCTACCTCCGGCTCAAAGGGCTACTTACAATCTCTTCACAGTAGCTCACATTGCTTCTGTATCCACAGGCGCTGTGAGGATATAAAAAGTCATAAATGGCAAACATGCACCTCAGACCTTTTTACATATCCAACAGATCTCCTCACATGCCCTTTATATGCACTCAACCTTCCCATATCATCAGACCTCCCCACACGCCTCAGACATGCCCATCAGTGATCCCCACATGTTCATTAGACTTGTCCAAATGCCCACCAGACCTCTCCATTTGTCATTAGATCTACCCACATTTCCATTAAACCTCCACACATGCCCCATACATGCCAATTATACCTCTACACATGCCATAAGATCACACATGCACCTTACTGACCTCACACCTCCCATACTTAGCCACTTGATCCTGTGCAGAGGAAGGTGGGAGAGCACACTACATGCTCTCCTCGTCCATGATTGGCTGTGACACTCTGACCTCCCCATGTTGTGCAGAGGAAGTCACGTGATGTGGCAGTTCTCGGTCAGTTGAACAGCTTATCAGACCCTTCCTAGCTCCCGGAGCATTGTGCATTGGTGATGCTCCCGGTCGGGAGCCACATTTCAAAGATCAAAGAGCCGTGCATTGGCGACCGCTGCCCTAAATGAATGGCCCTTTTAGAGCTCAAACACAATAAAGTGGATTGTTATTCCTTAGCTAAGGGTGCTAACCAAAATGCTAAAGTAAGCATAACATTAAAAAAGGGCCATTTTTAAGTGTAACATAAGCTTTTTCATATTGCACATGCACACCAAAAATGCATCCATATAAAGTTTTATTTTTAACTCTGCTTGCACCTCCTTGCATCTGGACAGGTGGAACGGATATAAGCCAGGTACAGTAAAGGCGTGTTTACATAGTCTCCTTTGAGTTTGAGACATATGCAGATATGCCTGTCAGGTAGCGTATCTGTTGCACGTGCTTGACCCCTGGATCAGTGTCCATTCTAATGATGATGATTATCAGCAAGTGTCAAAAAGTGCTACCAGCACTCATAGCCTGGGCTGTTCGCTGCAATTTCAGTGTAAAGTCCCCAAAAAAAGGCTTTACTAACACTAGGCTATGACAGGCTAGAACATTAAAAGCATCCACTAGGTGTGAAGCCGATTCAGAACTGACTTAAAAATAATTGACCATATGAATTTGAAATGGGGGGAGTAATAATAATAATATTATAATATTATAATAGTTAAAATCTAATGATATGTCCATATGTATTGCATAAAATAAAGATTCTCTGTTGCGATCACTATGGTTCCAAAGCACGAGTTTTATTCGCAAAATAAATTACAGGGCATACTCAAGCGTAGCTGGCACCAACAACATGCTTCTATTAGAACGCTCTGGTTTTAAAAGCCTGAGGTGAACGATTTGTACACTACACAGTCATAAAAGCAGTGACATCACAAAGATACACAGTTATAGTATTAAGGTCCACATTCATAGGTCGATGGGTCATGACCTTCAAAGAAGTCTGTCGAAGTCAGCTAATTGGATAAAGTCATTTCAATTAAAATCGAACAAACTTGGTTGTCTTTGTCTGAAAAGATGCGTACGGTACGCTACGGCGTAAAAGGGCACGCTACGGCGTAAAAGGGCGTACGCAGCTGCAACACGTGGCAACAACAGTATTTAGTCTTTTACATACATTCGCACAAACACGCATACTTGTAAAATAGTACACATTAATGGTAGTTGCAACACATAGTCAGTTATGTCGAAATATATTAGTATTTAAGTGTAATATTATAAGTTATATGCATATCAGTAAAACATATGGTACAGGTTGAAGGAATCATATCATGTGTGGTATCATAACAATCCCCTTAACATTTGCTACTGTTCGGTTCACTCTGCGAAGGATACGCAAGTTATGAATGATAAGGAATTATGGACTATTAAGACTAAGGAATCTTGGCGGGAAGATCGGAGCCAACCCCCTGGAGAGATGACCCCCTCCTTTGGATTCTTTAGGTTGAACTAGCCAATGATTGACAACTCCTTTGACCTTCCTGAAACCTGGACCAATAGAAGCAAGCTATACCATCTGCATTGTGTTACTGTATTTCTGTGTGCATATAAACAGCAGCTCCTCATCTAGTGTGCAGACATCTCGTCCCCAGACTTCAGGATTGAATGACTGTACACTGGATCCAGAGCGCCTGCGATAAGTAACGGCTGTACTTATTATAATTTTCGCTTGAATATCTACTGCTACTTTTGAGAATAAATCTTTGTGCGTTGGAATCACAGAGTGCATACGCAAGTTATGAATGATAGGGAATTATGAACTACTTAAGACTAAGGAATCTTGGCGGGAAGAGCAGAGCATACCCCCTGCTGAGATGACCCCCTCCTTTGGATTCCTTTGTTTGAACTGGCCAATGATGACGACCCCTTGGACCTTCCTGAGACCTGGACCAATAGATGCAAACTATTCCATCTTCATTGTATTACTGTATGTGATTGTGTATATAAGCAGCAGCTTGTGATCCTGAGTGCAGACTTCTTGTCCCCAGACTTCAGGATTGAATGACTGCACTGGATCCAGAGCACCTGCGATAAGTAACGGCTGTATTTACTATTACTTCGCTTGAGCATATTATTCTACTTATTTGCGAATAAATCTTTGTGCTTTGGAAACACAAATCGAGGTTCGACAATCGTTATTGGTTAGCGACGATACGCACATAACAATTTGGGGGCTCGTGAGTTTTGGAGGTTTCGTTGCCGGACGATAAGCAAGACCAACGGATTTCGGTTCCGCAACAAAGGGTGGAGACGCGTCATATACGGGTAAGAAAGCAATGTGTTCAAAACCTGAATTTTACTCTGTGTTGTGAAACCGAATGTCCGTTTTGCATTGTCTAGGGCACGCTAACTAGAACCTAGGGACAAAAGAGAAAACTGTTTCCTGTCATTGTGCGTTTTAACTGTATTGCATTGCTTAGCGTAAGTGTATTTCCTGCTGTGCGTACGCAAACTTCCCGTAGATTTGCCACGTGGTTAAACAATCGTTTTGATAGTTATTATATGTGCATAGTATAATTACTTGTGAAAACCTTTGAGACATTATTACTATTGTTGGGAACTTTTGATTTTCTGCGCAGAAAAGGTGTATAGTGTGTGATTTTGTAACGTAGATACACTGTTTATTATTCATTGTGCTCAGTTGCTGTCTGACGAGGCGGGTTGCCCAACTGAAGGACGGTATACAGGGCAGGTATACCGAATGCGAAAACTGGGTTTTCGCAAAGCACTACCAATAGATCACAAGGTTTGCTAATAACTAGTATTGGTAGGCAGTGCGATCTAACCACACGACAACAGTTAGTGCGAATTGGTAAAGCAGCTAGGAGGAATTATACTGGAAAGGTAGGTTGATTGTATCAACTTGAGCTCCCAGCGATAATCAACTCAGCAGATTTTGTGGTGAGCCAGGGTATCGAGCAGCTGATAGCCCTTGGGGCCCACAGTGATATTTCTGTGTTAGGGGTCCTCGCCGGGTGCGAGAAAAAGCGAGTGGACGCGGCTAGTGGAAATACGTACACCGGGCATTAGAGATCTCTAGCGGTGATTGTAGCAACAGGGTTGAAATTGTTGGGTGGAAAGAACAGAGCACTGCGGTGTGTCTGTGTTCCACATAAAAGGGTATTGTTGGCCAGAAGAAACAGAGCATTGCGGTGTGTCTGTGTTCCGTGTAGACGGTATTGTTCAACATGGGTGCTAAGCATACGCTAGAGATGGCCAGTGTACTGCCTAAGGAAGGGCCTATTGGTTCAGCGAGATTTCACATGTGTAAGAAATATGGTGCATACGCAACTGTGTATTGTGACACGTGGGTCAAGATGACCAAAGATTGTGATAGGCCTTTCCCAACAATAGGGAGTTTTAATGCAGAGGTACTAAATACTGTAAAAGATAAAGTATGGTTTATTAAGTCAACGAAAGTGAGGAATAAACATAATGATTGTTTAAAATTGTGGCAAATGGAAGGTAACACGTGGCAGAGCAGCGAATGCACAGCGGAAGTAGGCGTGGCGAAAAGTGCTCGCACGGCGGAAGTAGTCGTTGAGAAGCGTGGCGAACTCAGCGCAAGCGCGCCCCCGCCACCTTATGTGGCGGGAGGGATAAGTACAGCCGTTATTAAAACTCAAAAAAGAGAAAGTTATATTCTGTTTTAAGTCAGTTTAAAACAAGTGTATCAGAAGATGAAGATGAACCCACTGTGATTTCAGCCAATGCTCCTGGTGTTAATATGCTAGAGGTTCAGCGTAAGTATGGGAAAGGAGCAATGGCTGAGATAGGTGAGAGTAGGGTGATCACTAGGAGTGATAGCGTTCTAAATCTTGAAACAGCAAATCCTGTAGTGACTTCTGAAACCAGTGAACCAGTGGGTGCGTACCCAGTCCGCACAATATCAGTTCCCAATGGGAAGGCGGATAAGGATGGTGTAGTCCCTTTAAAGAATGTTACAATGCATTGTCCCTGGACTAGATCAGAATTACGTTCCATTATGACTGAATTCCCAGATCCTAGAAAGGAGTTGGCTAAGTGTCAGAAATTTGTCAAAGATTTAGGAAATGCACACGAACCAACCAATAAGGATTGGTGTGTAGTGTTGAGGGCGTGTCTTCCTCCCAATACTGACATACAAAAATTTATTAAAGATTGTTTGTTGGACGAAGATGACACCTTGACTGATGAGATTACCAAGAAAATATAGAACAAATTGTCAAACACTTAGCCATCTATTTTCCAGTAGTAGAAAATTGGAGTAAGATTTTCACCATAAAACAAAAGGATAGTGAAACAGCCTCAGATTACTTTGCTAGAGCTATAGCAGCAATAACACGGTTCACTGGGATATCCAACTTAGGTGAAGACCCACATCACAGAGAGGTAGCTGTAGGAGTATTAATGGATGGCCTCAGAGAAAATTTAAAGACGAGAGTACAAACCACATTACCTAATTGGAGAGGCATCACAGTAGATTCTCTTAGGGAGTCTGCTGTGGAGCATGACAAAAACCTTTTTAGAAAAAAGGAAGAGAAAAGTGATAGGTTAATGACGGTAAGTATACAGGCTCTAGAGGGGATGCATACACGACCACCAGCATACAACCCATATAACAAGAAACATAAAGTGATCAGGTGTTTCAACTGTAATGAGGAAGGACATTACATGAGAGATTGTAAAAAGGAAAGATAAAATGCACAGAGGGGTGGGTCACGTAGATATCCTCCAAGGAAGAATTCACATGGATTAGAAGATTCACATCTACCCGCACATATCATAGCAGCAAATATTGCGCGGGAAAATGATAGTCAGCGCTAGGGGTCAGGTCATACCTGTAGTCTACAGCCAGTGAGGTTAACTGAGAGTCTTAGAGAAGAACCAACAATGATAGTTGACATAGCTGGTAGGAAACAAACCTTTCTTGTAGATACATGGGCGGCCAGATCTGTGATAACCTCTCCTTTTAATCTACAGGTGACCAGTAAAACTATTCCAGCTATGGGGGTAACGGGAAGAGTGCTACATTATCCTCTAACTACACCCGCTGAAGTTACTATCGGGCCTCTGCATACTAAGCATTTGTTTCTCTTGGCTGCAGCGGCTCCTACTAACTTGCTAGGGAGAGACTTGTTATGTAAAATGGGATGTGTCATATACTGTACTTCAGATGGTGTGTTCCTAGATATACCAGAGAAGGTCGCTCATGAGGTACAGGACATATTGGACACCCCTCAAAGGTTAATGTTACACTCTACAGTTATAGAACCAAGTCCATCTCAAGTAAAGGGGATGTTGCTGGAAATACCAGGTTCACTATGGACCAGAGGTGGACAGGACACTGGACTGATGGCAAACATAGCCCCTGTCATGGTAAATCTAAAAAGTGGTAGGATAGCTCCAAAAATCCCACAGTATCCATTAAAACCAGAGGTGGAACTAGGGTATATCCTGTTATTGAGAGGCTGTTACAACAAGGGATTTTAATTCGTACAGCCAGTACAGCAAATAGTCCCATTTTCCCTGTGAAGAAGAGTGGGGGGAGGGGCTTTAGATTAGTCCAGGACTTAAGGGGAATTAATAAAGTTGTTGAGAGCCAATTCCCCGTAGTGCCGAATCCAGCTGTCATCCTCATGCAGATTCCACCGTCTGCTAGTCACTTTACTGTCATTGATCTATGTTCTGCTTTCTTCTCAGTCCCTCTTCACCCTGACTGCCAATACCTTTTTGCATTCTCCTACCTGGGAGTGCAATACACATGGACCAGACTGCCCCAGGGGTTCATTGACAGCCCAAGTATTTTCTACCAAGCCTTACATGACTGTTTGCAATCCTTTCAACCCCACAATGGGTCTGTTCTAATTCAATATGTGGACGATTTGTTGCTGTGCTCTGATTCTTTTATGTCATGTTTACATGATACTAAATTGTTGTTGATCCATCTCTCACAAACAGGGCACAAGGTGGCAAAGGACAAATTACAGCCATGTCAGACTAAGGTCAAATACTTAGGACACTGCCTCACTAAGGGGCTAAGACACCTGACAACCGACAGGATTGAGGCTATACAACACATGACTCTTCCGCAGAGCCAGAAGCAGATTCGTACCTTCCTGGGGATGTGTGGATACTGTAGATCCTGGATCCCAGGTTTTTCTATTCTGGCATTACCATTGCAGAAGCTAGTCTCTTCTTCAAAACCAGAACGTGTTGTTCACACAGAAGAGTCAGAGCAAGCATTCTTTCACCGTAAAGATAGTCTGACTAGAGCACCTGCATTGGGAATACCTGATTACGAAAAGCCTTTTGAGCTATACTGTACGGAAGCTGATGGTTGTGCAGCAGGTGTCCTCACACAGAAACATGGTGACGCTAGCAGACCGGTAGCATACTACAGTGCACAATTGGACAATGTGGCAAGATCACTCCCAACATGTCTCAGAAGTGTAGCAGCAACTGCTCTTCTGGTAAGTAAGAGCGAGGACGTAGTATTAGGACATAATTAAACTGTCTATACACCCCATGCTGTATCAGCTCTGTTAAATCCAGCCCAAACCAGACATGTTTCTTCAGCTAGATTCACAAAGTGGGAACTAGCCCTGATGGCACCCTCAAACATCACCATCAAACGATGTAGCACCTTAAATCCAGCTACATACCTTCCATATGTGTCTCTAGAGACACAAAGGGTGGGAGGTGAGGAGACTCTGATCGATGATGAGTTAGGCAAGAGTACTGACACGCATGATTGTATGGAACACCTGAACCAGACCTTTACTGCAAGGCCCGACATACGTGACACCCCCTTAGAAAATGTAGATTTTACGTTTTATACAGACGGGAGTTGTCATAGACAGACAGAGACGGGAGAGCTATGTACTGGTTACCCTATTGTAGACGATCAGGATGTGGTAGAAGCTGAACCCCTTGGCCCACCTCACTCAGCCCAGGTGGCGGAACTAGTAGCATTCAGGAGAGCTTGTGAGTTGGCAAAATGAAAATCAGCTAATAATAATACTGATAATAATAATAATAATAATAATACTGACTCCAGGTACGCCTTCGGGGTAGTGCATGACTTTGGGGCCCTTTGGCATCTTAGAAACTTTACGACAGCAGCAGGTACGCCAGTGGCACACTCACAACACATAAAAGGACTTCTGACAGTGATACAGTTACCCAGAACAGTAGCCGTCATAAAGTACAAAGCCCATACCTTTGAAGAAGACCCAGTGTCATTGGGCAATAGCAGGGCAGACGAAGCTGCTAAATGGGCAGCAGGGCAACCTATGACTGTATCGACCGACAGTATTATGGTTTTTCAGACATTAGACATGCAGAAACTAATTGAAATGCAAGATTTGTGTCCCCTGCAGGAAAAGGCGGTCTGGAAGGCGAAGGGATGTGGTCAAGAGTCCTCAGGACTCTGGAGGGATGGACAAGGTAAGCCTGTAGCTCCCCGAACATACTATCCAAGCCTGGCTGAAGCAGCACACGGCCTGACTCACCTGGGTAAAGAAGGTATGTGCAAACTGGTGAGAGCATACTGGTGTGCTCCCAGATTTTCCTCTCAGGCTGGTAAGAAGGCAATGTCATGTCTTACTTGTTTGAGGAAAAATGTCGGTAAAACTATTCCAACTGAGCCATCCCACATCCCTCCTACAGACGGACCTTTTCAGGTAATACAAATTGACTATATCCAATTACCACCGTGCAGGAATCTAAAGTATGTGTTAGTGTGTATTGATGTGTTTTCCGGTTGGGTAGAAGCATATCCAGCAGCCACTAATACTGCTGTGTTCACTGCAAAGAAAATTGTACAAGATTTTGTATGTAGATTCGGTATCCCTAGAATCATTGAAAGTGATAGGGGTACCCACTTTACTGGTGATATCTTCCAAAATATGTGTAAACTCATGGGAATCGGTAGCAGACTTCACACCCCTTACCGACCACAAGCCAGTGGTAAGGTGGAGAGAGTAAATGGTACTATAAAGAACAATCTTGGTAAGGTGATGGCTGAAACTGGGTTGAGGCTTTGCCATTGGTCCTCCATAGCATTCGGACCACTCCTAGACCTCCTCTTAATCTGTCCCCCTTTGAGATACTGTTCGGACGACAACCTCATTTGATCGTGAGTCCACAAGACGACTTGAAGTGTAATAATGAAGTGACTGTACAATATCTTATAAGAATGAGTAGACAGCTAAAGCAACAACAACAATGCCAGAAACGAACTGTCATGATGTTGAACCTGGAGACTATGTTATGATCCACAATTTCTTACGTTCAGGTTGTTTAACAGACCGTTGGGAAGGCCTGTACCAAGTGCTGCTGACCAGTACTACATCGCTGAAAGTTGCAGAGAGAGACACTTGGGTCCATTCCACCCACTGCAGGAGAGTCCATAACCCGGAGAAAGTGCAAGATAAAACTGAGACCGACGACATAGATTTGTGACTTGTGAGTCTGTTCCGGGATACCTAAAGCCTGCAGGCGAGACACCTGAACCAGAGACGTTGCCCCCGAACTATCCTTCCAGAGATGGAATGGCGCTTTTTGTTTTTCTTTTGTTCCAGGATTTTCCTTGTTTTTACTTTTTCTAGGACATTCTATTTTTGTGAAGGAGGATGGAGGATGGAGGAGGGTTCTGGTAGTGATGCGGATGAGATGGAGGCAGAGGAAAAGTTATTAGAATACTCAGAGCAGCCCATTATCAAGCTTGGCCTGGGGGTTATGAAAAGGTCTGCTAGCTCAGGAACTCGGAGGCAGTGTGAGGGGCTATTGTCTGATGAGTATTGTATCTGCAAGTTCTGCGACTCCCTCATTGAAGAGAGATGCATCCAGCGATGTCAGTCCACCGGTAATCTGAATGTGGGCGGGCATCCTTTGGAGCAATATCACTCCTAACCAAACCGAGTGCTGGGTGTGCTCTCATGTGCCACAGGGGCAGCATAACATAGGACTAGTGCCATTCCCTCTAAACATATCCGAAGTACTCGAATTGAGGGATGGGAGGCCCATAGAGGGGAGGTACAATAACACTAGGTCCCCTAGTCTAACGCTTCAACAATACTCTGTAGACAGATCTTTGCTATGCCTAAATATCTCTCATGCAAAACGTCTGGAGAATTGGGAAGCTGACCCATCAGATCAAACAATGGCTCGCCACACTCATTTTAGAGGGAGACTCGCAAGGTCACCAATAGGCAGGAATGTTGATGGAAGTCACAAACTAGGGCGTATAACCAAACATTAGAAGGTATCCATTGGAAAAGTCTCTATAGATAATTGTAAGAATGTCATCCATGCGGACACTTGTCTTGAGCAAATGAAGACACTGGGCATGGGTAGTTTTATCAAAACTCTGTGTGATATAATTAATGGGCATACTGTTCCTTATGTTCTCCCTGATGATGTGTATTTTGTTTGTGGAAGAAAAGCTTATTCCTGGGTGACTCCGAGTTCCAAGGGCTTGTGTTTCTTAGCTAAACTGGTTCCTGAAATCATGACTATTACTCATGAAGAAATGGTTGGTATTCACAAGACTACATCACCACCATACATACACACACACACACACACACACACACAGTATGAACACCGTGGCAAGAGAAATATGATTCCTGGTGAGGAACCCATAGCTACAAAATTGATTAGTGAAACCGCTGGGTTTCAAGTTATGGTTGCTCTAGATCTCACCAGGACCGCTCGGGGAACATTAAACTTTAAATATATCCAAGACCTAGCTAAATTAATAGATAATATCACCGAGATGTATGATGACACTTTCAGGTATACTGGAAGGGAGCTACAAGCGTACAAGAAGGAGTTGGTGCAACATAGACTGGAACTAAATTATCTCACCTCTATTACTGGTGGGTACTGTGTGACACTGGCCACCCAGTTCGGTGTAAAATGTTGCACGTACATCACCAATAATACGGATGACCCTAAGGAGGTTATAGACCGGAAGATGGATGAAATTCTGCAACTGAAATGGGAATTTCGAAGGAACCATAACTCTTTGTTATATGAGGTCGGGGAAAAGGTGGCAGGTTGGTTCTCGTGGTTGAACCCTGTGAAATGGTTCTCCGGTCTGGGAGAGTGGGTACAGGAAATGGTTGCTAGTGTAGGTAAGCTCCTTCTCCTTATACTGGGTGTCATCTTAGCAATTGGTTTATGTGTCAAATGTGTTCCTACTGTGTTGAAGTGTGGAAAATGGTCTCCTAGGAGTAACACTGAGAAAGAGACTGAAAGGGTGGTACCAGATACCGAGATCATGGTCTGTGAAGAAGTATTGTATAATCCTGAACTTGAAACGGTGATTGGGTGATAGTTTATTACACTATCAAAGGGTGGAGCTGTCAAAGTCAGCTAATTAGATAAAGTCATTTCAATTAAAATCGAGCAAACTTGGTTGTCTTTGTCTGAAAAGATGCGTACGGTACGCTACGGCGTAAAAGGGCACGCTACGGCGTAAAAGAGCATACGCAGCTGCAACACGTGGCAACAACAGTATTTAGTCTTTTACATACATTCGCACAAACACGCATACTTGTAAAATAGTACAAATTAATGGTAGTTGCAATCCATAGTCAGTTATGTCGAAATATATTAGTATTTAAGTGTAATATTATAAGTTATATGCATATCAGTAAAACATATGGTACAGGTTGAAGGAATCATATCATGTGTGGTATCATAACAATCCCCTTAACATTTGCTACTGTTCGGTTCACTCTGAAGGAATCGCAGAGTGCATACGCAAGTTATGAATGATAAGGAATTATGGACTATTAAGACTAAGGAATCTTGGAGGGAAGATCGGAGCCAACCCCCTGGAGAGATGACCCCCTCCTTTGGATTCTTTAGGTTGAACTAGCCAATGATTGACAACTCCTTGGACCTTCCTGAAACCTGGATCAATAGAAGCAAGCTATACCATCTGCATTGTGTTACTGTATTTCTGTGTGCATATAAACAGCAGCTCCTCATCTAGTGTGCAGACATCTCATCCCCAGACTTCAGGATTGAATGACTGTACACTGGATCCAGAGCGCCTGCAATAAGTAACGGCTGTACTTATTATAATTTTCGCTTGAATATCTACTGCTACTTTTGAGAATACATCTTTGTGCGTTGGAAACACAAATCGAGATTCGACAATCGTTATTGGTTAGCGACAATACGCACATAACAAGTCGACGCCCCATTGGATGATTCCTCTGGTCATTGTTCTTTGTGTGAGTCATCTTTCCATGTATGGCCAGGTGTCCTTCTTCAGGCTCCCACCACTGGACCTGTATAAACTGGTTCTGTCATGACAACTCTGGAGTTGCTAATTGTATGAAAAGTAATATTAGTTATTACTAGCATTCTCAATGTGCGAACGCTTCATAAATAATACCGGAAATGTTCTCATACGATTGAGATCAAAATGAGACCAAACTAATTTTAATTGATATGTTTGAAACATTAATTATTTTCTTCACCACATTATATTTGATATTAATTTAAATAAATAGATTAAACTTATTTACATGTGTTATTTGCTAAGATTATTGTTCAATTGCATATTAATCGCATCGCAACCAATGTTAGTGTACAGAAATTACCACATTCAGCCAAGTATTAAACTTCAACACTAATTATTAAAATCATTTCTGGTAATGGGGGTCAAAGTTGTCAAGGTCTGTGGCTTTAAATCCTTGAGCCAATGGTCTCATTAGAAATACACATATGTTTGATGAAACAGTGTGAACACTATGAATTAAATAAAGTAAACATTAAAGGCCTGATTCATTAAGAAAAGTAAAGCAGAAACAATGAGCAGCTTTGCACCTTGGCAAAATCATGTTGCATTGGAGGGGGAGACAAATTTAAAATGTGATGGCAGATTTATAGTTGAGGTAAGGCATGTCCTAGATCAACTTTAAATTTCAGTGTAAGCATAAAGCTATCAAGCATTTGTGTGCTACATGAAAAAACAGTCAATATTTATCTTCTCTGTAAAATAATAAACTAATTTTCACCCCTTGCATTCTAACATGGTTTTGTCCAGGAGAAAACTCGTTTTTTTACCTTAATTTCCTTGATGAGTCAGGCCCTAATTAAGTACTATCAAGCTAAATCTTGATAGTATTATCTGCAACACTATTTTATTAACAAGTTAAACCGTGCATTATACTCATGCATTCTAGTCAAATCAAGCTACTTAAGGTGTTAAAAAGGTTCTTGTCATGTATTTGGGCCATAGCCCAGGCCTCAACCACCAACCACTCCCCACTGTCACCCCCGGCAACCACCAACCACTCCCAACTGTCACTTCTCCTTCAAGAAATATATATATATTTTTTTTTAAAATCTTTATAAACACTTTTAACAATTAACAAATTAAATTAACAAATTAAAAACATCGTAGTATACCAAATTTCAGCCCTTTCTGATTTTTTTTCTCCACACACACTAAGAATTTAGTAGGTCAGTGTATAACTCCGCCCAGCAGGTGGCGCTGCAGCTTGGTTTTATTTTTTCCACACACACACAGACAGACTAACACACGCCACTAGACATTTATATTATAGATAATACTGATGGATCACAACATATTAGATAATAGTGTGGTCATATAAAAATATCAGCAAAACTATCATGAAAGTGAATAAGTACTAATGCCATTGTTAACATTCTACAGTTCTATCTAGGGGGATGGTTACTTATTCTGAATCAGCTCTCTTATATCCCAACAGCATATATTTATTAAAGCTTTATACAATTATTTCTAAAAGATCTAAAGTGAAAACAGTCGCATCATTAGCAACTGAACTGTGTCAAAAGAGGCTGTGAATGTGCAGACGCAGCTCTTCAGTTCTACCATAATAGGGATTAGTTTGTAGGACTGATTCAGTTTTAACTAAAAAATAAAGAGTGACATTGCTAGCCATTAATGAGCAGTTTCCTTGTAAGCTATGGACAGAGAGGTAATGTCGCTGGTAACATGCTACCATTCTATACTTAGAGACTCTATGTTTTTCCAAATAAGCTCTCTTAATGGCCAGCAGCAGGGATTTACTAAAAACTTACATACTTTTTACAAAGTGGTATAAAGTGGAATGTTTTGTAATGTTAGCCACTGAACTGTGTAAGTGGAGGCAGTGAACATGCAGACTCAGCTCTCCAGATCTCCCATAACAGGAATTCGTTTTTGTAGCACTAATTCAACAGAAACTAAGAAATTGAGAGCGACATTGCTAAGCACTAACAAACCAGATTCCATATAAGCTATGGACAGAAGACAT
This sequence comes from Mixophyes fleayi, assembly GCF_038048845.1. NCBI lineage: Eukaryota > Metazoa > Chordata > Amphibia > Anura > Limnodynastidae > Mixophyes > Mixophyes fleayi. The sequence continues at coordinate 143,243,363 of NC_134406.1, read as the reverse complement.
TCTGAGATGTGGAGTTTGCGGTGGTAACATAATACTGATAGTATATAGAAGGATATCATAAAAGCAGTGGCGGAACTACCATTGGAGAGGTAGGTGCGGTGCAACGGGGCCCATGGAAATAATGGGGCCCACTGCACGCGGAACTAGTGAGCTGTGGGCCCCAGTTTCCTCCTCCCTGCTTCCTTGCACCAGGGCTCACATCTCGTTAGTTCCACCTCTGCATAAAAGTTACGTTTAATTAAGATTTTCTTCCTGGGGCATGACCCTACAAATTGCAAACTTTCCAGATCACTTAAGTATCTTGTCTCAGAAAATATATTCTGTTGGAGAATCTTGTGATTAGAATAACTTATCTTTAAACCTATTTTACACATGTAAGGAATGTTCTAGTCTGTCATTATCCCAACCAAAAGGGACTCTTCTCTTTAAATGTATTTATTGACACAGACAAGAAGTCAGTCTGCAAAAACACTTTCAAGAAGTCACAATGATACTTACATAACACTAACCTTTGGGAACTAGTGACAAATTTTATTTTTTTATCTCATTTGTCAACAATCTGTATAGAATACAATAAAGGTCCTGTTTAAATACAGAGCACCCATATTATTTTCCCTGCATCCTGATTTTAAAATTAATAGTATACTGATAGGTCTGAATTTAATCAAATATAATTGCAAGAACTAAACTAATTTTGAATGTAGGGCATGAATGTTAAGAGTAAGATCAGAAAATAAAAGAGAAAATGTAAGTAGAGAAGACATATATTTATTTGTTTAGAAGAAATCTATACATGATTTGGTTTATAAATCATTTAAATGCATGACAATTTGGTGAAAAATGCTCATTTTAAGCATTTTGAATTTTGTAAATAAGAAATATTGATTACTGAACCCATAAGTTGAACAAATCCCTCAAGTTTAATTTTACGTTTTATTTGTACTTTGTGTCTAAAATGCAAAAACTGCCATGAGTGGACTGTTAATTTAAATGGCAAACCAACAATGCTCTCCAATACTTTTTGGCCTGTCTAGTAAATGGTGTTGATTGTGTTGATTTTACTAAGTTGTGGCGATTATGTATTGCACCTAATCACATGTATGACAATGTGTATATTGAATGTAACCTTGTCATGTAAAGTGTTCTTTGCTGACTGACACCAGCGACCTATGCAAGTGTCAAGAGTCTTTTGAAAGTAACCAGGCTAGACAGATAACATCTCTGAGACACCCCAGAGTTGTGTAAATAGTCCGGCCAGTAAAGCAAAGCAAAGGTGAGAAATTCTGCCCTCTGAGATGCCAGACATATATCTCAGGGATAGATAGCTTACTTTGAAAGCCCTGGGTCATTCTGGGAATCAATCTGCACTGACATTGAGAGAACTAAGTTCCAAAGGTGGGGATGGGAGCAGTGTGAGAATTTAAAATGTGTTGCCTGACCTGATAATGTGTGCATTCTTGGGGAGACCTGTCCAGATTAGGATGTGCCATCTTTCTCAAAGTGTACTCCTCTCACACCAAGGGGTAAATGTATCAAGCTGAGAGTTTTCAGGCGGGTTTGAAAAACCAATCAGATTCTGGCTATCATTTATTTAGTACATTCTACAAAATGACAGCTAGAATCTGATTGGTTGCTATAGGCAACATCTCCACTTTTCAAACCCGCCGGAAAACTCCCAGCTTGATACATTTACCCCCAAGTCTTATACTAGTAAGTTAGTGACTCTGGTTTAATTTCCGATTTTATTTCTGAAACTTATTTGTGCAACTTATTTTGCATGTCTTGTCATTAACTGTTTTGTACTTAAGCCTTGGAAACATTTTTCGGATTAAATACATTTAATCTAGCATATTCTTAGGGATTCTCTGTGAATTTACAAAGCCAAGTGAAGCTCATGCTACATGTGTATGTAACTTAAATGTGTAATATTAATAAGTGGCTTTGGTGAACAAAAGGACTACATAGTAAATCCTTTGTGGTGGCAGAAAAGGTGTATTCATTGGTAAGGCAACTCCAGTCACGGCCAGCTGTTTCAAATTGCTGTATCTGAGGCAGGATGGGCGTTCGTGACAACGTAATGACATTATTACAATCCTCAACATACATCAGAACAGCATTTTAATTAATTGAATATAATGTGTTTTTATCACTTTAGGTGCAATTATTTTTCATATTTCACAGAAAGCGTAGTTTCTAAAATCTAAAAACACCTTTCTTAAAGTACTGTTATGGAACATAAATAACTTTTGTCCAGAATTAATAATAACAATAGTAATTCTGTAAGTGTTGATTTATTGATTGACCTCCCCCTCATATAGTGTACTTACACTTTTGAAGGATCAATATCTCATTTAGGTGGGATACTAGTACACGGATTAAAGGTATACCTTCTTTCTTTTTCACCTCCAAACACCCATTTCACAATATAATGTCACTCACTCATTCAACTATGGAGATGCTGGACTGTAATACTCTGTGTATGCGTTTTGTAAACCCAACTGTTATTATTATGTGATCCTTTTCTTTGAAATGATCACTTACCCATGGATGGATTTCACCACCTTCTCTCTCACTCACTGTACACTGGACCTCAATCTCAGGACAGATTATATAGGGTATAATCCGGAACAATGATTTATTTATGTAAAGGAAATAAAAGAGAGATAAGATAAGATATGATCACCAATCCTAGTACATTATCTTTTAATTCAAATTAAAAACACATCTCAACACAAAAAAGCATCCATAATGGCATCTTGTCTGTCCTACAGATTGTAATGTGTCATGAGCAAGTATGCAAAAACCATTGCTACATGAAATCCTACAAGATGACAAAGACCCTTTAATTCCCGACACAGCTGTAATAGCGGCAGCTTGAGAAAAGACATGCAATAATTCCAATGAATGAACATCCTGGCATGCTACAATTACGTCACTTTCAAGGGCCACACTGTGATTCCTTCTGTTAAGGTGGTAATTTAAGGAGTCACCGGCTGGACAATGTAGTAGGCTTTCTGAACAACATTGTTTAGCAGGCGCCTCCATAAATTACCACCTTAACAGCAGGAATCGCAGTGCGGCCCTCGAAAGTGACATAATTGTAGCATGTCGAGATGTTCATTCATCGCAATTGTTACACTTCTTTTTATTTAAGCTGCCGCTATTACAGCTGTTTTGGGAATTACAGGTTCGTGGTCATCATGTCAGGGATATGAATGTCAACGGTTTCAGCATCGATTTAAGGTTCCCAACCCCCAGACAGACCATGAAAACCAATAGGGAACTATTAGTCCATTCAGTCACATTGCCGCAGCTATAAAACTGCTCAGATGGGCCATGAATAGGTGGATAGGACTGGAACCATGGGCCCTGCATGTTCACTGTTGATGCTCCTTGTCACTCACCGGACTATGAGTGCCTCTAGTTTTAGACATGGGTCTCTCTCTCTCTTGCCGGCGCCTGTCTTGCGCTGCAGCCGTCCGCCATCTTGACCAAAGGATTGCGCATGTGCAAGACCCACGGATGGTTAAAACCTTGTTCCTAGTCTCATTGGATAATTAATCACCTCTCACTATTAAAGGCACCTGTTGCCCTATTACCTTTGCCTGTTCTTGGTCCTCATTCCATTGAGACACCGAGGAGTTTCCTGTTCCTGCTTGTGCTATCTGTTTGCTGTGGACGCTACCTACACCTGGACAAGTTCTTTTCTCCACATCAGTGGTAATACCTGCCAGCCGCAGACCGCTCCATGCTACCTTGTATCGTATCTGTACCTGGACAAGTCTTCTCTCCACATCAGTGGTAATACCTGCCAGCTGCAGACCGCTCCATGCTACATTGTATCTTACCTGCGCCTGGACAAGTCTTCTCTCCACATCAGTGGTAATACCTGCCAGCCGCAGACCGCTCCATGCTACCTTGTATCGTATCTTTCCCCCGGACAAGTCTTCTCTCCACATCAGTGGTAATACCTGCCAGCTGCAGACCGCTCCATGCTACATTGTATCTTACCTGCGCCTGGACAAGTCTTCTCTCCACATCAGTGGTAATACCTGCCAGCCGCAGACCGCTCCATGCTACATTTTATTGTACCTTCACCTGGACAAGTCTTCTCTCCACATCAGTGGTAATAGCTGCCAGCCGCAGACCGCTCCATGCTACATTGTATCTTACCTGCACCTGGACAAGTCTTCTCTCCACATCAGTGGTAATACCTGCCAGCCGCAGACTGCTTCAGGATACCTTGCATTCTACCTATCTCTGGACAAGTCTTTACTTCATGCCAGCGGTAACACCTGTCAGGAGCAGCTTACTCTACTACTTTGCATGTTACCTATTTTTGGGACTAAAGTCTATAGTTTCTCGGGAGTATAGCTGTGAGTCACTGACTCTCCTATTACATTGTTGATTGACTGTTTGCATAGACTTTCTCCAGTTGTCAAGTGTTTGCCCGCTGTATGCTACCTGTGTGCTAAGCACTTTGGAACTCTCTTCTCCTTTTATCACTACTCATCATTCTGCCGTGCTACCATTGTTTCCACTGCTCAGAGACTATGCATATATATCATTGACATTCCTTCTTCCATCCAGTTTGTATAGTTCCGTATATTCACCACACTCCCCAGAGGGCCGCGACCTGCACAGTGGCAGCCGCTAAAACCATACTTCCTTGCGGGAGTTCCTGGAGAAGACCAGCCACTGTGTTAGACTCCGTGCCTCTGGTGAGTAAAGCTACACCTCGTGAATTCTGGGTAAAACTCCTAGTGCCCGTGACACTCCTACGATAATCCGTCCATGCTGGGCCATCATCATGGACATCTATTCCCGGGCCTTGTTAAAGAACACCATGAAGATGCCGAAAATTGGGATAGGAAAAACAACTGTTGCCTCTAAGGATTCCTGAAGACAGATATTTTGATGTGTTTACATGACTTACTTAGCCACAATCTCCAGGATATTTTCAAACCAGCACTGGAGCTTGGTGGAGTATATTGGGCTCTCTGACAGCAACCTAAAAAAGAGAGTGTCCAAGGGATGTAGTGCTTCATCTCCATTGAAAGAAAAAGTGCAAATGCTCTTCCAACAGGCCCTTTGGGGCACATTATACAATTGTTTCCTGAGTTGGCACCCACCACCTTGGCTATGTGTCTGAAGCTCTATCTGCTCATAGATCAACTTTGGCTACATCAGAGGGAAATATTGAAGGCTTACTATTTAAACACAATTACCAATTTTATAACGTTAAGGGTCTTACAGATCATTCAGTTGTCAAAACTATTAGAGTTTCATTGCTGAATTTGATTATTTTTCTTCAGCCCCTCCACTGGCACTCAGTCCCGAGTTGACCATAACATGAGGATAAAGTAGGGATTCATCATGATTATTACTATTTGAGCTCTGCTCTGGTTACTTATGTTATGTTCCTTCTTGTTTTTTGACAGTGCTATTATATTTTACTCTTTGAAGCCTATATACACCTTTGGTTTGCTGTCTATTTTTTTTATTATTCTACAGTGAAGAAAATTCATGTGTTTATGGGCTCCTGAACTTTTGCACCTCTACTGCTACACTGAGTTACTGTTAGCATTCTTTATATTTCTGCTACTATACATCACATAAATACAATATTATTATATACTACATATACTCATTGCATAATTTCCTAGTGTTTATTTAACCCATTAACCCACCCTCATCTATCTAAAGGCTTGTTAATTTTTGCACTATTACTGCACAACGGACCTCTGAACGCATATATTTGGTATTTCCATTGTTTTGACATTTGTTTTGCACATGTGACATTTATTACATGTGTTCATTGAATATCTTATTTGCATCCTTGCCTAGTGTATCTTCTATTAACCCTTATTCAGGCTCCTAATCACTTCCCATTTACACCCAGAGGCGTAGTGTAGATCCATGGTGCCGAGAGCAAGAACATGCTACAGTGTCCCCACCCACCCTATTCTGAAGTGCACCAGAGGACACTGCATGGCCAGCAAGTTGGGGCAAGTTAAAGTGATAAACAAAAAGCAGGTGCAGCATCAGACTGGGGCTTGAAGGGCCCACTGGAGGAAAGGTAGGGCCCATAAAATAGTGTGTACGCTGCTGTGAAATGGTGGTAGCTATAAAATGTAATTAATTAAAGTCCCACCTACCTTGCAGCTTCTATTCTTGCATTTTCACCCCTGCAACTTCTCCGTAATGATGCAGGGAAGTAGAGTGCTTCCATGGGAGAAGCTTGTGTTGCTAACCAACGTAAATATGCTATGTAACTGAAAGTCTGATATTTTAAGGTCTCTCAGTATACTAAAAAAGACATGTGACAGGTACTACATTTAAAAATGTTTAGTGGGAAAAATGTTTTAAGTATTTAAAAATAGAGAAAATGTATTTTAAAAAAACCATTAAGCATAAAGTACTTTATTCACGGAATAATCATTTATCATGTGATTAAATGATTTTAATAGATTACCTGTTAACAGAATAGCAGTACAAGTACCATTATAATACTAGTGCAGTTTGCATGGTGAAGCCTTCACTGATGAAAGCTAGCAAAATTTACCGCTGTCAGGGTTATCGTCTGCAATAACCCAGTTAAAGGGCAAAAATTACTATAATTTGAAGATTGTGCTTACCTGCCATCTTCAGGTCTGTCTATGTCGCTTCTTATTGGCAGCCATCAGATCTCCAGTGACTTCAGCAGAAAAGGATGAGGAAAGTAAGGTATAAAGAGGGCAGAAGTGGGACAAATAGGGGTTGGGGAGAAGGTGCAGAGCAAGATGGTTATGAGGGGAACAATGGTGGTGGGAGCAAATGTTTGAAGATAGTGGGGGGATATCTGTAATAGGAGGGTTGAAGGAAGACAGCCACATACACAAAAATGGTGAAAAAAAAACACAGACACACACAGAGAAGACAGATACACAGACACAAGCGGGTGGTGGGGCGGAACACAAACAAACAAGGCAAACACATAGGGGGGAGGATTACAGAACCAGTGGGGCTGATAGAGACATTCACACTGGGGGGGATGCAGACAGCTATTACAATGAAAAAAACAGGGGCAGGAGCAGAGGTGCTCAAGACCTGACCACCCAATGGAGAAGGAGCAGAGGTCAGGAGAAGCAGAGGTTAGGGGAAGCGCATGTGCACTGGAAAAGGCTGCTCCACACTATATGTGGATGTATTGGGGACAGACCTGCTGATTACCACAGCATGCTAAATATGCAGATGACACAATTGTGTATGGATAACAAACAGTAAAAAAACGTTTTTTTAACCAGCTTCCGGAAACTAGAGCCCTCACTCCACCTGAATCACCCATGCAGCGTCCCTTTCTACACAATCTAATTCCTCTTTTAAACCCCACCCCAAGTCTACTAAAAACATCACTAGCATTGCCTTGAATAGCCTCAACCCTGAAACTATTCAAAAGTCTTATGAGATTTCATTTATTGCTTTACTTCTGGTGTCTCCTTAGCAAGTCCCTATTGCAAGATGATAGAATATCCTAGACTTTCCAACATGAAATTGATTCATATTTTGAGAAGAATCCGAAGCAAGGGGTCTCCTTTCCGATGGTGTGGGGGTGGCTCACAAAGTAGAAACTCAAGGTTATTTAATACAACAATCAATATATATCTTTATGTATTGTGGCAAGAGCCCGCTACTGCTGAAGCACACGCGAACAACTTCTTCCTTTTTTTGTAGTTTTATTGTCAGGATGGTAAATATTTTGACACCGTACAGATTTCACAGCAATACTTGGAGACCCTAAACGCTAGCTAGACATAGCTCAGCTCTCTCAAGACCAGCCAGCTTCCCCAGCGTTGATCTCAGTGCACAAAGATAGAAACAAGCTTTTATACCTGATACTCCTCCCCCAGCCTTAGCTTGATGGACAGGTGACACACCCACCTTCTCTTTAAAAGGAAACGCCCCATCACTGGCCCTGTTTGCACAAAAGAGACACACCCTGTCTGTTTGCTGAGAGGAAGGATTTCTCTGCATGTAAGTTAACCAAACTTAAACTATTGTTCATTACACATATGTCTTTACATTCAATCTAGGTGCATTGCTGCACAAATGTTTTTCTTTACTTCCCTGCTTTCTCTGCATATTGACATCTAAATACCTCCTTTTGTTACATATCCCTCCCCCTAGCGTCTCCAAGTAGGGGGATGCGGACTTCGCGAGGAGTGCATATTTTCGTGACAACGCATCTGCATTTTTGTGTAGAATTCCACGTCTATGTTCTACTGAGAACTTGAAAGGTTGTAGTGCCAAGAACCAGCGGGTTACCTTGGCATTTACCTCCCGGTTGTTCTGCATCCATCTCAATGGTGCATGGTCTGTTATTAAGGTGAACTCTCTGCCTAGGATAATAGCGCAGAGCTTCTGTAGCCCATTTTATGGTGAGACATTCTTTCTCCACAGTGGCATATTTTTGTTCCCTTGGAAGCAACTTACGACTTAGGCACAGGACAGGATTTTCTACTCCATTCTTCTCCTGTAACAAGACTGCACCGTAAGCCAACACCAGAAGCATCAGTTTGGAGGAAGAACCTCAGTGTAAAATCCGGTGCTTGTAGCACTGGGGAGGAACAAAGAGCTAACCAAAGATCAGACCAGGCGGTTTCTGCAGAGTCAGACCAGGTTAATCTATCTGGACAACTTTTTTTTAACATGTCCATTAGCGGAGCAGCTCTAGTGGCGAAGTTGCTTACAAACCGCCTGTAGTAACCGACTAAGCCTAAAAAGGTTCTTAACTGCGACTTTTTTTCTGGTCTTGCCCAATTTTTAACTGCCTCCACTTTATCTAGCTGGGGTTTTACACGCCCTCGACCAACAACGTACCCCAAATATTTGGCTTCTCTCATGGCTATGGCACATTTCTCTGGGTTAGCTGTTAACCCTGCTGACCTTAATGAAGCTAAGACTGCCTCGACTTTGGCTAAATGTGATCCCCAGTCTGGGGTATAAATCACTATATCGTCCAGGTAAGCGGCTGCATAAGCTGTGTGAGGTCGTAGCAATTTATTCATGGCCCTTTGGAAGGTGGCAGGTGCCCCATGCAACCCAAAGGGTAGGACTTTATATTGATAGAGACCATCAGGGGTGAAAGATGCAGTCTTTGGCTTGGCCGTGGAAGTCAGGGGAACTTGCCAATAACCCTTTGTTAGATCAAGGGTTGTCAAATAATTGCTACCAGCAAGATTTTCCACTAGTTAATCCACACGTGGCATCGGATAGGCATCAAACTGCGACATACTGTTTAGGTGCCTAAAGTCATTGCAGAACCTAATTGTCCCATTGGGTTTCGGGACAAGCACAATGGGACTATTCCACTCATTAGTGGACTCTTCAATTACATCTACCTGGAGCATCTTCTCGACCTCCTTTCTCACATCCACCCGTCTGGCTTCGGGAATACGATACGGCTTCTGCTTTACAATGACTCCTGGCGCAGTGACAATGTCTTGTTCGATTAAGGTAGTGCGCCCAGGAATGGAAGAGAAGACATCCCTGTTCCAGCGAATCATTTCTTCAGTCTGTTGTCTCTGCTGAATGGACAAAGCTGGCTCTATGGGCACTTCAGACTTTTCAATGGCAGTACTCACTACCTGAGGAGAGGTTTCCTCATCATGCCAAGGTTTAAGGAGGTTAACATGATATATTTGCTCCTCCCTTCTCCTACCTAAACTGGCGGACTCTGTACCTGACAGGACAGACAGCCTCTAGAACTTCATATGGACCTTGCCAATGGGCGAAAAGTTTGCTTTCCTGGGTGGGAACCAGGACTAGGACCTTGTCCCCAGGCTTAAAAGATCGAACAACAGCACTTTTATCATAACTTTTTCTCTGTCGTTCCTGAGCCTCTATTACATGTTTCTGCACAATGGGCCCTATCTTTCCTAGCCTCTCATACATTTGGGACACAAATTGTACCAGATTTGGCTCCCTGGGACCTTGCTGCTCCCACCCTTCTTTTAACATATCCAAGATACCCCTGGGCTGTCTCCCAAACAATAACTCAAAGGGACTAAACCCTGTTGAAGCTCGAGGTACCTCACGGATAGCAAACATCAAATAGGGAATAAGAGTGTCCCAATCTTTTTTGTCTTGAGCCACTGCTTTCCTGAGCATGTGCTTTAAAGTGCGGTTAAAACGTTCCACCAAGCCATCTGTTTGTGGATGGTATACAGAGGTGTGAAGCGCCTTAACCCCTAGCAACTGGCACATGTCCTTCATCAGTTTAGACATGAATGGAGTACCCTGATCTGTGAGAATTTCTTTGGGTATTCCCAAGCGTGTAAACATCAATACAAGTTCTTTAGCTATGGTGCTGGACTTTATGTTTCGTAGGGGAATTGCCTCTGGATACCTGGTTGCATAGTCAAGCACCACCAGTATATATTGGTGCACACGTGCAGATTTTTCCAGTGGCCCCACAAGGTCCACAGCTATCCGTTCAAAGGGAACTTGTACTATTGGTATCGGAATGAGAGGTGCTCTGTACATGGGTTTGGGACAGGTTCTCTGACAAATGGGACAGGACCGGCAATACTTTTTCACTGCCATGTCTACACCGGGCCAGTAAAACCTAAGCAGAACTCATTCCCGTGTTTTATCCTCCCCTAGGTGTCCCCCACAGACATGTGTGTGTGCTGCTTTTAACACTAGGGTTACATGGACCTGAGGAACCAATAATTGTTCTACTTTTTCCCCCTGCACATTAGCAATTCTATACAGGAAAATATTTTTAACAATAAAATATGGTATACCTTCTGCAGGCTGGGCGGCTTTCGCTACCCCATTTACCTCAGTCACACTTTTAAAGGCATGTTCCAAAGTGGCATCATTAAGTTGGTCTCGAGCAAAGTCCTTCAGAGGAAACAAAATTGGCATTGCTGACCAGTCCGTATCCTCACTGACAGGCGGGGTGGGCTCATCTGCGACATCACCGACCAATGCTAGTTTGGACTGTCCATGTTTCCCCGCAGGTGGATGCTTTTGTGGAACTCCTGCTGTGACTCCCAGGATGGCATTCTGGTTTGGCGGTTCCCAAAGATCGATGTCCAGATGTTGTAGATCTTTAGGCGGTTTCTTTAAGACCGAGGCTTCTGACCGTTGCATCAGTTGCCGGCATGTTCGGCCGGATCCGCTCACCGAGGACATCATTAAAAAGTGGGAAGTCTCGCCCCAAAATGAGTGGATATGGGAGTTTAGGTGCTATGGCAGCTACCACCATAACAGTTTTGTCTTTGAATGTGACTGGTAGTATTGTTCTTTCATACTCCTCTGTCGTGCCATGTACGCAAAGAACCTTCACCTTGGGCATCCGAGAAATTATGGTTTCGGGGTAAGGCAGAGCTGGAAACCAATGAGAGTTCACTCCCTGAGTCAACCAAGGCCAGAACAAGGTTATGGTTAATTAGCACAGTCACCCGGAACAAACAAGGACTTCCTGATGTGGGACTCATGGTAAATTAGCTTGGAAAAGCAGGCCCAATATGTGCCACGGAACAGTCCATGGGTTCCGGTAGTTTAGGACACTCTGCCTTAAAGTGGCCTGGCTCACAACATTCTTATCACTTCAGATTAGACGGCTTTGCACCTGGCCCTCTGTCCGTAGCAAAGATTGTCAAACCTTGCTTTTGGCGTGGCAGCGGCTTTGGCACAAATGCAGGTTCTTTAGTCATTTGCCGTAGCGCACAAAACCTTTCTACCACGGTGGCAAGCTCTTCATAAGTTTGTGGGTCTGATTGCAGAACCCACCTTTGCAAATCGTGGTTCAGCCCCTGGATGCAGTGATCTATCTCCAGAACTTTAATAATCCAAGAAGGCGAATGCTCCTCAGGCTGCAGCCATTTCTTTAAAATTTTAGAAAGCTCAGCCACTTGCGCTCTGACCGGTTTTTCTTTAACATAGTGCCATTGGTGATAGCGCTGGGCTCGGCATGGCCCGGAAACTCCAATGCAAGCCAATATCTCAGACTATAGGCACAAATAATCAGAGGCCCGTCCCTCATCTAGATCCATATACGCTCGCAGAGCTTCACCAGTCAGATATGGCGCCAGTCTCTCAGCCCAATCTTTAGGATGCCGTTTTGCCCTTTTTGCAAGTCTCTCAAAGGACACCAGATATGCTTCTATGTCATCACCTGGTGACATTTTCTGGAGAACAGGACCAAGTGGTTCATTTCTGTCATGTCTCCCCTGGCTTAACTCTTCTCTTAAGAGCCTTGTGTTTTCCAACTGTGCCTCGGCAACTCGTAGCATCTGAACTTGCTGCTGTTGCTGCGCAGCGGCCACATTCACGAGGGTTCTCAGTAATTCCTCCATGTTGACGTCTGCGCGGGTTGGGTAGCGGAAACTTGCTTTCCGGAGTATCCCACTCCTGACACCACTTGTGGCAAGAGCCTGCTACTGCTGAAGCACACGCAAACAACTTCTTCCTTTTTATGTAGTTTTATTTTCAGAATGATAAATTTTTTGACACTGTACAGATTTCACAGCAATACTTGGAGACCCTAAATGCTAGCTAGACATAGCTCAGCTCTCTCAAGACCAGCTAGCTTCCCCAGCGTTGATCTCAGTGCAAAAACGATACAAACAAGCTTTTATACCTGATACTCCTCCCCCAGCCTTAGCTTGATGGACAGGTGACACACCCACCTTCTCTTTAAAAGGAAACGCCCCATCACTGGCTCTGTTTGCACTAAAGAGACACACCCTGTCTGTTTGCTGAGAGGAAGGATTTCTCTGCATGTAAGTTAACCAAACTTAAACTATTGTTTGTTACACATAGGTCTTTACATTCAATCTAGGTGCATTGCTGGACAAATGTTTTACTTTACTTCCCTTCTTTCTCTGCATATTTCCATCTAAATGCCTCCTTTTGTTACATTATCTATATTAGAGATAAGCTGTTTGGATTTGGTTATGTTGTGGATCTGATTTTTACAGAGTCATGACTCAGTTTTACATGCCAATTTCAGTTATCAAAACAAAGCAAAACATAATTTCCGGAAAATTTCTATTTAAAACTTGCGATATACACTATATGAACAAAAGAATTTGGCCACACCTGTTAACTATTGAATTGAGGTGTTTTAATCAGACCCGTTGCCAGAGGTATATAAAATCAGGCACCTAGCCATGCAGTTTCCATTTGCAAACATTTGTGATACAAAATGGGTCATTCTCAAGAGCTCAGTGACTTCAAGCATGCCATCTTTGCAATAAGATGGTTTGTGAAATTTCAGCCCTGCTGGATATTCCATGGTTAACTGTAAGTGATATCTCCAACACCTTCTCTCCCCAATTTCTACATTCTCCTCCCCTGATCGGGCAGTACCCCATTTTCATGAAACCCTAGCAACTGCTCTGGATCAAGTGGCTCCAGCGACACTACATACTTCGCGTAGAATTCATTGCCAACCATGGCACACTACAGTAACACGAACTCTACAAAAACTTTCTCGTAAAGCAGAACGTCACTGGCGTAAATCTTGTGCCTCTAATGATTTCATAACATATACTGATATCTACCACTCCTACAGAAATGCTCTGGACACTGCTAAACAAATATACTACCGATCTCTCATCTATGCTCAGGCTTCTAACCCCAAACGCCTCTTTAACACATTTAATTCTCTTCTGAATCCCCCCGCCCCAAATCCTCCAACTAACATCAGTGCACAGGATCTTGCTTCCTATTTCAAGGACAAAATAGATAAGATCAGGCTTGAAATGCCTTGACAAGCAATCTGCTCAATTCCTTGTAGCACCCTCTTACACTCTCTCTTCATTTGATCCCACAAATGAAGAGGAAGTTTCTACTCTCTTCTCATCTTCCTACTCTACCTCCTGTCCTCTTGATCCCATTCCCTCACAAATGGGTATGTCCCTGTCTCCTGTGCTCATTCCCCCTCTAACTAAAATCTGTAATCTATCTCTTTCTACTGGTATTTTTCCATCTATATTCAAGCATGCAGTGATTACTCCCATTGTAAAAAAACAGAATTCTGACCCTAACTCTCTCATAAATTACCGCCCCATCTCCCAGCTCCCATGCCCCTCCAAGCTTCTCAAGAGAATTGCCTACACACGCCTCACACACTTTCTTACAGCAAACAACCTATTGGATCCTCTTCAGTCAGGCTTTCGCTCTCAACACTCCACAGAGACGGCGCTGACCAAAGTTGTCAATGATTTGATCACAGCAAAAAATAATAACCAATACTCTCTTCTAATTCTCCTGGATCTCTCTGCTGCATTTGACACTGTTGACCACTCTCTCCTCATACAAACGCTGCAATCCCTAGGTCTCGAAGGCACTGTCCTATCCTGGTTCTCATCCTACCTATCTAATCGCTCTTTCAGTGTTAATTTCTCTGGATCCACCTCTGCTCTGCTTCATTTATCAGTTGGAGTTCCACAAGGCTCAGTCCTAGGTCCTCTGCTATTCTCTATCTACACCACTTCTCTTGGAAAACTAATAAGCTCCTTTGGATTTCAGTATTGTCGAAGTCAGTAAATTGGATAAAAGTCATTTCAATTAAAGTCCAGCAAACTTGGTTGTCTTTGTCTGAAAAGATGCGTATGGTATGCTACGGCGTACAAGGGCACGCTACGGCGTGAAAGGGCGTGCGCACCCACTACACGTGGCAGCAACAGTAATCGGTCTTTTACCACACATTCGCACAAACACGCATACTTATAAAATAGTACACATTAATGGTAGTTGCAACACATAGTCAGTTATGTCGAAATATAGTTGTATTTATATGTTATATCAGAGTTACATGCATATTAGTGAAATACACGGAATGGGTTGAAGGAATAACATCATGAGTGGTATCATAATGAACCTTGTCACATATCCTACTGTTCGGTTCACTCTGCGAGGGAATCACAGAGTGCATACGCAAGTTATGAATGATAGGGAATTATGAACTACTTAAGACTAAGGAATCTTGGCGGGAAGAGCAGAGCATACCCCCTGCTGAGATGACCCCCTGCTGAGATGACCCCCTCCTTTGGATTCCTTTGTTTGAACTGGCCAATGATGACGACCCCTTGGACCTTCCTGAGACCTGGACCAATAGATGCAAACTATTCCATCTTCATTGTATTACTGTATGTGATTGTGTATATAAGCAGCAGCTTGTGATCCTGAGTGCAGACTTCTTGTCCCCAGACTTCAGGATTGAATGACTGCACTGGATCCAGAGCACCTGCGATAAGTAACGGCTGTATTTACTATTACTTCGCTTGAGCATATTATTCTACTTATTTGCGAATAAATCTTTGTGCTTTGGAAACACAAATCGAGGTTCGACAATCGTTATTGGTTAGCGACGATACGCACATAACAATTTGGGGGCTCGTGAGCTTTGGAGGTTTCGTTGCCGATGATACGCAAGACCAACGGATTTCGGTTCCTCAATAAAGGGTGGAGACGCGTCATAAACGGGTAAGAACGCATGGTGTTCAAAACCTGAATTTTACTCTGTGTTGCGAAACCGAATGTCCGTTTTGCATTATCTAGGGCACGCTAACTAGAACCTAGGGACAAAAGAGAAAACTGTTTCTTTTTTCTGTCATTGTGCGTTTTAACTGTGTTGCATTGCTTAGCGTATGTGTATTTCCTGCTGTGCATACGCGAACTTCCGGTAAACTTGCCACGTGGTTAAACAATCGTTTTGATAGTTATTGTACATGCATAGTATAATTACTTGTGAAAGCCTCTGAGACATTATTACTAATGTTGGGAACTTTTGATTTTCTGCACAGAAAAGGTGTATAGTGTGTGATGTTGTAACGTAGATACACTGTTTTATTGTGGATTGTGCTCAGTTGCTGTCTGACGAGGCGGATTGCCCAACTGAAGGACGGTATACAGGGCAGGTATACAGAATGCGAAAACCGGGTTTTCGCAAATGCGCTACCAATAGATCGCAAGGTTTGCTAATATTTAGTATTGGTAGGCAGTGCGATCCGATCGCACCGTTAGTGCGCATTGGTGAAGCAGCTAGGAGGAATTATGTTGGAAAGGCTGGTTGATTATATCGACTTTGTTCTCCCAGTTATAATAAACTCAGCAGATTTTTGTGGTTAAGCCAGGGTATCGAGGAGCTGATAGCCCTTGGGGCCCACAAGTGATATTTCTGTATTAGGGATCCTCGCCTGGTGCGAGAAAAGCGAGTGAACGCGGCTAAAGGAAATACGTTCACCGAGCATTATAGATCTCTAGCGGTGAGTATAGCAACAGAGTTGAAATCATTAGGTGGAAGGAACAGAGCACTGCGGTGTGTCTGTGTTTCACATTTGGCCGGAAGGAACAGAGCACTGCGGTGTGTCTGTGTTCCGGGTAGAAGGTATATTGTTCAACATGGGTGCTAAGCATACGCTAGAGATGGTCAGTGTGCTGCCTAAGGAAGGCCCTATTGGTTCAGCTAGGTTTCTCATGTGTAAGAAATATGGTGCATATGCAACTGCGTATTGTGACACGTGGGTCGGGATGACCAAAGCTTGTGATAGGCCTTTCCCAACAATAGGGAGTTTTAATGCAGAGGTACTAAATACTGTAAAAGATAAAGTATGGTTGATCAAGTCAACGAAAAAGAGAAATAGACATAATGATTGTTTAAAATTGTGGCAAATGGAAGGTAACACGTGGCAGAGCAGCGAACGCAAACCGTAAGTAGGCGTAACCATTGAGAAGCGTGGCGAACTCAGCACAAGCGCGCCCCTGCCACCTTATGTGGCGGGAGGGGTAAGTACAGCCGTTGTTAAAACTGAAAATAGAAAAATTACTAAGTTGTATCCTGTTTTAAACCAGTTTCAATCAAGTGTATCTGAAAATGAAGATGAACCCACTGTGATTTCGGCCATTGCCCATGCTGTTAGTGTACTAGAGGCTCAGCGCAAGTATGAGAAAATGGCTGAGATAGGTGAGAGTAGCGTGATCACTAGGAGTAAAAGTGTTCTAAATTTAGGGCCTGTAAATCCTGTAGTGTCCCCTGAAGTTAGTGTACCAGAGGGTGTGTTCCCGGTCCGCACAATATCGGTTCCCAATGGGAAACCGGATAAGGATGGTGTAGTTCCTTTAAGAAATGTTACAATGCATTGTCCCTGGACTAGATCAGAATTACGTTCCATTATGACTGAATTCCCAGACCCTAGAAAGGAGTTAGCTAAATGTCAAAAATTTGTTAAAGACTTAGGGAATGCTCACGAACCAACCAGTAAGGATTGGCGGGTAGTGTTGAGGGCGTGCCTTCCTCCCAATACTAACATACAAAAATTTATTGAAGATTGTTTGTTGGAGGAAGATGACACCTTGACTGATGAGATTAACCAACGGAATATAGAACAAATTGTCAAACATTTAGCCATCTGTTTTCCAGTAGTAGTAAATTGGAGTAAGATTTTCACCATTAAACAAAAGGATAGTGAAACTGCCTCAGATTACTTTTCTAGAGCTATAACAGCGATCGCACGATTTACTGGGATATCCAACATAAGTGAGGATCCACATCACAGAGAGGTAGCTGTAGGAGTACTGATGGACGGCCTTAGAGAAAATATAAAGACGAGAGTACAAACCACATTACCTAATTGGAGAGGCGTCACGGTAGACTCTCTTAGGGAGTCTGCTGTGGAGCATGACAAGAACCTTTTTAGAAAAAGGGAAGAGAAAAGTGATAAGTTAATGAAGGTAAGTATACAGGCTCTAGAAGGGGTGCATACACGACCACCAGCGTACAACCCATATAACAGGAAACCTAAAATGATCAAGTGTTTCAACTGTAACGAGGAAGGACATTACAGGAGAGATTGTAACAAAGAAAGACTCAATACACATAGGGGTGGGTCACATAGATATCCTCCAAGAAGGATTCACATAGACTAGAAGACTCACATCTACCCGCACATATTACGACAGCAAATGCTGCGCGGGAAATCAATAGTCAGCGCTAGGGGTCAGAACATACCTGTAGTCTACAGCCAGTGAGGTTAACTGAGAGTCAGAGTGAAGAACCAACAATGATAGTTGACATAGCTGGTAGGAAACAAACTTTTCTTGTAGATACAGGGACGGCCCGATCTGTGATAACCTCTCCTTTCAATCTACAGGTGACCAGTAAAACCATTCCAGCTATGGGGGTGACGGGAAAAGTGTTACATTATCCTCTAACTAAACCCGCTGAAGTTACTATCGGCACTCTGCATACTAAGCATTCGTTCCTCTTAGCTGCAGCGGCTCCTACTAACTTGCTAGGGAGAGACTTGTTATGTAAAATGGGATGTGTCATATACTGTACTTCAGATGGTGTGTTCCTAGATATACCCGAGAAGGTTGCACATGAGGTACAGGACATATTGGACACCCCTCAAAGGTTAATGTTATACTCTCCTGTTATAGAACAAAGTCCCTCTCAAGTAAAGGGGATGTTGCTGGAAATACCAGGTTCCCTATGGACCAGAGATGGACAGGACACTGGAATGATGGCAAATGTAGCCCCTGTCATGGTCAATCTAAAAAGTGGTAGGATAGCTCCAAAAATCCCACAGTATCCATTAAAACCGGAGGTGGAACTAGGGGTATATCCTGTTATTGAGAGGCTAATACAACAAGGGATTTTAATCCGTACAGCCAGTACAGCAAGAAGTCCCATTTTCCCTGTGAAGAAGAGTGGGGGAGGGGCTATAGATTAGTCCATGACTTAAGGGGAATTAACAAAGTTGTTGAGAGCCAATTTCCCGTAGTGCCGAATCCAGCTGTCATCCTCATGCAGATTCCACCGTCTGCCATCCATTTTACTGTCATTGATCTATGTTCTGCTTTCTTTTCAGTCCCTCTTCACCCTTACTGCCAATACCTTTTTGCATTCTCCTACAGGGGAGTACAATACACATGGACCAGACTACCCCAGGGGTTCATTGACAGTCCCAGTATTTTCTCCCAAGCCTTACATGACTGTTTGCAATCCTTTCAACCCCACAATGGGTCTGTTCTAATTCAATATGTGGACGATTTGTTGTTGTGCTCTGATTCTTTTATGTCATGTTTACATGATACTAAATTGTTGTTGCTTCATCTTTCACAAACAGGGCACAAGGTGGCAAAGGATAAATTACAGCCATGTCAGACTAAGGTCAAATACTTAGGACACTGCCTCACTAAGGGGCTAAGACACCTGACAACCGACAGAATTGAGGCCATACAACACATGACCCTGCCACAGAGATAGAAGCAGATTCGTACTTTCTTGGGGATGTGTGGATACTGTAGGTCCTGGATCCCAGGTTTTTCTATTCTGGCATTACCATTGCAGGAGCTAGTCTCTTCCTCAAAACCAGAACATGTTGTACACACAGAAGAGTCAGAGCAAGCGTTCTTTAAAGATAGTCTGACAAGAGCACCTGCATTGGGAATACCTGATTATGAAAAGCCTTTTGAGCTATTTTGTACAGAAGCTGATGGTTGTGCAGCAGGTGTCCTCGAACAGAAACATGGTGACGCTAGCAGACCGGTAGCATACTACAGTGCACAATTAGACAATGTGGCAAGATCACTCCCAACATGTCTCAGAAGTGTAGCAGCAACGGCCCTTCTAGTAAGTAAGAGTGAGGATGTAGTATTAGGACATAATTCAACCATCTATACACCCCATGCTGTATCAGCTCTGTTAAATTCAGCCCAAACCAGACATGTTTCCTCAGCTAGATTCACAAAGTGGGAACTAGCCCTGATGGCACCCTCAAACATCACCATCAAATGATGTAGCACCTTAAATCCAACTACATACCTTCCATATGTGTCTCAAGAGACACAAAGGGTGGGAGGTGAGGAGACCCTGGTTGATGATGAGTTAGGCAAGAATACTGACACGCATGACTGTATGGAACACCTGAATCAGACCTTTACTGCAAGACCCGACATACGTGACATCCCCTTAGAAAATGTAGATTTTACGTTTTATACAGACGGAAGTTGCCATAGACAGACAGAGACAGGAGAGCTATGTACTGGTTACGCTGTTGTAGACGATCAGGATGTGGTAGAAGCTGAACCCCTTGGCCCACCTCACTCAGCCCAGGTGGCGGAACTAGTAGCACTAAGGAGAGCGTGTGAATTGGCAGAGGGTAAATCAGCCAACATATATACTGACTCTAGGTATGCCTTCGGGGTAATGCACGATTTTGGGG
This sequence comes from Mixophyes fleayi, assembly GCF_038048845.1. Classification (NCBI taxonomy): domain Eukaryota; kingdom Metazoa; phylum Chordata; class Amphibia; order Anura; family Limnodynastidae; genus Mixophyes; species Mixophyes fleayi. Next base: position 143,223,138 of record NC_134406.1, on the reverse strand, counting down.
CCCTTTGGCATCTTAGAAACTTTACGACAGCAGCAGGTACACCAGTGGCACATTCACAACACATAAAAGGACTTCTGACAGCGATACAGTTACCCAGAACAGTAGCCGTCATAAAGTGCAAAGCCCATACCTTTGAAGAAGACCCAGTGTCACTGGGCAACAACAGGGCAGCAGGCCAACCTATGACTGTATCGACCAAGACTATGATGGTTTTTCAGACATTAGACATGCAGAAATTAATTGAAATGCAAGATTTGTGTTCCCTGCAGGAAAAGGCGGTCTGGAAGGCGAAGGGATGTGGTCAAGAGTCCTCAGGACTCTGGAGGGATGGACAAGGTAAGCCTGTAGCTCCCCGAACATACTATCCAAGCCTGGCTGAAGCAGCACACGGCCTGACTCACCTGGGTAAAAAAGGTATGCGCAAACTGGTGAGAGCATACTGGTGTGCTCCCGGATTTTCCTCTAAAGCTGGTAAGAAAGCAATGTCATGTCTTACTTGTTTGAGGAAAAATGTTGGGAAAACTATTCCACCTGAGCCATCCCACATCCCTCCTACAGACGGACCTTTTCAGGTAATACAAATTGACTATATCCAATTACCACCATGCAGGAATCTAAAGTATGTGTTAGTGTGTATTGATGTGTTTTCCGGGTGGGTAGAAGCATATCCGGAAGCCACTAATACTGCTGTGTTCACTGCAAAGAAAATTGTACAAGACTTTGTGCGTAGGTTCGGTATCCCTAGAATCATTGAAAGTGATAGGGGTACTTATTTTCTTGGTGATATCTCCCAATCAGTAGCAGACTTCACACCCCTTACCGACCACAAGCCAGTGGTAAGGTGGAGAGAGTAAACGGTACTATCAAGAACAAACTGGGTAAGATAATGGCTGAAACTGGGTTGGCATGGCCTGAGGCTTTGCCGTTGGTCCTCCATAGCATTCGAACCACTCCTAGACCTCCTCTTAATCTGTCCCCCTTTGAGATACTGTTCGGACGACAACCTCATTTGATCGTGAGTCCACAAGACGACTTAAAGTGTAATAATGAAGTGACTGTACAATATCTTATAAGAATGAGTAGACAGCTGAAACAACAACAACAAAAACTAAAAATGCTGTCACCTGGTATGCCAGAAACGAACTGTCATGATGTTGAACCTGGAGACTATGTTATGATCCGCAATTTCTTACGTTCAGGTTGTTTAACAGACCGTTGGGAAGGCCCGTACCAAGTGCTGCTGACCAGTACTACATCACTGAAGGTTGCAGAGAGAGACACTTGGGTCCATTCCACCCACTGCAGGAGAGTCCATAATCCGGAGAAAGTGCAAGACAAAACTCAGACCGACGACACAGACCTGTCACTTGTGTGCCTGTTCCGGGAGAACTAAAGCCTGCAGTTGAGACACCTGAACCAGAGACGTTGCCTTAGAACTATCTTTCCAGCGATGGAGTAGCGGTTTTTGTTTTTCTTTTGTTCCAGGATTTTCCTTGTTTTTACTTTTTCTAGGACATTCTATTTTTGTGAAGGAGGATTGAGGACGGAGGAGAGTTCTGGGAGTGATACGGATGAAATGGAGGCCGAAGAAAAATTAATAGGATACTCTGAGCAGCCCATTATCAAACTTGGTCCAGGGGTTATGAAAATTTCTGCTAGCTCAGGAACTCGGAGGCAGTGTGAGGGGCTATTGTCTGATGAGTATTGTATCTGCAAGTTCTGTGACTCCCTAGTTGAAGAGAGATGCATCCACCTATGCCAGTCCCCCAGTACTCTGAATATAGGCGGGCATCCTTTGGAGGATTATCACTCCCTGGTGGGTAAGGTGCTAAACCAAACCGAGTGTTGGGTGTGCTCTCACGTGCCTCAAGGGCAGCATAACATAGGACTAGTGCCATTCCCCCTAAACATATCCGAAGTACTCGAATTGAGGGGTGGGAGGCCCATAGAAGGAAGGTTCAATAACACTAGGTCCCCTAGTCTGACGCTTCGACAATACTCCAAAGGCAGATCTTTGCTGTGCCTAAACATATCTCATGCAAAGCGCCTGGAGAATTGGGAGGCTAACCTATCAGATCAGACAATGGCTCGCCACACTCATTTTAGAGGAAGACTCACAAGGTCACTACTAGGCAGGAATGTTGATGGAAGTCACAAGTTAGGGCGTATAACCAAACATAAGAAGGTATCCATTGGAAAAGTCTCTACAGATAAATGTGAAAATGTCATTAATGCCGACACGTGTCTAGAGCAGATGGAGACACTAGGCATGGGTAGTTTTATCAAAACTCTGTGTGATATAATTCATGGGCATACTGTTCCTTATGTTCTCCCTGAGGATGTCTATTTTGTTTGTGGGAGAAAAGCTTATTCCTGGGTGACTCCGAGTTCCAAGGGCTTGTGTTTCCTAGCTAAACTGGTTCCTGAAATCATGACTATTACTCATGAAGAAATTGTTGATATTCACAAGACTACATCACCACCATACAAACACACACAGTATGAACACCGTGGCAGGAGAAATATGATTCCTGGTGAGGAACCCATAGCTACAAAATTGATTAGTGAAACTGCTGGTTTCCAAGTTATGGTTGCTCTAGATCTCACCAGGACCGCTCGGGGAACATTAAACTTTAAATATATCCAAGACCTAGCCAAATTAATAGATAATATCATCGAGATGTATGATGACACTTTCAGGTATACTGGAAGGGAGCTACAAGCGTACAAGAAGGAGTTGGTGCGACATAGACTGGTACTAAATTACCTCACCTCTATTACTGGTGGGTACTGTGTGACACTGGCCACCCAGTTCGGTGTCAAATGTTGCACGTACATTACTAATAATACGGATGACCCTAAAGAGGTTATAGACTGGAAGATGGATGAAATTTTGCAGCTGAAATGGGAACTTCGAAAGAGCCATAATTCTTCGTTATATGAGGTCGGGGAAAAGGTGGCGGGTTGGTTCTCATGGTTGAACCCAGCAAAATGATTTTCCGGTCTGGGGGAGTGGGTACAGGAAATGATTGCGAGTGTAGGTAAGCTCCTTCTCCTTATACTGGGTGTCATCTTAGCAATTGGTTTAGTTGTCAAATGTGTTCCTACTGTGTTGAAGTGTGGAAAATGGTCTCATAGGAGTAACACTGAGAAAGAGACTGAAAGGGTGGTACCAGATACCGAGATCATGGTCTGTGGAGAAGTATTGTATAATCCTGAACTTGAAACGGTGATTGGGTGATAGTTTATTACACTATCAAAGGGTGGAACTGTTGAAGTCAGTAAATTGGATAAAAGTCATTTCAATTAAAATCTAGCAAACTTGGTTGTCTTTGTCTGAAAAGATGCGTACGGTACGCTACAGCGTACAAGGGCACGCTACGGCGTGAAAGGGCGTGCGCACCCACTACACGTGGCAGCAACAGTAATCGGTCTTTTACCACACATTCGCATAAACACGCATACTTATAAAATAGTACACATTAATGGTAGTTGCAACACATAGTCAGTTATGTCGAAATATAGTTGTATTTATATGTTATATCAGAGTTACATGCATATTAGTGAAATACACGGAATGGGTTGAAGGAATAACATCATGAGTGGTATCATAATGAACCTTGTCACATATCCTACTGTTCGGTTCACTCTGCGAGGGAATCGCAGAGTGCATACGCAAGTTATGAATGATAGGGAATTATGAACTACTTAAGACTAAGGAATCTTGGCGGGAAGAGCAGAGCATACCCCCTGCTGAGATGACCCCCTCCTTTGGATTCCTTTGTTTGAACTGGCCAATGATGACGACCCCTTGGACCTTCCTGAGACCTGGACATATAGATGCAAGCTATTCCATCTTCATTGTATTACTGTATGTGATTGTGTATATAAGCAGCAGCTTGTGATCCTGAGTGCAGACTTCTTGTCCCCAGACTTCAGGATTGAATGACTGCACTGGATCCAGAGCGCTTGCGATAAGTAACGGCTGTATTTACTATTACTTCGCTTGAGCATATTATTCTACTTATTTGCGAATAAATCTTTGTGCTTTGGAAACACAAATCGAGGTTCGACAATTGTTATTGGTTAGCGACGATACGCACATAACAGTATCATCTCTATGCGGATGATACACAAATTTATCTATCCTCTCCTGATCTTTCACCATCTTTGTTGTCTCGCGTTACTGACTGTCGTTCTGCCATTTCATCTTGGATGTCTTCTAGCCAACTCAAACTCAATCTTTCAAAAACTGAATTAATAATATTCCCACCCAAGAACAGAAGCTTCCTGCCTGACATTTCTATTTCTGTCGATAACGTGACCATAAATCCCACCCCGCAAGCTCGTTGCCTAGGTGTAATCCTTGATTCACAACTGTCGTTTATTCCCCACATCAACTCTATATCTAAATCATGTTACATACACCTAAAGAACATTTCCAGAATACGCACATATCTGACACAAGACACTGCAAAAACATTAATTCCTGCACTCATCATCTCCCGCATCGACTATTGCAATTCTCTCCTCACTGTTCTTCCCAAAGGCAGACTTGAACCCCTACAATCTATTTTGCACGCAGCGGCTAGACTGATTTTCCTTACAAACCGTTATTCCTCTGCTGAGCCACTCTGTCAGTCTCTACATTGGCTGCCTGTATTTCAACGAATCCAATATAAAATTCTTCTACTAACATACAAGGCCATCAACAAAATTGCACCGACATACATTTCCTCACTTGTCTCAAAATATCTCCCTACTCGACACCTCCATTCTACACAAGATCTATGTCTCTCCTCCACTCTCATCACATCCTCCCATTCTCGGTTACAGGATTTTTTCCGGGCTGCACCTATTTTGTGGAATTCCCTCCCTCACACAGTAAGACTTTTCTCTAGTCTTCAAACCTTCAAGCGTTCACTGAAGACCCACCTCTTCAGACAAGGTTATGATAGTCCTCAACCATCATCTTAATTTCCTTAGATTACCCTATTGCCATCCTCTACACTGCTAACGCAAGACAACAACCTTCTGACCAACATTGCAACACACACAGCCCACTCAGTATTTTTACCTTTGCAGTCTGGCTGGTCCATTGTGCAATATGATGTAGCACATGCCCTTGTGTTTCTAACTCCCATTGTCCTATAGATTGTAAGCTTTCGAGCAGGGTTCTCTTACCTCTCTGTCTGTATGTATTACCCAGTATTGTCTTATTAATGTTTGTTCCCAATTGTAAAGCGCTACGGAATTTGCTGGCGCTATATAAATAAATGTTGATGATGATGATGATGATTATTAGAAACTATAGGCACTTAGAAACAACAGCAACTCAGCCACAAAACAGGCGTAAAAGTCGCCAACGCTCTGCTGATTCCATAGCTGAACAGTTTCAAACTTCCACTGGCATTAATGTAAGCACAAAAACTGGCTGAGCAGCTGCATGCAAGAATCACATCACCAAGACCAATGCCAGGCGTCGGATGGAGTGGTGTAATGCACAGCGACAATGGACTTTGGAGCAGTGGAAACATGTTCTCTATACTTCTCCACACATCATCATCATCATTTATTTATATAGCGCCACTAATTCTGCAGCGCCTTACAGAGAACTCATTCACATCAGTCCCTGCCCCATTGGAGCTTACAGTCTATATTCCCTAACACACACACTCACACACACACACAGAGAGGGGGACAGACAGACAGAGAGGGAAAGACTAGGGTCAATTTTGATAGCAGCCAATTAACCTACCAGTATGTTTTTGGAGTATGGGAGGAAACCGGAGCACCCGCAACAGGGGCGCACGGAGGATTGTCGGGGGGAAGTTTCTCCCCGCCAACCCCAAAAAAAAAAAAAAAAGCTGAGAGAGCGATGCTGCGCATGCGCCCGCACATGCGCAGAAGCTCCGTTTCGCCAGCGTTGTCCTATACAGCATCACTGCGCTGTCGAAGAAGCGTCCGCGGCTGCTGTATAGGACAGTAGCCACTTAGTTAGCGCAGGGGGGGTTTCTAGAGACTCAGAAACCCCCCCTGCGTGCGCCACTGCGGAGGAAACCCACGCAAACACAGGGAGAACATACAAACAAATACAAAAGTGGAAGCTGCTCAAATCAATTTATAGGCCATAACAGGTGCTGAAAGGGTGGGGTTATCCTGCAAGGAACATACACACAACATTTTTTCCCCAGCACACTGCTATAGCCAGCAACAGATCTGCCATTTCTACTGTAGATAAAAATGCAAAAGTCTTTGTTGCACACATTTGCAAATGTATGTTTAAGCCATCCTGCCACGCCAAGGCGCTTTTGCATATAGGATGGTCCTACTCTAAACAATGAGAGTCCCTATATTTGGGCCATACATATGTGTTTTTAAATTGAGAGCTAACTTACCAAAGAGGTACCCCAGAAGCCTCCAAATAGCAATCCAATGTCAGCACTCCCCCTCAGCTACTGACACCAACATGCCTCTCAGACAAATACAAAAGTGGAAGCTGCTCAAATCAATTTATAGGCCATAACAGGTGCTGAAAGGGTGGGGTTATCCTGCAAGGAACATACACACAACATTTTTTCCCCAGCACACTGCTATAGCCAGCAACAGATCTGCCATTTCTACTGTAGATAAAAATGCAAAAGTCTTTGTTGCACACATTTGCAAATGTATGTTTAAGCCATCCTGCCACGCCAAGGCGCTTTTGCATATAGGATGGTCCTACTCTAAACAATGAGAGTCCCTATATTTGGGCCATACATATGTGTTTTTAAATTGAGAGCTAACTTACCAAAGAGGTACCCCAGAAGCCTCCAAATAGCAATCCAATGTCAGCACTCCCCCTCAGCTACTGACACCAACATGCCTCTCAGACAAATACAAAAGTGGAAGCTGCTCAAATCAATTTATAGGCCATAACAGGTGCTGAAAGGGTGGGGTTATCCTGCAAGGAACATACACACAACATTTTTTCCCCAGCACACTGCTATAGCCAGCAACAGATCTGCCATTTCTACTGTAGATAAAAATGCAAAAGTCTTTGTTGCACACATTTGCAAATGTATGTTTAAGCCATCCTGCCACGCCAAGGCGCTTTTGCATATAGGATGGTCCTACTCTAAACAATGAGAGTCCCTATATTTGGGCCATACATATGTGTTTTTAAATTGAGAGCTAACTTACCAAAGAGGTACCCCAGAAGCCTCCAAATAGCAATCCAATGTCAGCACTCCCCCTCAGCTACTGACACCAACATGCCTCCTATACAGCATCACTGCGCTGTCGAAGAAGCGTCCGCGGCTGCTGTATAGGACAGTAGCCACTTAGTTAGCGCAGGGGGGGTTTCTAGAGACTCAGAAACCCCCCCTGCGTGCGCCACTGCGGAGGAAACCCACGCAAACACAGGGAGAACATACAAACACACAGGGCACAGAATCAGAAGTGGAGCACATGGGTGTGACTAATTAATTAAGGATTCAGCTAATTAGTGCTTGGAAGGAAGCTTAAATAGCTGAACTTGTGTTGTGGCCAGGTGACTAGTGAGGGGACTGTGTGTCTAGCTATCGATAAAGTTGTATGGAATTATCAATACCTTTGTTCCATTGATTTGATGTCTGTACTATCCTGACATCTCTGAATAAAGCTACAGCAAAAGTGGTTCAGCAAAACTCAGGGAAGCAAAATGTCACTTTTGTTCATGCCAAAATACTGTTATGGAGGATCTCTTGAAGGCTTTGGTGAATGTGGCCAATAGTAGCAGGAGCAGCAGGAGGCATTGCTGAATGTAGCTGCTATGCAACAGGTGCAGCAAGCCCAAATGCTGCAGGTCACAGAGACCCCAATGGAAAGTACTTAGCTCTTGCGTGAGGAGCTAGCATTTGTGTGGCAGGTACATGATGTGTTTGGTGTGTCAGAAAATGACCTCCTCGGATGATGTGGAAGTATATCTCTTTGCTGTTGAGAGAGCTGCCACAAGACTTAAATGGCCATGTGGAGTCTGGGCAGAAAAACTGGCGCCATAATTGAGCAGTGAAGCTCAGTGGGCTTATTCTGATTTGTTGCATGGGAGTTGAAAGTATTGCCTACCCTGCCCAGTCTGTGAGAAAACCTCTCCAAAACCTCATTGCAGGACCCTAGTGAGTCCTATTCCGGTCATTCAACTTCCCTTTGAATGGATAGGAAGGGACCTGGTGGGCCTGCTAGAAAAATCAACTCATGGGTACTAGTATTTCTTTGTGATTCTGGACTATGCCATTCCGGAAGCCATTCCCTTTGTTAATATTAACTCTACTACCACAACCAAAGAGCTACTATTTCTATATATATATGTCACAATCTGTTCCCTGGGTATCTCCACCCGAGCCTCTAAACACTGGCTATTACTTTAAAGCTCTCTTCTTAGTACAGGCTGTCAGCTATGCCTTGTACCTGTGATTACTTCACCTGTGTGTTAGTCAGTTCTGCTATTGGTAAGTCTCCGTTTTAAGGCCCCTCCATTCATCCTTTCATTGCTGGTTCTTCAAGTCATACCTGACCTGATTCTGATGCCTCCTCTTTGTTCCACATCTCTGTGGTAAGCTGTGCTTCATCACTGCTGTGTGTCTGGACTCCGTTGATCACTGCGCACCAGTTCCACTTACCTGTGGTAATCGTTGTGATCAACATCCACTGCCTACTCGACCTGCACTACTGATTACTGCTGCCGTATTCCACATCTCTGTGGTAAGCTGTGCTTCATCTCTGCTGTGTGTCTGGACTCCGTTGATCACTGCGAACCAGTTCCACTTACCTGTGGTAATAGCTGTGATCAACATCCACTGCCTACTCGGCCTGCAAAACTGACTACTGCTGCCATGTTTCACATCCCTGTGGTAAACTGTGGCCCATCGTTGCTGTATATATCTGGACTCCGCTGATCCCTGTGCACGAGTTCCATTATCGGGGCAATCACTAAGATCAACACCTGTTATCTATCCTGGCTACACCGCTGACTACTGCTGTTTCGTTCCACATCCCTGTGGTAAGCTGTGGCTCATTGTTGCTGTATATACCTGACTCTGCTGTCCTCAGTGTACCTGCCATGGGAACAACGCTTGATATCTACTCTATCAACATCGTTGTCTAGTGCTGGCTCGCTTTACATCTCCGTAGTGAGCAGTAATTCATCGCTGCTGCATATCTGGTTTTCATTGATCTGTTCATCCCCAGTAACTTCATTGAACTTTGTATTATGTTCCACTCCTTAGTGGTATAAGTGGTGACTTTGTTTATTAGGCATTCAGTCTGCATTATTGAACTTTATTGATGGTTCCTACTCTCTGTATATTATCGTGATCATCAGTGAACTTTGCATTATATTTTACCATAAAGTGGTATTAAAGTAATTCTATCGTTTTAAAATAAGCATTGCCCAATCAATTGTATGTGTTTCCAAAGCACAAAGTTATTTATTTTTAGTAGATGTAAATAGTCAACAATTCAATACATTATTATATTCTAATAAAGTACAGTACAGCCAATACCAAAAGTTACATACCAATGCAATCGCTTGCTCACGCTGCGCACCCACGGGACCCGTTGGACAGTATATCTGTTAGAATACTGTGTCAGAGTTGACTGAGGTCTGGATGCACAGCTATGAATATATATACAGTCAGTGTTTCATTGTGAACAATAGAGATGACGTAGATTGTTTCTATAGGTCCAGACGTGGGTCCAGGCAAGACAGGTAATAGGTTGATTCAATCTAAGGAATCCAAAGGTGGGGGTCTTCTCTCCAGGGGGTCTGCTCCTTTCATAGCCATCATCATACAAAGGTTTACTCTCTAATATCAATAACTCAAGTATGCAATGTGCGATCTCTTCGCCGACTGCACCGGACAGCTGCTGATGATTAGGGCTTCAATATGATATCAGGCATGACACCTTTCCTATAACCTAAACCTTTAATAACACTACAATGTGCATATAATCACTATATATATATATATATATATATATATATACTAATAATAAACCGAATACTATCTGCTCCTGAATTACATTGTAACAGAACCAATATGAAATTATATAAATAACTAAATGTTGTAATGCGAGTGTGTGCGTGCGTATTTTACCGTGCGAACGCACCACGCCAATTATACGATTTCAACAGTCCACCCTTTGATAGTAAAATAAACTATCACCTTAAAGATGTTATATGCAGGATCTCAGTACCACGTTTCATTGTTATGTAATACAAATCCCCCTTGGTGTATGAGCACGCTGTTTGTAGATCTAAACAAGTTATCGTAAGAGAGAGAGTCTCAATCCTCTAAACAATTTCTTCCTTTACTATAAACCGTACACTTCTGGAGCTCGGAGATAACCTTTTGTATGCCCTTCAAGGGTGCAATAAAACACTTAATGCATTATTTGGAAAGGTACAAGGTACAGTAGAACAAGTATCAGCTATACAGAATTCTCTACTACAGTTCTTCAAGTTTAACAGGTTCTTCTGTCCAACGCATGTCTTTAAGCTCAGAATACATTTAAACACTTCATGTTCATCAATAACATCATCCTATGTCTATCAATAATGTCATATGCAATCTCCTTCAGCTTGCGTTAATATACACACTTCTAATAATGTCATCAGTTCTTTTCATCAACACTTGTGGGCGGGCTATTGTCTGTTCGTTCTTCCCAGTCTCCCAATACTCAGATTTAACAGTGATCGGCTTGCAAAGCATTGGGAGACTTCAGACTAAGGGACCTAGGTGTCCTACTTTTTCCCCTAGTGACCTCCCACCCATAGTTCGGGTACCTCACGAATACTTAGTGGAAAGAGAACTAATCCTACTTGATATAATCACTGTCACTCACCGGACCGTGAGTGCCTCTTCCCGGACATTTAGGAACCGTGGCCGTCCACCATCCTGAGGGTCTGCGCATGCGCAGCCCTTTTCTATACTTCAGTGTATACCCCTTTAACTTAATTGGCAGATCAGGCAACCTCCCTATATTAAGCACCTGTGGTCACTACCACGTTGCCTGATCTTGGAGTCTCATTCCTCATGAGTCTCTGAAGGTGTTCCTGTATTACTCGTGTATTCAGCGCTGCTGATTCCTGTGGTTTCCTAACCACTTCTACTACTGTGGTTCCATACCACTTCTACCATCAACTGTATCATCATGACTGTTTGCTGATTCCTATCCGCTGCCTCCGTGCACTACAGTCTTCTACACCACTTCAACGGTATTTTATATCTATGTGACTGTTTGCTCATTGCTATCCGCTGCCTCCGTGCACTCCAGCTTTTACCTCACTCACCTGCTTCTCATCAAGTCTGTTTGCTGATTTCTATCCGCTGCCACCGTGCACTACAGTCTCCTGCTTGCAACTCGCCTGTGTTCAACATCGTGACTGCCAGCTGACTACTATCCGCTGCCTCTGTGCACTACAGTCTCCTGCTTGCAACTCGCCTGTGTTCAACATCGTGACTGCCAGCTGATTACTATCCGCTGCCTCCGTGCACTACACTCTCATCTCATCTTTGCTGTGACTTCCTCGAGACTGCCGCTTTTCATTACCATCTGCTACACTTCGTGATCTACAGCTCCTGCCCTGCGCTGCACTCCTGTTTCCCATCGCTGTTGGTTCCTGTGGTTGCTACTGGTTACCTCCGTGTGCCGCTGAGTCCTGCCGCTGTGGTCAGCGCTATCGTCCATCTCCTGCTGATCCACTCTCCACGCCTTCACGTGTTCCACTGGTCTCTACCCTCCTGTCAGCATTGGATTTGTATCTCTTCTACTACCCTCTGCTGGATCATCTCCATTCTCCTGGGTTTCCTATGAGTCCAGTTCCACGTGTTGCTGACTCCTGTGGATTCGTGTCCCTGTCGGTCTACTCACCTGTGCGCTGCACCTGCTAGACCGCTGCTTCACCTATCCAGGGACTTCCTATCCAGTCGGTCTCCAGCCGCTCAGGTACCGCTGCAATCCCATCTGACTGCTACTGCTGAACCACGGTATGCATACTTCTCATTGACTGTGCTGTGTATTGCATATCTTGCTGGACTGTGTTTGGTTCTCTCTGGAGTCTGCTATCCGCTGAGTCTATTGCCATCATTGACTGTGTTATCATTGTGCTGGACTACTTCAAGAGACTTTCTAGATTGCAGACCTGATCAGTCATTTACATATATATATATCTATATTGTGCATATTACTGTGGATCGTGTATAAGGTGCCTGTGTATATCCTGTGTTGCAGTCTTCCCCCGTGCACCTCCTCACATATATATTCAGTGGTACAACTTGCTGATGTCAGACCACTGATCCCTGTTTCCGGTATCTCCTGTTCCATTATCCTCTCACATAGCAGTGGTACTACTTGCTACCGCAGACCACTGACTACCTGGATACCTCCACTTGGATTCCATTCCTTCACTCAGACAGCGGTACAACTTGCTACCCGCAGACCGCTGACTCTCATCACCTCCTTGTTTCTGTTGGACATTCCTCCTCACTATAGCAGTGGTACAACTTGCTATCGCAGACCACTGACTACCTTTACGTGTCCTTGTCCATACAGTTCCTTGTGTATCATTACCTCATTATTACCAGTGTTGCTAGTCATAGACTTTCCTGAGCATCTCATCGGCCATCATTTCATGTTCCGTGATCACCCAGCTACCAGAGTACCCTATTACCATCTACATTGCTCTGGTAAGCCTACCATCTGGTGATCCCTGGGTAAAGACTCCTAGTGCCCGTGACAGAAAGATCAGGCCATGACAGACCCAGATGTGGAACCTACCGCCAAAGAGATGCTGCAACATCTGGTTAGCCGTGTGGAGCAACAGGATGCCCGCCAACAGCTGTTACTTCAGTGTTATCAGTCATTAACCTCCCAAGGAACATCTGGACAGACTGTGACAGCTACTACTGAAGCTCCTGTGCTTTCCTCCGTTTCCCCATTGCCATCCCAGGTGTCTATAGCTTCCACGCTTCACCTGCCTACTCCATCAAAGTACGATGGAGACCCCAAAACTTGTAGGGGTTTCCTTAACCAATGTTCAGTCCATTTTGAGCTCCAACCTCAAAATTTTTCTACCCATCGTTCCAGAGTGGCCTATCTTATCTCTTTGTTTTCAGGACAAGCCCTGGCTTGGGCCTCCCCTCTGTGGGAGAGGAACGATCCAATATTACAAGATAGTGCCAAATTCATTTCTACATTCCGAAGTGTGTTCGATGAACCAGGTCGTGTGACCTCCGCTGCTTCCAGCATCCTCCGTCTGCGACAAGGATCTCATACTGTAGGCCAGTACGTCGTTCAATTTAGGATCTTAGCCTCTGAACTTCAGTGGAACACTGAAGCCCTAGTTGCCGCCTTCTGGCAGGGGCTTTCCGATAAAATTAAAGATGCACTGACTACCCAAGAGCTTCCTTCGTCACTTGAAGATTTGATCTCTCTATGCCATCGTGTTGATATGAGATTTCGTGAAAGAGAGGCTGAGAAAACGACTTCTGCTAAAGCACCTTTTCGCTCTAACCCTCAATTTCGTCCAGTGTCACCCGCTGTGATTCCCATGGAGATTGGACGTTCCAAGTTATCTTCTGAGGAGAGGAAACGAAGAGTCAAGAATAGACTCTGTATCTATTGTGCTGATTCCACTCATGTCCTCAGCTCCTGCCCTAAGAGATCGGGAAATGCCAGGCCCTAACTAGTTCTGGAGAGGTGAAGTTAGGGTCCCTGGAGTCCTCTCCATCGTCTATGAAATCTAAAGTCTGCGCTTTTGATGTGACTATTTCCTTTGCTACCAAGACCTTTGAGTCACAGGCATTGATTGATTCCGGAGCAGCAGGAAATTTTATTTCCAAATCGTTAGTTAATCAATGGTCTCTACCAATGATTACCTTAAAAACTCCCATTACTGTGACGGCTATCGATGGATCACGTCTCATCAACGGTCTCATCACCCAGAGTACGTCTCCAGTAACCCTTCAGATTGGTGCTCTGCATCATGAAGAGATATCGTTTTTAATTCTTCCTGTTACGACAAGTCCGATTGTCCTAGGCCTTCCATGGCTTCAGTGTCACTCTCCCCAGATTGACTGGCGCACCCCTCAAGTCACGTCTTGGGGGCCTGAATGTCACCATCATTGCCTTTCCCAAGTCATCCCTCTCAAGGTACAGCAAGCTTCCATCTCAGCTATTTCACCGGGACTCCCTCCTCAATATGCTTCATTTACCGATGTTTTTGATAAAGCTCAGTCTGAACGTCTTCCTCCTCATCGTTCTTGGGATTGTCCGATTGATCTTCTTCCTGGCAAGACTCCTCCCAGGGGCCGGGTCTATCCACTCTCGTTACCTGAAACTCAAGCTACATCTGAATATATACGGGAGAACCTCCAGCGTGGGTTCATTCGACCTTCCACCTCGCCCGCTGGAGCTGGGTTCTTCTTTGTCAAAAAGAAGGATGGATCATTACGCCCTTGTATAGATTTTCGTGGACTCAATGCCATTACTATCAAGAACCGGTATCCCATTCCGTTGATCACTGAGCTATTTGACCGCATCAAGGGAGCCCGTATTTTTACTAAGTTGGATCTTCGTGGTGCTTACAATTTAATCAGAATTCGTTCCGGTGACGAATGGAAGACGGCGTTTAACACCAGAGACGGGCATTACGAATATCTGGTAATGCCTTTCGGGCTATGTAATGCCCCCGCTGTTTTTCAGGGCTTCATTAATGAGATTTTTCGGGACTTATTATATGTATGTGTCGTCGTCTACCTGGACGACATATTGATTTTTTCACAGGACCTGCCTTCTCACCACCAACATGTGGCAGAAGTCCTCTCCAGGCTACGGAAAAATTCATTGTTCTGTAAATTAGAAAAATGTTCATTCGAATTACCCCAGATTCCATTCTTGGGGTATATTGTTTCCGGAGTTGGTCTGAAGATGGATCCTGACAAAGTAAATGCTGTACTACATTGGCCCCAGCCAACTACTCTTCGTGCCATCCAGCGTTTTTTAGGTTTTGCCAATTACTATAGACGCTTCATTCAAGATTTTTCTTCCATTGCATCTCCTATTGTGGCCCTGACTCGTAAAGGGGCTAATCCTAAGCAATGGTCTACTGAGGCTATTCAAGCCTTTCAAACATTAAAAGAGTCCTTCTCTTCGGCTCCAATCCTTCGTCAGCCTGATGTGACACTCCCTTTTTTCCTAGAAGTAGATGCCTCTAATGTGGGCTTAGGAGCTATTCTCTCCCAACGCTCGGAACAGCAAAAATTCCACCCTTGTGCCTTCTATTCTCGGGGTCTCCTACCCGCAGAGAAGAATTATACCATCGGAGACAAGGAATTACTGGCTATCAAAGCCGCATTAGAGGAATGGAGATACTTGTTGGAGGGAGCTCGCCATCCGGTGACGATCTTCACGGATCATAAGAACTTGTCATATCTCCAGTCTGCCCAATGCTTGAACCCTCGTCAAGCAAGATGGTCTCTTTTCTTTTCCCGTTTTGAATTAATAATTACCTTCAAACCAGCTGCCAAGAACAAAAAAGCTGATGCCTTATCTAGAGCCTTTGCTACGTCCTCTGATATAGAAGAGGTTCCCAACCATACCATTCTAGACCCCAAATGTATCTCACTGGCTGCTTCATCCACCAAAACGCTACCATTTGGGAAGACCCTCGTGCCTTCTACTCTAAGGAGGAAAATCCTTTCGTGGTTCCATGCCTCTCGTTTTTCTGGACACGCCGGTGAACACAAGACTTTTGAGATCCTCTCTCGAAGTTACTGGTGGCCTTCAATGAGGAGAGACGTCAAAGAGTTCATTGCTTCCTGTGAATTATGTTCGCAATTCAAATCCTCCCGCAGAACCCCAGCAGGGTTGCTGCGACCACTACCCATTCCGTCCAAACCATGGACCCATATTAGTATGGATTTCGTTACTGACTTACCACCTAGTAAGAACCATAACACTATTTGGGTGGTAGTGGACAGATTTTCGAAGATGGCTCATTTCATCCCTCTGTCTGGTTTGCCTTCCTCGTCTATCCTGGCTGAACATTTCATTAAAGAGATCTTCCGTATCCATGGATGTCCATCTGAGATTGTGTCTGATAGAGGAGTACAATTCGTGTCCAGATTCTGGCGAGCCCTTTGTAAAACCTTGGGCATACGATTAGCACTCTCATCTTCTTACCATCCACAATCCAATGGACAAACCGAACGTGTCAATCAAGATCTTGAGACTTTTATAAGGATATTTTCATCAGCCAATCAAGACAACTGGGTAGAGTTACTCCCTTGGGCTGAGTTCGCCCATAACAACATGTACCATGAGTCATCATCCAAAACTCCATTCTTTGTGGTTTACGGTCACCATCCGTCTTTTCCGGAATTTCCTGCCCTCCCGCCCACCCAAGTTCCTGCGGTGGAGACTGTTTGTCAGACCTTTAAAAATATCTGGTCTCAGGTTAGAACCTGTTTAAAGAAGACATCTGTCAAATATAAATCTTTCGCTGATAAGAAGAGGCGGGCTATTCCACCACTAAAAATTGGAGATCGTGTCTGGTTATCCACAAAAAATATTCGTTTGAAGGTTCCATCCATGAAATTCGCCCCTCGTTTTATTGGTCCATATAGGATCATTCAAGTTATCAATCCAGTATGTGTGAAACTCCTTCTTCCTAAGAGTCTTCGGATTTCTAATGCCTTCCATGTATCTTTGCTCAAACCTCTTATTATCAACCGTTTTTCAACTCCTCCCTCAGCTCCGCAGCCAGTTCAAGTCCATCAGGAGGAGGATTTTGAGATTACCGAGGTACTAGATGCAAAAATTTCGCGAGGGGTCCTCCACTTCCTCGTTCATTGGAAGGGCTTTGGTCCTGAGGAGCGCTCTTGGATCAAAGCTGAAGATCTTAATGCTCCTGCTCTTTTGAAGAAGTTTTACTCCAAAAATCCGGACAAGCCCGGTTCCAGGCGTTCTGTGCCCACCTTTAAAAGGGGGGGTACTGTCACTCACCGGACCGTGAGTGCCTCTTCCCGGACATTTAGGAACCGTGGCCGTCCACCATCCTGAGGGTCTGCGCATGCGCAGCCCTTTTCTATACTTCAGTGTATACCCCTTTAACTTAATTGGCAGATCAGGCAACCTCCCTATATTAAGCACCTGTGGTCACTACCACGTTGCCTGATCTTGGAGTCTCATTCCTCATGAGTCTCTGAAGGTGTTCCTGTATTACTCGTGTATTCAGCGCTGCTGATTCCTGTGGTTTCCTAACCACTTCTACTACTGTGGTTCCATACCACTTCTACCATCAACTGTATCATCATGACTGTTTGCTGATTCCTATCCGCTGCCTCCGTGCACTACAGTCTTCTACACCACTTCAACGGTATTTTATATCTATGTGACTGTTTGCTCATTGCTATCCGCTGCCTCCGTGCACTCCAGCTTTTACCTCACTCACCTGCTTCTCATCAAGTCTGTTTGCTGATTTCTATCCGCTGCCACCGTGCACTACAGTCTCCTGCTTGCAACTCGCCTGTGTTCAACATCGTGACTGCCAGCTGACTACTATCCGCTGCCTCTGTGCACTACAGTCTCCTGCTTGCAACTCGCCTGTGTTCAACATCGTGACTGCCAGCTGACTACTATCCGCTGCCTCTGTGCACTACAGTCTCCTGCTTGCAACTCGCCTGTGTTCAACATCGTGACTGCCAGCTGATTACTATCCGCTGCCTCCGTGCACTACACTCTCATCTCATCTTTGCTGTGACTTCCTCGAGACTGCCGCTTTTCATTACCATCTGCTACACTTCGTGATCTACAGCTCCTGCCCTGCGCTGCACTCCTGTTTCCCATCGCTGTTGGTTCCTGTGGTTGCTACTGGTTACCTCCGTGTGCCGCTGAGTCCTGCCGCTGTGGTCAGCGCTATCGTCCATCTCCTGCTGATCCACTCTCCACGCCTTCACGTGTTCCACTGGTCTCTACCCTCCTGTCAGCATTGGATTTGTATCTCTTCTACTACCCTCTGCTGGATCATCTCCATTCTCCTGGGTTTCCTATGAGTCCAGTTCCACGTGTTGCTGACTCCTGTGGATTCGTGTCCCTGTCGGTCTACTCACCTGTGCGCTGCACCTGCTAGACCGCTGCTTCACCTATCCAGGGACTTCCTATCCAGTCGGTCTCCAGCCGCTCAGGTACCGCTGCAATCCCATCTGACTGCTACTGCTGAACCACGGTATGCATACTTCTCATTGACTGTGCTGTGTATTGCATATCTTGCTGGACTGTGTTTGGTTCTCTCTGGAGTCTGCTATCCGCTGAGTCTATTGCCATCATTGACTTTGTTATCATTGTGCTGGACTACTTCAAGAGACTTTCTAGATTGCAGACCTGATCAGTCATTTACATATATATATATCTATATTGTGCATATTACTGTGGATCGTGTATAAGGTGCCTGTGTATATCCTGTGTTGCAGTCTTCCCCCGTGCACCTCCTCACATATATATTCAGTGGTACAACTTGCTGATGTCAGACCACTGATCCCTGTTTCCGGTATCTCCTGTTCCATTATCCTCTCACATAGCAGTGGTACTACTTGCTACCGCAGACCACTGACTACCTGGATACCTCCACTTGGATTCCATTCCTTCACTCAGACAGCGGTACAACTTGCTACCCGCAGACCGCTGACTCTCATCACCTCCTTGTTTCTGTTGGACATTCCTCCTCACTATAGCAGTGGTACAACTTGCTATCGCAGACCACTGACTACCTTTACGTGTCCTTGTCCATACAGTTCCTTGTGTATCATTACCTCATTATTACCAGTGTTGCTAGTCATAGACTTTCCTGAGCATCTCATCGGCCATCATTTCATGTTCCGTGATCACCCAGCTACCAGAGTACCCTATTACCATCTACATTGCTCTGGTAAGCCTACCATCTGGTGATCCCTGGGTAAAGACTCCTAGTGCCCGTGACAATCACTGAGGCACGTGTGAGCACGCCCAGCACTTTGTTTGGTCTAAAACCTTACCCTCCCAATAATGATAATCATTCTCAAGGATGCCTGCTCAAGTCCGAATATTACGGACTGGCATCGCTGGGTGTGTCTCTTTTCTAACCATGGGGTTGTAGTACTTACGGACGTAATGCTACTCAGACAATAGCCCCTCGCACTTTCTCCAAGCTCCAGGGTTTCCAAATTTTCCTTTACCCCTGAATTGAATAGAGTAATTGGCTGGACTGATTATGCTACTAACTTCTTGCTCCCCAATACCTCCTTATCATTACCTGAACCAGTCTCTGTCACCTGCTAATAATCAAAAGAATTAACCGTCCTCAGAAGGGAGTGAAATGAGAGAACACAAAACAGGAAAAACTACAACTTCATGCTGGACAACAGTCTTAGCCTTTGGCTCAGGTGCTACTAACTGCATTCGAGGCCTTCCAGTACAGACTCATGAGTGCCCTTGGACCCTTCTCTGAGTGTTGGCCCCTCTGCAGTGGGTGGAATGGGCACCAGTGTGTCTCTGCTACCCTTGAAGCCGTGATGCTGGTAGCCTACACCTGGTACCTGTCTGTCAAATAACCTAAGCTTAAGAAATTTCTGCTCCACAACTTACTCTCCCAATCCAACATCCTGACAGTTAGTGTGACTTTTCAGGAAACAGTGTTTTGGACGTTCTTGGTTGCTGTCTCACTATTTACCTTCTCTCAAGGTCTAACCTAGCCTCCCAGTTACAATCTCATCTCACGAGGGGTCAAGAATATTTCAAAAACTGACAGGTTAGGAGTCTGCCCAGGAGTGATCTCTTGGCGGCGGGAAAGGACTAGTGGCCGAAGCTATCAGTCACTTCAATCAAGTTCCAACTCTTATTCTATTCAATTCGTTCTACCGAGTACCACTACTTTATGTTCACACTGGTTTATGGCTAACTGAAAGTATATGATTTGTTACCACTACTCATACATTATACATCTATTATTAATAACATGAATACCCCTATCATCTATTATAACTCTAGGACTATCACATTAAATAACAAAAGTTTTGAGTATGACACAGTAATACATTAGACACATTTCAATACACCTCTACCCAAACATTTTTCATTGGTACACCTGTGTATACTTGAGGATCCTGCATGGTGGTAAATGGATGACGTATATTTGTTTTACCTGGAGGAAAACCCATCAGCAGGAGGGATATGGGATGGCTCTATTGGTCTACCTTGTCCATCTCTCCAGAGTCCGCCAGACTCCTCACCACATCTCTTCACCTTCCAGTCAGTTTATCCCTCAGGTAACCCAAATCTTCCTATATTAACCAATATGTGTATGCGTACATGTGTGTGTGTGTGTTCACATTTTAAAACTAAAACAATACAACGAAAAACAAAACAAAACATAGATTTGTTAACTGTCACATAAAACCCTGCTGTCTATTTGACAGCTATGTTCGCCCTTGTGTGACAGCCATGTATGGTCGTGTGTGTAAGTGTGGACTTTACTAGTAGCTACTTCAGTTGGTAACTGTGTCACTGTATAACATCCTCTATGTAGTGTCCTAATCATGTGCTGGTATTGCTATAAAACGATTTCTCAGTCACCTCATTGTCGCCCTCTAGACTAGAAAAATGCTAAAGACCAATGTATATAAATCGATTTTCCCTCTGCTAACTCACATGTCATTCTCAGTACCTCATATTCAGCTACTTGACTAAGTGGGAAAGGCAGAGGGGTCTATTTCTATAACACTTTCTTCAAATATAACAGTATCTAGTACATGCCTGTCTAACAGTGAAAAAATATAAAACATGAAAATTCTACATTTTCTAGGGTTCACATTATGTCGTATCTTGTGGTAAAAATCCTACTCCAATGTTCTATACAGAGATGCATATCTGTATGCCTAACCTCTAGCATTCTTCTGTCCTCCTGTCCTCCCCACCCTTTGTGCATCCATATAAAGGCACATTTTTTGTACAGGAGGCACGAACCAAAACAAAAATATGAAACAGATATGCAATCTATAAAACATGAATCATATTTCCACAACAGAACCTTTCTGCTTAAAAAAATCAGCAGTTTCTATACACATGAAAACAAAACCCCTAACTGTTTCTGTAACTCATGTCAATCTAGTGTGTGTATCTCTGAATTTGTCTTATGTAAAAGAAATAAAATATGTTTTAGCCCCATTGTTAAGACTGTGTCTGATTTTATCTCTACCAGAGCAGAGAGAGAGAGAGAGAGAGAGAGAGAGGGAGAGAGAGAGAGATAGAGAGAGAGAGAGAGATAGAGAAAGAGAGTGAGAGAGATACTAGCGTTTGTGTAAAGAATGAGAAATAGGAAAGCAATGAATGATGGGAATATAAAGATTTGAATACAAACATACATGTAGAAAGGGAGATTTTTACAACAAAATGACAGCTGGATTGGACTCTGACTTTATAGGGAAATGGCTGTATTCATTCCACTGCTCCCCTTAGCTATTTGCTAACTATGACCCCTCCCCATACTTGACTAGGGGGTCTTAACAGTGCAATCCAGTGTCGTCCGTGATTTGTTCATTAAGAACTCGGTATAACATCGACTACATACCTTTTCAACGGACTTTCATAACTTATAATAGAGGAATGTAAAAATTTACTCTTAGTGACTCATATTTTCTCTGAAATACATAAAACGATATTTTGGAGCAAAGTATGTACATACTTCATTGTTGGATAATGATTCTCAGCCAAACAAATTATCATGAGTCACTGCAGCCTAAAACAAAAGAGTGTTCCAATTGTCTATTGTTAATTTGTCTTTCAAGAGTGATTCTTCTATTTCTCTATCTCCCCCCCCTTTTTATCACTAAGTCTATACTCCTTTTGTGTCCCCTTTACCTGTGAGAAGAAAAACAAGATAGTTATCTTAAAACAGCAAACAAAACAAACATTTCCATTCCTTGCCATCGGCCAGCGATTTAGGGAAACAAACATGTGACAATATAAAACAAACAAACAAAATCAATAAAGATTACTTTTTAAACTCAGTTTCTTCCTAAAAGTACACACTAATACTTACCATAGATTAAACCCCCCCTGGTTGTAGGACTGCAATGTCTGACCTGAACTCTAGAGTTGGTTATAGTTCTCCCCCAAAGTATTAATGGCTATGGGATGTGCAATCAATTGTTGGGGAACCTCTGAAACTTGTGTACGCCTCCTTTGTGGGTGTCTATGTGGTTCCCAACCCAGGTATCCCTTTTTCTCTCTACACAGTTCCTACTCCAGTGTCCCTTCTTAAGGCAGTAACAACACGTCCCTGTCATGTCTGCACACTGTTTTGCTAGGTGTCCTATTTTATTGCATTGAAAACACTTCCTCAACTCATGTTGTTTCTCTAACTTTTTACAATCTCTTGCGAAATGGCCTTCTTCGTTACACTTAAAACACCTGATTTTTCTATGTTTCTTATTATGTGGGTTGTATGCTGGTGGTCGGGTGTGCAGACCCTCTAATGCTGGGATACTTACTATCATTACCCTATCACTTAGTGTCTCTTTCTGTTTATTCATACTTCTATCATGTTCTATAGCTGACTCCCTGAGAACACTTACAGTACTTCCTCTCCAGTATGGTAATGAAGTTTGCACCCTTTTTTTCAAGTTTTCCCTAAGTCCATCCATTAGAACGTTAACAGCAACCTCTCTGTAATCTTCATTATCTTTTATGTCTAATACCCCAGTATATTTGACCATCTCCATCAGAGCCCTGCAAAAGTAGTCTGTTGCATTTTCACTATCCTCTTGCCTGATAGTAAAAACTTTACTCCAGTCCACTATCACTGGAAAATATATGGCCAACCGTGTGATTATTTGTCTGATATTGTCCTGATTATCATCCTCGGTTAAGGATTCATCCTCCTCCAACATACAATCCTTAATGAACTTTTGTATATCAGTATTGAGAGGAAGACAGGTCTTTAATAATACTCGCCAATCGTTATTAGTTGGTTCATACACATTACCGTAATATCTAATAAACTGCTGACATTTGGCCAAATCTTTCCTAGGATCAGGGAAGTCAGACAAAATTGAAAATGTTTCAGACCTAGTGCATGGATCATACTTTGCTACATGTTTTAAGGGAACATCACTATTCCTGTCTGCTTTCCCATTGGGAACTGCTGTTGTGCAGACAGGATGTAAGTCTACCAAATCATTAAAACTAGTTGCTGAAATTGCTGCTGCGGTACAATGGATGTCTCCCCCTGTTTCATTATTCTGACCACTTTCAGCAGCTGCCCCTGCTGGTGGGACCGTCCCTCTTCTTTGTCCTGAAACATTACTTTTAACATTACTTAAAACAACATACACGTTACTAGTTACAGTTTTCACATTTTTGGTATTGGCTGTACTTCCCGCCTCGACCGAATTTATCGGGGGCGTGTTTGCGCTCAGTTCGCCATGCTTTGCAACGCACACTTCCGGAATGCTTGTTTCCGGTACGCTTACTTCCGCTGAACACGCGTTTTTCGCTACTCTCACTTCCGCTGTGCGTTCGCTGCTCTGCCACGTGTTACCTTCCATTTGCCACGATTTTAAACAATGATTATGTGCATTTCTTTACTTTCGTTGACTTAATCAACCGTACTTTATCTTTTACGGTATTTAGTACCTCTGCATTAAAACTCCCTGTTGTTGGGAAAGGCCTATCACAATCTTTGGTCATTTCGACCCACGTGTCACAATACACAGTTGCGTATGCACCATATTTTACACACATGAGAAATCTCGCTGACTCAATAGGACCTTCCTTAGGCAGTAAATTGGCAATCTCTAGCGTATGCTTAGCACCCATGTTGAACAATATATCTTCTACCCGGAACACAGACACACCGCAATGCTCTGTTCCTTCCGGCCAACAATACCCTTTTATCTGGAATACAGACACACTGCAATGCTCTGTTCTTTCCACCCAACAATTTCAACTCTGTTGCTATAATCACCGCTAGAGATCTATAATGCTCGGTGAACGTATTTCCTTTAGCCGCGTTCACTCACTTTTCTCGCACTAGGCGAGGATCCCTAATACAGAAATATCACTGTGGGCCCCAAGGGCTATCAGCTCCTCGATACCCTGGCTCAACCACAAAAATCTGCTGAGTTTATTATAACTGGGAGAACAAAGTCGATATAATCAACCAGCCTTTCCAACATAATTCCTCCTAGCTGCTTCACCAATGCGCACTAACGGTGCGGTTAGATCGCACTGCCTACCAATACTAATTATTAGCAAACCTTGCAATCTATTGGTAGCACTTTTGCGAAAACTACGTTTTCGCATTCGGTATACCTGCCCTGTATACCGTCCTTCAGTTGGGCAATCCGCCTCGTCAGACAGCAACTGAGTACAATGAATAATAACAGTGTATCTACGTTACAAAAATCGCACACTATACACCTTTTCTGCGCAGAAAATTGAAAGTTCCCAACAACCGTAATAATGTCTCAGAGGCTTTCACAAGTAATTATACTAGGCATATAATAACTATCAAAACGATTGTTCAACCACGTGGCAAATCTACCGGAAGTTCGCGTACGCACAGCAGGAAATACACATACGCTCAGCAATGCAATACACTTTAAAACGTGAAACGACAATAAAAAGAAACATTTTTCTTTCTTGTCCCTAGATTCTAATTAGCGTTCCTTCAGTCTATGCAAAAACGGACATTCAGTCCCTCAACATTAAGTGAACCACAGGTCTTGAACACAATGCGTTCTTTCCTGCTTTATGCGACGCATCCGTCAATCCACCCTTTGTTGAGGAACCGAATAACGTAAGCGTTGCATACCTGCCAGTAACGTAATTCCTAACTCACGAGCCCCCAAATTATTAAAGTAATTCTATCATTTTAAAATAAGCATTGCCCAATCAATTGTATGTGTTTCCAAAGCACAAAGTTATTTATTTTTAGTAGATGTAAATAGTCAACAATTCAATACATTATTATATTCTAATAAAGTCAAGTACAGCCAATACCAAAAGTTACATACCAATGCAATTGCTTGCGCACGCTGCTCACCCACGGGACCCGGTGGACAGTATATCTGTTAGAATACTGTGTCAGAGTTGACTGAGGTCTGGATGCACAGCTATGAATATATATACAGTCAGTGTTTCATTGTGAACAATAGAGATGATGTAGATTGTTTCTATAGGTCCAGACGTTGGGTGGGTCCAGGCAAGACAGGTAATAGGTTGATTCAATCTAAGGAATCCAAAGGTGGGGGTCTTCTCTCCAGGGGGTCTGCTCCTTTCATAGCCATCATCATACAAAGGTTTACTCTCTAATATCAATAACTCAAGTATGCAATGTGCGATCTCTTCGCCGACTGCACCGGACAGCTGCTGATGATTAGGGCTTCAATATAATATCAGGCATGACACCTTTCCTATAACCTAAACCTTTTTATAACACTACAATGTACATATAATCACTATATATATATATATATATATATATATATATATATATAGACTAATAATAAGCCGCATACTATCTGCTCCTGAATTACAGTGTAACAGAACCAATATGAAATTATATAAATAACTAACTGTTGTAATGCGAGTGTGTGCGTGCGTATTTTACCGTGCGAACGCACCACGCCACATAACACGTGGCGTACGCTTCGCAATACGCACGGCAAACCAATATTAAACCAATATACTTTCGTTCATCCAATTATACGACTTCAACAGTGGTAATCCTTATTATTACCATTTGATGTCCGAATTGGATTTCTTCTGCTATTAAATCTGTTCTCCATTTGTCTCACTGGGAACTTCCCTGGAGGGCCGCGACCTGCAGGGTGGAAGCCGCTGAAGCCCAAATTCCCTTGCGGGAGTCACTGGTGAATACCTTCCACCTTGTTAGACTCCACGCCTCTAGGGAAGTCTAGCCAACACCAGTTGAGACAGCAGAATCTCACTCATCTATTCATGAGCTAACCTGACAGTAAGAACCAGCCATGACAGATCCTGAGAGAGAACCCTCTGCTAAAGATTTACTTCAACATATGCTTGGTAGATTGGAATGTCAAGATGCCATGCAGACTCAACTATTCCAGTGCCTTCAGTCACTGGCTACTCTTATGGACAAATTTCAAGTTTCTCCACCTCTGCCTACTACGATACAGACATCTGTGCATCCAGTTGTTCCAGAGACATCTTTAAATTCTTCCACCCTATGCCTGCCAACTCCTTCTAAATTTGATGGCAATCCTAAGTCTTGCAGAGGCTTCCTGTATCAATGTCTTATTCTGTTTGAACTTCTTCCATTTAATTTCCCTTCCTCAAGGGCTAAAGTTGCATATATTATTTCTCTTTTATCTGGGCCTTCCCTCTTTGGGAACGGAATGATAATCTTTTGAATGATTGCACTGCCTTCATCTCTACTTTTAGGAGGGTTTTTGACAAACCAGAACGAGTTATTTCCAGTATCCTCCGCTTACACCAGGGTTTGCTCTCTGTGGTCCAATATGCAATAGAATTTCGGACTCTCTCTTCTGAATTGCAATGGAACGATGAAGCCCTGGTGGCTACCTTCTGGCATGGTCTTTCCGATAAAATCAAGGATGCTTTGTCTTCTCAATAACCACCAGCAACCTTCGACTCTTTAATTTCAGTATGTAATAGAGTGAATATTAGATTCCGTGAGAGATCTTCTGAGAAAGAGAATCCTAGACGTTCATTTTCTCGAGTAACCCCTCAATTTCAATCTTCTGGTTCTTCAGATGAACCTATGCAGTTGGGTCATTCTCGTTTAACTCCTGAGGAGAGAGAGAAGAGAATCAAGAATAAACTTTGCCTTTATTGTGGGGATGCCGGACTTGTTCTTAAACTTTGTTCTAAATGGTCGGGAAATGCCAGACCTTAGCTTGTTCATGAGAGGTCAGGCTGGGGGCTTTTCATCACTCTCCAAATTTTCCTTTTAATCAAGTTTGTTCGTTTCCTGTCAGTTTACATTGGTCCTCTGAAACTGCTCATACTACTGCCCTATTGCTTCAGGAGCTGCGGGAAATTTAAATTCTCTACATCTTGTTAAACAGTTGGCTCTTCCTACTATGCATTTGGTGAACTTTATTACGATTAATGGTATTGATGGAGCTCGCATCACCAATGGTTCCATTCAGTTTCGCACTAAGCCATTTTGCCTACAAGTAGGAGCACTCCATCGGGAGGAAATTTCCTTTCTTGTTCTACCTCTTACTTCCAGGTTTAGGTTTCTAGGTTTACCATGGCTTCATCTCTACTAGCCACAACTAGATTGGCCTTCTTCTCAGATTACAGCATCGGGGAAAACCTGTATAAGAAGATGTTTTACGCAAGTCAAGCCTTTAAGGACTCTTCTTACTTTACCAGACTCTAATACTTCTGTTTGGCCACCACAGTATTCCTTGTTTGCTGATGTTTTTTCAATAAATCTAACGCTGAACAATTACCTCCTCATTGTCCATGGGATTGCCCCATCGATCTTATTCTAGGTAAAATGCCACCCAAAGGACGTGTTTATCCTTTATCATTGCCTGAGACTGAGGCTACCACCAATTATATTAAGGAAAAATCTACAAAGAGGCTTTATTAGACCTTCCACCTCTCCAGCTGGAGATGGTTTCTTTTTTTTAAAGAAGAAAGATGGAACCCTTCGTTCCTGCATTGATTATAGAAGCTTGAATACCATTACAGTAAAAAAACGATACCCCATTCCATTAATTACTGAATTATTTGATCGCATTAAGGGTGCAAACATTTTTTCTAAATTAGATCTTCGAAGAGCATGCAATCTTATTAGAATACGAGCTGGAGATAAATGGAAGACTGCATTCAACACACGAGATGACCATTATGAATATCTTGTTATGCCCTTTTGTTTGTGCAATGCGCCTGCAGTCTTTCAGAGTTATGTCAATAAAATTTTACGTGACCTCCTGTATTCTTCTGTGGTGGTGTACCTTAATGATATATTAATTTTTTCAAAAGATCTCCAGTCTCATCGCCTCCATCTTGCTGAAGCTCTTTCTCGATTACGGCAGAACAGTCTGTATTGTAAATTGGAGAAATGTGCTCCTTTTAAGTCACTGAGATACCCTTCCTAGGATATATTGTGTCCGGAACCGGTCTGCGGATGGATTCCGAGAAAGTTCGGGCTATTCTGGAGTGGCCTTGTCCTAATACACTTAAAGCTATCCAACGGTTTTTGGGTTTTGCCAATAATTACAGACGTTTTATCTATGGTTATTCCACCATTGTGGCTCCATTAGTGGCTCTTACCAAGAAAGGTGCTGACACTCAACATTGGCCTCCAGAAGCATTTTGCAGCATTTTCTTTCCTTAAAAAGACTTTTTCCACTGCTCCTGTTTTAAAGCAATCCGACCTCTCCCTCCCATTTTTTCTCGAAGTTGATGCATCTACAATGGGAGTTGGAGCTGTTCTTTCATAGAAGTCCACTCAAGGGAAACTTCATCCTTGTGCTTTCTTTTCTCATAAATTTCTACCAGCAGAAAGGAATTATTCTATAGGCGATAAGGAGTTATTGGCTATTAAATTAGCATTGAGCGAATGGCGCTATTTGTTGGATGGGGCTCGACATATTGTTACAGTTTTTACTGATCACAAAAATCTCCTGTATCTCCAATCTGCCCAATGCCTAAATCCTCGTCAGGCACGTTGGTCGCTTTTCTTCTCACGTTTTAACTTACATGTTACATTTATCCCTGGACCAAATAATAAGAAAGCTGATGCATTGTCACGAGCTTTTGACAATATTGAACCTGAAAATTTTCTGGATCGTCCCATTCTGGATCCAAAGTGTGTTAATGCCATCAATCTTTCCAAGAATCCCACTCCCCCTCCAGGGAAATCTTTTGTTCCTCTCAATTTACGGAAGAGACTATTGATTTGGTTTCATGCCTCACGTTTTGCTGGACATCTGGGAGCTTGGAAGGACTTTGAATTGATTTCCCGACAATATTGATGGCCTAAATTTCAGTCTGAAGTCTGAGTTTTTAGCTACTTGTGCAGTCTGTGCCCAACATAAGTTCTCTCGTCAGCCTCCGTTGGGTCTTCTTCAACCTCTTCCTGTACCTTCTAAACCATGGACTCATATTTTGATGGACTTCATTACTGATGTACCTGCTAGCATAAATTATAATACCATCTGGGTTATCGTTGACCATTTTTCCAAAATGGCACACTTCGTTCCTCTGGTTGATCTGCCTTCTTCTGCTGTTTTCGCCCAACATTTTGTGAAAGAGATTTTTCGCGTTCATGGTTGCCCTTTAAAAATTGTCTTGGATATAGGGGTCCAATTTGTATCCATGTATCTCTGTGTAATCTTTTGGGCATCCGGCAAAAGTTTTCTTCTTCTTACCACCCACAGACCAATGGGCAAATGGAGAGGGTTCACCAAGACCTAGAGACTTTTCTTAGGATTTTTTCATCTACTAACCAAGAAGATTGGGTTGATATGTTACCATGGGCTGAATTTGTGCATAACAATGCTTTTCATGAGTCATTTTTCGCAACTCCTTTTTCCATCATTTATGGCACACACCCTTGAATTCCTGAGTTTTCGGCTTTACCCTCTACCCAGATTCCAAATGGTAATTCCTTGAGACAGGACTTCCTTTCCACATGGGCACAAGCTTGAAGAGCATTGAAGAAATATTCCTCTCTGTAAAAATTATTTGCAGATAAGAAACTTAGAGCTGTACCTCCTTTGAGAGTTGGTTACAAAGTCTGGCTGTCGACTAAGAATATTCGTCTCAGGGTTCCCTGAATGAAGTCCGATCCTCGTTATATTGGTCCTTATAGGATCTCTCAAGTTATTTCTCCAGTATGTGTTAAACTTCAGTTTCCTTCAGCTCTTCGGATTACCAACACCATCCATATCTCTCTTTTAAAACCTGTGGTCATAAATCGGTTCTCTACTACTTTTACCTCTCATGTTCAGCCTGAGATCCAGCAAACTGAAGATTTCGAGATCAAACAGTTATTGGATTCCAAGTACTCCAGAGGGGTATTGAAGTACTTAGTTGACTGGAAAGATTTTGGTCCCGAAAAGAGATCTTGGGTACAAGCATCTGATGTCGATGCACCCCTTCTTTTGAAGAAATTTCATGCCAAATTTCCCAGGAAGCCTGGTCCTAGGTGTTTGGTGACCACATTTAAAGATGGGGGTACTGTCACACTCCGTTCCCCAGGTATCTCCACCCGAGCCTCTAAACACTGACTAAATCTCTCTTCTTAGTACAGGCTGTCAGCTATGCCTTGTACCTGTTATTACTTCACCTGTGTGTTAGTCAGTTCTGCTATTGGTCAGCCTCCCTTTATAAGGCCCCTCCTTTCACCCTTTCATTGCTGCTTGTTCAAGTCATACCTGACCTGATTCTGATGTCTCCTCTGTGTTCCACATCTCTGTGGTAAGCTGTGCTTCATCACTGCTGTGTGTCTGGACTCCACTGATCTCTACGCACCTGTTCCGCTTACCTGTGGTAATCGCTGTGATCAACATCCACTGCCTACTCAACCTGCACCACTGATTACTTCTGCAGTGTTCCACATCTCTGTGGTAAGCTGTGCTTCATCACTGCTGTGTGTCTGGACTCCGCTGATCTCTGTGCACCTGCTCCGCTTACCTGTGGTAATCGCTGTGATCAACATCCACTGCCTACTGGGCCTGCCCCATTGACAACTACTGCCGTGTTTCACATCTCTGTGGTAAGCTCTGCTTCATCGCTGCTGTGTGTCTGGACTCCGCTGATCTCTGCACACCTGATCCACTTACCTGTGGTAATCGCTGTGATCAACATCCACTGCCTACTCAGCCTGCACCACTGACTACTGCTGCCGTGTTTCACCTCTCTGTGGTAAGCTGTGTTTTATCGTTGCTGTATATATCTGGACTCTGCTAATTTCAGTGCACCAGTTCCACTACCGTGGTAATCGTTATGATCAACGCCCGCTATTCATCCTGTCTGCACAGCTGACTACTGCTGTTGCGTTCCACAGCCCTGTGGTAAGCTGTGGCTCATCATTGCTGTATGTATCTGGACTTTGCTGATCTCTGTGCACCAGTTCCACTACTCATGGTAATCGCTGTGATCAATACCGGCTACCTACTCGGCCTGCACTACTGACTACTGCTGCCTTATTCCATATCTCTGTGGTAAGCTGTGGCCCATCGTTGCTGTATATATCCGGACTCCGCTGATCCTTGTGCACCAGTTCCATTATCGTGGCAATCACTAAAATCAATGCCTGTTATCTATCCTGGCTACACCACAGGCTACTGCTGTTTCGTTCCACATCCCTGTGGTAAGCTGTGGCTCATTGTTGCTGTATATACCTGACTCTGCTGACCTCAGTGTACCTGTTTCACTTATCCGAGGGAACAACGCTTGCTATCTACTCTATCAATATCGTTGTCTAGTGCTGGCTCGCTTTACATCTCCGTAGTGAGCAGTGATTCATTCCTGCTGCATATCTGGATTTCATTGATCTGTTCATCCCCAGTAACTTCATTGAACTTTGTATTATGTTCCCCTCCTTAGTGGTATAAGTGGTGACTTTGCTTATGAGGTATTCAGTCTGAATTATTGAACTTTATTGATGGTTCCTACTCTCTGTATATTATCGTGATCATCATCTGCAGTTTACTCAACCTTCAATGAGCTTTGTATTATATTTTACAATAATGTGGTAATCCTTATTATCACCATTTTATGTCCGAATTGGATTTCTTCTGCTATTAAATCTGTTCTCCATTTGTCTCACTGGGAACTTTCCTGGAGGGCCGCGACCTGCAGGGTGGAAGCTGCTGAAGCCCAAATTCCCTTGCGGGAGTCACTGGTGAATACCTTCCACCTTGTTAGACTCCACGCCTCTAGGGAAGTCTAGCCAATACCAGTCGAGACAGCAGGATCTCACTCATCTATTCGTGAGCTAACCTGACAATAAGACATTGAGGATTCCGAAAGAATTCCTAACTGACAAGGGCAGTCCTTTCATGTCAAAATAGATGAAAGAGTTAAGGCAGCTAGTTGACATAAAAGCCCTAGCTTAACCATACTTTTAAATAAATGATTAGAAGGGTAGTGGCTCAAGAAAATAAAGATTGAGATAAATTACTCCCTTTTCTAATGTTCGCAGTATTAAAAGTACCACAATATTCAACAGGGTTTAGTCCATTTGAGCTTTTGTATGGACGACAACCTAGGAGCATTTTGGACATCCTCAAGGAAGGTTGGAAGCAACAAAAACCCAAGAAGCCAAATGTAGTTGTTTGTTGCTCAGTTGTCTAGAAGGATGAGACAAATAGGTCCTCTGGTGAAATAACATTTAAAGGATAACCAGGAACATCAGAAAAATATTATGACTCTTCAGTAGTCCGTTCTTTCAAACCAGGAAAATAAGAGTCCATCAGTTGGGAGGTACAAATTTATCATGTCATTTTACTAAATCCTTGGCATGAGGAAAGGTCTATATCTTCAATGCTTGTTGTTAAAACAGAAGACTGGGAGGTACCCATTGAGACCTCCATGACACCACCTCGAAGGCAGTAGCTGGTATAAATGGTGGTACGTAAAGTGATGTATTTTCTCTTATTCCTGGGCATACCACTCTGATAGAGCATGATATGATCTCACCCACTTGGGTCCTGGTTAAGCAATGGTCCTACAGTATACCCAAGGCCAGATGTGCTGCAGTGAAGTGGGGAGTTGAAAACATGGTTCAACTGGATGTTGTGAAAGAATCCATAAGCTAGCGGATTAGTCCAATTGTGTTGGTCCTGAAGCCCAATGGGACAATACACTTTTCCAATGACTTTAGACAATTAAATAATGTCTCCCGGTTTGACACTTGTCCTATGCCATGAATAGATGAACTGGTAGAGAACCTAGCTCGGAGTGAGTATCTGACTACTTTAGACCTCACAAATCACAAAGGGTTATTGGCAGATACCTGTAGAAGCCACTTCTACAACCAATATGGCATTCTTTACAGCTGAGAGTTTATTTCAAGATATAGGGTATTGCCTTTTTGGTTATTTTACTCTTTAAGATCTGAGGAGATATGACAGCTAGAATTTTTTCTACAGGTAAGATAGGCAAGTATCCTTGCAGTTATTTTGAAGTTTTTTCAGACATTCTGGTTAGAGCTTCTGCTTTACCATTAAAAGTACCCGTTCTCTAGGTCACTATAAGTTCAATCATGTGAAAAATAGTGACCACCAAGCCTGTTGGGAATTGAGTCTTTTTACTTTTTTAAGGTATTCAAGATTCCAGCTATCAGTATAAATTGTGATCAGAATATTCGTGCCTTCCAAAAGATGACGCCATTGTTTCAAAGCCAGTTACAGCTTAAACACACAGTTATGCTTCTCATTCTTATGTACTGTGAGGGCTAATCTGGGTTTTCTTAGTAGAGATTAACTTTTCAAAATCTACTGAATCTAACAAAAAAAATAGAGTTTTAGCAAATTTTGAATCTCTGATTGACCTTTTGACCTTTAGTTCTGAAAGTGAGATAAAACATCACTTTCAGATTATGTCAAAATCTTGCAAGCTGTGTATCTTATTTTGTGCTGGGAAGCAGGTTGTAAAGGTTTAAGATCCTGCAGTAGTTAGCAGTGGAACTAAGTACAAACAAATAATATTGCTAATGATTAGTGCATATTAAATAATACAGTGGCAATCACAGCCCTATAAAAGGGAAGTTGTAAATGAGATACTGTATCTGTCCTTTTATCTGCTAGACAGGGAACAGTGTAGAAGTATGCTGCTACTGTACAATGAAAGAGGGTATCTTATAAGTGCCATTACTAAAAAATAATTATGCTCCAGGCACTGTTAATTTATCTGATGTGTTGAATCTTTTTCAAACATAATGAAATGTTTAATAATTAAATAATACCTCTAAAACTTAGTTAATGCATCAGCAAAACATTAGCTAAGCTAATAAATATATTTATGCTATTGTGAGAAAATTAATCAGGCAGCAAAAAAAAATCTGTTTTACTCAAATAGACTTCTACTAATTGAATCATTATTCAATACTATATTAATTACCAAGTTGAAATCTTCTCACATTATATTATTCAACATTGCATGTGAGTGTTAGTTGCATTGCAAAACATTGTTGTTGAATAATTATTGTTGTTTTCGGTTCATTTCATTGCAAACATGTCAAATTGACCAAAGCAATGTTACATAGCAGATGAGGCAGAGGAAGCAGTAAAAAGTGTATGGAAAACAACAAATAGAGAAATCCTGAAGATTTAAGTGTGGCAATGTCGGGTTAAGTGTTTAAACACTTAACCTGCAGGGGCCCGACATTGCCGCTTTAAATTCAGATTAATAGAAGTCGCGATGACACTAAACAGTAGTGCCAGACAGCTCTTCAGTCGAAGTCACTTGCGGTCAGCATTCTGCTCAATTGGTGATCTGCAGAGTCGGTTTCAATGTAAGTCTATTAATATTTACTTCGGTTTTAAGACTTTCGTTTTTTCTTTGTAGGTCAAGTGGGTGTCGTAATTGTGGTAATTGTATTAACGATTACCACCGCTTTTCAGGATGCCCACAGGTTCCTCATGGTGCGTTGCGACACTCGCCGTGCCCCCCCTTCACTTGCCAGGGCTACCTCCTCCTACCCCGGGTCCAAGCTAAAAAATGGCACCTCTTTAGGGTGGGAAGCCAGAGTATTACTACAAGCCAGTGGGAAGCCAGAGTATACTACAGTTGAATATTTCACTCATCTGTATTGTTATAGCCTATATGGTGATTTCAGTAATGCTACCTCCATTGCTCCCCACTTAGTACTGTGCCATTGTTTGTCTTCTCATCCCCAGAATCTACTTACCACTGGCTCCCACTTGACTCTTTGTCTCTGGGAGCGTATATGCCACTAGCCACGCCCCCATCTGCTTTTGGCCATGCCCCCACCAATTACATTCTTGTCTCTTGGTAAAGGGCTATCAAGAACGGCCACTGTTCTTATAGAGGTGCTTTTTTGATTTGACTTTCGTGCCGGCCACCCTAATGGGGGATATAATGGAATTTTACAGTGGTACTACACTACAGCTATTTATTTATTTACAGAGTTACTTCATTTATGAATGATGTTCCTGGAGCACGTGCACATCAATTGCCTCAATATGACATCTGACTAAGGGTACTGCATGTTAAACAATTCAAAAGAAACTTAACAGTTTGCGAAACCGCAGCAGCCTGACATGATGATGATGATTCCTTGTAGTTCCACAAGAGACAGTAATGGTGGCATTATGCGCTGAGTGTCATGTTACTACATATACATTTGCTTCTGAGTTTGTACTATGCAATTTCAGTTTTTAAAAATGAACAAAATAAATGTATATTCATTACTACATTCAAGGTTATCTTTTAATTGTTTAACTATTCAATGTTTAAAATATCTACAGTATAAATGTTTTTCTTTTCCCTATACTGCATTGTGTTAAATGAAGCAATCCATTTGTAAAATAAAATTTCCTTTGAGGTGCACCATTAGTGGGAAAAACAATTGTTAATGAATACTTGTAATTTATGTTAGAGTTTTGTTTTATTTAAAACAATGTTTAGCATATAAAGTTCTATTTTTGAGAAGAAAAAGATGCCCCTCTGTATTTCTAAATTAAAGAGCTCACATGGGAGTTTATACATATTTATTTGAGTGATTTGTCATTGCTAGTAATGCAATTTACAGAACACCTGAGTACTAAAAATTATAACTATATGAAATGTGGTTAATTTAGGGCATATGAAAGAGCTCATCAGGCATTACTGACACGCACTGTTCATTTTCTTCTCAGCTTGAAGCTGCTTTAATACTTTAATTTGTTTTGACAGTGCAAATATTTTAGGAGCAGCGAGGTGAAAGCTTGGAGCCTTGGAGTAAGACTTTGAGGGAAAAGGATTGGATAACACAACATTTGGCAACATGCAGGGCTGTCTATAAATAGCCATAGGTAGCAAAGCCACTGCTTAGCACAAGTGTAGAACCAATTGTTTTATTTGTGTGAGGATAATCCGTGTTTAACAATATCACTTTGCTTAAAAACCGTCATTCAATTCAATGGATATATTGACACATAGAATATATGATGATACTGTACTTATAATTAAAACAGTCTATGTGGTTTATATGATTGCATGTGTATGTTATATGTTCTTAGAATTACCAAAACATTAGGGGCAAACACAGGATTTCTAGATAGGAATTTCCAAATGCTTGATGCCAGAGCAAAGTCTTTTAAGCTGCACTTTTTTGGTCTTTTTAAAAAATGCTGAACATCATCAGTGCTTTTGACCTCCAAGTCACCAGATTTACTTTCCAATGGTTTTGAAGATCCAATCTCAAATCACCAGCAATTTGCAGTAGTTTCAAACCAGAAAAGCATCAGTGGTTTACACGGAACCACCAAAATTACTTTTTCTCATTGGCTGTTTTATATTAGCCCTGAAAACCTGTGCAATATTGACCACAGAGGCCCTATAGAGGCCTGCCCACTTCCTCATTAACTTTGTATGGGGTCTAAGGATATTCTTGATAGGAGAGGAGTTTGATTTAAGAGTTGACAGTGAGTATTATTGATTTTTGGGATTGTTGATAGGTGTCTTGCTATATATTGTAGTCTTGTTCCTTATTTGTCTGTTTGCCTTATAGTTTCCTGTTTTTTTTGCTTTAAGATATCTCATTGTATGTGTGTCAGTGTTTGTCTACTCCTTTTTTTTATCCTTTCATTTTTCTATGTTAAGTGTTTTGTGTATTGTGGAGGGTGTGCAGGGTATGTAGAGAGAGAGAGTAGAGAGGATGAAAGCATGGAGTAAGAAGAGACAATTAGAGCAGGAAGGGGCAAAGGATTTAGAAGAGGCAGGGGCAAATGAGTTGGGTCAGGTTGCTAAGACCATGTCTGGCAGAAATATTGCAATTTCCCACCATGAAAGGAAAGAGAGCACTTAGGAAACAGAGCTATGAACATATAATGTGTTGGCTAATAAATTCCTAAGTCAATATTATATAAAATGTATATATATATATTACATAAAATTATGTAGTTAAATATCTTTGACGAGCTTAGAGGATATCAGAAAATGAATCAATGTGCAAATATAATACCAAGTTTACCACACAGTTAGAGAAAAGTTAGGAACCAGTCACAATTGTCCCACTCTACAAAAGTGTGTGGCTTATGACATCATAGTCCAGGAATCCTTTAATACATCAGTGATACATTTGGTAAGTATCAATCTTTCCACTTTGAACTGTCTTTCAATAATCATCAGATTTAAACTCATAATAATAGTTTAATCAAATATATCTCCAAAATTCTTAGATTTCAATAATAAAAGGGTGATTAAACAGTTTTCTTTTGTTTGCAGAAAACCATTGACAGCTCAATCTCTTAATAGAGCCTTAATCTACATTCTCATGATACTGAAACATATCTAAAACGTATTTATTTAAAAACCTAAATGTATAAAAAAAGTGCTTTCTTGCTATAATATAACCAGTGTGTATAACAAAATTAGCAAATTGATTAAAATACTAAACATAATATTTTACGATGTCTACAAGGACTTTTGTTCAGAACTTAATAAACTGGTAAGTACTCCTTAAACCTAAATGGTATCTCAGTATAAAGTATAGCAAGTGAAAATGATATTAAACATTCAACAAGGGTTTGGACTGACATACTCAAAGAGGGGTGTAAGAGACAGAATTACTAGAATCAATTGTATTACATTTTACTTAATTATATGCTTTCATTAACGCCTTTCAGCACTATAATTCTCATAATTCTCATTAATAAAATCCAATACTCCTTCAGTAATCTGAAGTTATCTCTCTATATTTGTTTAGGAGTTTTATTAGTGAAAATGAACATATATCCAAAACTAAATTTCATTGTTTTCAGAAATGTTAGATCTTCTTGAAAAGATACATTCTTCATTACTCTAAAAAGGGAATTCCATTAGCCGTGAAGTGTGTCCGGAACGTCCGTGAGATACTTTGCAGCTAAGATTTCACAGAAATCTCTGCTCATTTTTCCCTAGCACCTCTCTTGGGTGCGAAGATAAATGAGCTGAGATTTCTACCATTATTGCTGGCAATGCATAATTGCCGTGATGTCTGTGCACCACATTGTCAATAGGCCAAATCAGTGCAAACAGACTGGAAAGTGCTATGATGTGTCATCATCATTTATTTATATAGCGCCAACATATTCCGTAGCGCTTTACAATTGGGGACAAACATAATAAACTAATATACAAACTGGGTAATACAAAGAGGCGAGAAAGCCCTGCTCGCAAGCTTACAATCTATGGGACAATGGGAGATTGACACATGAGGTTAAGTCTACATTTTGCATTTTGGCCCAGCCAGACTGCAAAGGTAAAAGTGACTCATAAGCTAAATGATCCTGTCACACAACAATGTTGGTAAGGGGGCAGCCGTCCCACGTGAAACTGTGTAACAGGCTAAAGGTAGCGAGGTTAAGCGGGTGGCCGAGGAATATTATAAGCTTGTCTGAAGAGGTAGGTTTTCAGAGAACGCTTGAAAGTTTGTAGACCAGAGGAGAGTCTTACTGTGCGAGGGAGAGAATTCCATAGAGTGGGTGCAGCCCGAAAAAAGTCCTGTAACCGGGAATGGGAGGATGTAATGAGGGTGGATGAGAGACGCAGATCTTGTGTAGAACGGAGTTGCCAAGTTGGGAGATATTTTGAGACAAGAGAGGAGATGTATGTTGGTGCAGCTTTGTTGATGGCCTTGTAGGTTAGTAAAAGTATTTTATATTGCATTTGGTACAAAACAGGCAGCCAGTGTAGAGACATACAGAGTGATTCAACAGAGGAAGAACGATTTGCAAGGAAAATAAGTCTTTCCGCAGCGTGCAAAATAGATTGTAGAGGTTTGAGTCTGTTTTTGGGAAGACCAGTAAGGAGGGAATTGCAATAGTCAATGCGGGAGATGATGAGTGCATGAATTAAGGTTTTTGCAGTGTCTTGCGTGAGATATGTGTGAATTCTGGAAATGTTCTTTAGATGTATGTAGCAGGATTTAGATATAGAGTCAATGTGGGGAACAAAGGATAGGTGTGAGTTAAGTATTGCACCTAGGCAGCGAGCTTGTGGGGTGGAATTTATGGTCCTGTTATCAACGGAGATAGAAATGTCAGGTATGCTCTTGTTGGTGGGTGGGAATATTATTAACTCTGTTTTAGAAAGATTAAGTTTGAGTTGGCGAGAGGACATCCAAGATGAAATGGCAGAAAGACAGTCAGTTACACGGGACAACACAGATGTCGAGAGATCAGGAGAGGATAGATAGATTTGGGTATCATCCGCATAGAGATGATACTGAAAGCCAAAGGAACTTATTAGATTTCCAAGAGAAGCGGTATAGAAAGAGAACAGCAGAGGACCTAGCACTGATCCTTGTGGTACTCCAACTGATAGGGGAAGCGGAGCTCCAGAGAAATTAACAGTGAAAGAGCGATTAGAAAGGTAGGATGAGAACCAGGAGAGAACAGTGTCTTCAAGACCTAGGGATTGCAGTGTTTGTAGGAGAAGAGAGTGGTCAACAGTGTCAAATGCAGCCGAGAGATCCAGGAGAATTAGAAGAGAGTAATGGCGTTCAGTTTTAGCAGTGATCAGATCATTGACAACCTTGGTCAATGCAGTCTCTGTGGAGTGTTGAGAACGAAAGCCAGACTGAAGAGGATCCAACAGGTTGTTAGCATAAAGAGAGCGTGTGAGGCGAGTGTAGGCATGTCTCTCTAGAAGCTTGGAGGGGCACGGCAGCTGATAGATAGGACGGTAATTTGATAGAGAGTTTGGGTTGGAATCTTGTTTTTTTTAGAATAGGAGTAATCACTGCATGCTTGTATAGTGATGGAAAGATGCCACTAGAGAGCGAGAGATTACAGATTTGAGTTAGAGGTGAAATGAGCACAGAAGACAGGGATCTACCAATTTGCGAGGGAATAGGATCAAGAGGACAGGAGGTAGACCCCACAAATGAAGAGAGGGTGTCAGAGGGTAGTGGGAAGGAATTGAGCTGATGGCTTGTTGAGGAAGAGGATACAATTTCTAGTCTGATCTTGTCAATCTTGTCCTTGAAGTAGGAAGCAAGATCCTGAGCACTGATAGTAGATGGAGGGTTCGGGATGGGAGGATTGAGAAGATATTTAAATGTATTGAAAAGGCTTTTGGGGTTAGAAGCCTGAGCATGGATAAGAGATTGGAAGTATGTTTGTTTTGCAGTGTCCAGAGCATTTCGATAGGAGTAGTAGACATAAGTATATGTGAAGAAGTCATTAGAGGTGTGAGATTTACGCCAGTGATGTTCTGCTTTACGGGACAGTTTTTGAAGATTTTGTGTTGCTTTAGTGTGCCACGGTTGACATCGAAGTTGTTGGAGAGAGGTGGAAAATTGTTGAAGATTAATAGAATTCAGATTTCTGCGGGTATGAGGCTTGGTAGAGTTAGACAGTAGAGAGGTTAGAGCAGTGAGGGTGAGTGAGTAGCTGATAAGGTGATGATCCGAGAGGGGGAAGGGTGTGTTAAGAAAATTAGAAACTGAGCATAGTCTAGAGAAAACAAGATCAAGGCAGTCACCATCCTTATGAGTAAATGATTCAATCCACTGGGAGAGGTCAAGTGAGGAGGTTAGAGAGAGTAGTTTGGAAGCACCTTTGGAAGGTGGGTTGTCAATGGGATGTTGAAATCACCCATGATGATGGTGGGGATGTCTGAAGATAAGAAGTTAGGGAGCCATGCAGAGAAATCCTCAATAAATTGTTGGTGTGCTCCAGGGGGACGATAGATCACTGCAACACGTAGAGAGAGTGGATTAAAAATGCGAATAGCATGTACTTCAAAAGATGTGAACGTGAGTGATAGGTCATTTGGTAGAACTGTAAACGTGCACTGTGGGGAGAGAAGTAGTCCAACCCCACCTCCTTGTCTTCCTTCAGGTCTGGAGGTGTGGGTGAGATGGAGGCCACCATGTGAAAGTGCTGCAGGTGAGGCAGTGTCTGATTGCATGAGCCATGTTTCTGTTATTGCCAGAAGGTTGAGGTTTTTTGAGAGGGAGAGATCATGAATGGAGGTAAGATACTTCCTCCATAATACTTCACAGCATTATAATAGATCATATTCACAAATTATATCTTCTATGGTTAAATTAACAAGTTCATCACAAAGACAAGGTTCCACCACCCTCAAAACTCTTACATGTAGAAAACACAGGTCTGTACACCTGAGTTGTTGGCAAAAAAAGAAAAACATCATGCAAGTAAATAATGGTTTACTCGATATTATTGTTGTTTGGGTTCAAAATACTATTAAAGAGACCAATGATATTTATTTGGCTATTAATATGTTAATGTTGCCTCAACATACCCTTTATCTGTGTACAATGGTATCATTTTAGTTAGGCAATGTTTACATAAGGCTTAAATTTTACATACATGCATTATGTTACCATTTACAGGACCATCAACCCAGCCTGAAAGACATGCTGTCC
This sequence comes from Mixophyes fleayi, assembly GCF_038048845.1. NCBI lineage: Eukaryota > Metazoa > Chordata > Amphibia > Anura > Limnodynastidae > Mixophyes > Mixophyes fleayi. The sequence continues at coordinate 143,181,512 of NC_134406.1, read as the reverse complement.
AGCAGGGACCTTCAGGAGAATTAGGTGCTGAAGACACCATGGTCACTCTGGAGCTAGTGGATATCTGGAATCTGCCCATATGTACCTGCAGAAATCCAGCTATGTGAGCAACCTGCTTACGCACACATGTGACAGCTGTTGTGACAGATGCTCCTTCCACACATGGCAGCTGCTTTGGTAGAATTTAGAAACACCCAAACACAATTTAGGCAGACCAACACTCAGGTTTCAGGCCCTTTCTTGTAGGTATATTAGGCCAGTGTACTGTGGCTTAAGCAATCTTGCCTCTTACAACCACCTCTTTTTTTTTTTTGCAGTATTTCCAGCAGTTTCTCAAACTGCAGCTTCATAAATCTCATGCTTTGCATGCTTATCATGTAAAAAATAAGGCTGAAAATGTGTCATATATTTAGCAACTCTGGCACTTTGAAAACCACCAAAAATACACCCAAAAATTATTGTTTTCACTAAATAGCACTTCAGTAAATGCAGTTTTTTGGGAGCAGAATGACGAATCACACCCCCGTATAAAATATTAACTGAATAATTACTTTGAAGAGCCTTCCATACCTCTAGTGTTAATAGCTTGGTGTGATGTGGAATTAATTGTTTCAAGATAAGTATTACTTAGCCAAATTCTTAAGGCTTTGAATTCAGGGTAAGGGGATATGGAAGACTGCTTGATGCATTGAGCCAAGATCCTAGCTGATTGGTTATATGGAGGAGGGAATTAATCCACTTACAGCAGAGACTGGTGAAACTAAAGATCACCCTGCAAAGAGACTTGCAATAAAGACAGGAAGACAGATGAGCCTGTAAAGTTACTGGTAATTTCTGTAATGCTAGTAAATAAAGAGCAAAAAGTACTGTATATATCTCTTATTAGTTCTATATAAAGCATAAAATGGAAAAAAATATGCTTAAATTCATTCAATATTGTTTGTAGATCTTTTGTTTCTCCAGTTCATCAAGTGTGATATACAGAAAAAGGAAAAAAATAAAATAATAGTTCAGCACTTTTTAAACAAATAAAGTTAAAAATCCTTGATATTGTGACTTTCTTTGTTGAAAGATGCTCAGTAAACATCAAACTTTCCAAATGTGAAAGTCCCCTTGATGCTGGGAGATTTACTGGAAGCTTTCTTTAAGATGATAATCTTTTTAAAGATGTTTATGAAACTACTTTCTACATGTGCTGCCCCCTATTGTTGGAAAACTTACTAGAAATGTTCCTTTACTGTAGCCTCTCTCTAATATTTTTTTTATCCGTTGCAATTTTCTTTAATGGGTTCCTTCCTTAAAGGTCAGATCCCCCTTAGTCCCTCCTCATATAGTAATCATATAGAATAAAAAAATAAGAAGCATCTGTTATAATACCGTTTTTTTAATTTTCAAAAGTTTTTTAATAATGCAATAAATGCACTCACATTTCATTAAACAATAAAAAAAATATATACAATTGATATGTGCAGATACCCTACTGGAAAAGATGAGTAAAGAAATGCAGTGTATCACAGATCTTTTGATAAAGTTTGATTAATACACTGAAAGATACTCCCAATCTTTGATATTTTGACCCATGTACACAGTCTTTTTCAAGGTGGATGAAAGCTGGGTGCTGAGGAGCCATTTTAATAGTTCCATTGTCCAATCAAAGGACAAATCTGATATCATATATTGCTAAAATAAAGGCATGAGGTACCGAAATTAAGTCTACGACCCTGCCCATCAAATAAACAGCCCCCCTAAAAGAATTCATACTTTAACATATTAAAAATAAATAAAATAAATAAATTTGCTCCAATATAATTGGATGGTATCCCATTGTCATGGTGACAGAATGAGTACAGTAGTACGCACACAGGTAAATACTTCCGGTCTTCCTATCTGTGTGGTTCATGTCTCATATGGAGACTTCCTGTTTATACAGAAGCGATTCTAAATGATAAATTATTCTATATCTCTATCAATATAAAATGAACAGTATTACAAATAAATTAAGGATACCCAAAGGAAAAATAAACTATCATCTAAAACAGAACACTTCAAAACTTTGCAGATTATACAATACAAGCTCCACAATACAAGTTTTGAAACCTTTACATATATAATTGGAGAAATACAGCATTTATGATAGGCATTATAAAACAATAGAGATAAAGTCACATTGCAGAGGTTGTAAACAATATAGTTCTTTTCTATTCCACCTTTTAATCATTCTCTACAAATTTGTGCCACATAAATAAGACCTCAAATCAAATATTCAAGAAAAACAAAACAAACATTAGCTATTTTGCTTATTAATAAAAAAAAATATTAATCACTCCTGTATACAATATGTATGTAATATAAACCATAAAATCATGGATTATAGTAAGGAACAGGATTTGTATATACGGAAACATTTTAATTCAAAATCTTTATTAAGACCTTGTGGGATCAGACAATCTAATTTAAAAATCCAGGACATCTCTGTCCTCACTAACTGGTTTTCTATCTTCCTATATTTCCAGTTGCTTTGGTTTGAACCTATGCCAATAAAATGAACAAAGTTTTTTTCCGAAGATCCATGGTTTTCCGTAAAATGTGCAGACAGTGCGTTATGTTTCCTTTTCTTATTTTTCAAATGTGTTCACAAATAATTTTTTTAAGTGGCCTCTCCCAAATAAACCAAACCACATTTACATTCCAATAGATATATAATATTTTTGGAACTACACGTAATAAGAAAAAAATAAAAATGGTTTTGGTTTTTACTAAATTTAGCTAGAGATACATTGCTAATAGTATATTTTCTGGAGAGTGCCTCTTACCAATATATCTTTAAGATTAACAGCCCTCTTATATATAAAAGAAGATTTTTTAGGGAGAAGGTGAAACAAAATGTCATCTTTACACAAAATGCTACAATGTTTACGTATAGTTGTATCTTGTAATAAAAGCTACATCATATTTATTCTGATTCTTTTGCGTTCTTTGTCTAATAGACAAAAGATCCTGTCTATTCATTTTGATAGCTTTTTAATTTCCTGTATTTAATTGATACTCCCTGTACCCTTAATCTTAAAACTCTGCTTATTTCCTCCATTTGATCTATAAGTATTTCTTGTTCTGTACAATCCTTACATAGGTGAAGAAATTGTTTGAATGGCACACTATTCAACCAATTTTCATGGTGCTCACTATTTCTTAGGATGTAAGTATTAGCATATGTTGGCTTCTTATAACATTTGGACTGACCTTTACCATTACTAATAAATATCTCTAAGTCCATGAAATTAACAAATATTTGACTAATATTTAATGAGAACTTTATATTTCAATTATTCTCATTCAAATATATACAAAATTGATTAAAAGTGCCTTATTCTCATTTCCAAATAAACAAAACAAAATCTATGTATCTGAACCAGGATACCAGGCCTGCCCCAAACTTACTGGAATCACCTAAGTATAGGTGCTCCCAATATGTCATAAGCAAATTGGAGTAGCTTAGGACAAACTTGGTAGCAATGGTTGTGCCAGTTTTTTTAATGTAATATTCTTCCTTGAAATAGAAGTAATTATTTGATAATTATATGATAACATAAAGCTTACACTTTCTGTAAGCAATTATTTTAAATTACTATAATTAGTCATATTGAAAAAAATGTTATTGCACATTGTTGAAAAAATCAGAACTAGAATCATTCATGCTTGCATTTCGGTATGCAATGGAATACTGCTTTTCCCAACTAAGAGCTGTCTGGGAAATCTGAAAAAACTTGGAGCTCCTTTTAAAATGAGCTCTGAAATGTGGATTTCAGAATAGTCAGGGAAGGGAGGTGGCAGTTTTGAAGCTTTGTAAATATTTGGAGGTCTTCACTGCAATTATTACGTCCTTCCTCTTTTTCATGTATTAGCAATGTATCTCTAGCTCAAAGTTTTGATGCGTATGTATTAGGGGAAATTAGGGGTTATTGAAATGTTGTACAGGAGATTATGTCATTGACAATTCTTTTCTTGTTTTTATTTTTACTTTCTCATTTGAATCTTTCATGGATATGTAAAACAATTGTCAATAAAAAGTTATTTATAAAATAAGTAAACTAGAAATTTATATTTTTATTTTTCCTCATTTAAAAACAATCCTCTTCTTGAACAATTTAATAATTCTATTTATTTCTAACTGGATATGACCTAAGGTTCTTGTTTTTTTCCGATGCTGACTGTGTACTTTTTCAAGTAGAGATGTACAAATTTTTCATAACTGTTCTACGGAATATTTGCCTCATTCATCATATAGATGGACACTTGGAATTTCACATGTAATTCTGGTAAAATTTGAATTCCCCTTCATTGTATTACATCCAGTCTTCTCACTTATACCACAAACACAACACAATGTAGCATTAATCAACACAAACATCACCCCAGCTTTGTGTAATGCAGAATTTATAGATACAGTGCCTGAGGCTGAGTTGGACTTACACTAGTTTGCGTAGAGTACAATCTGCAAATTTGATAACATATACACACACAGACCAAGAGATGCTAAGGTAAGTTTAATAGCAGCTTTATATGCTCTGTGCCATAAAGCTGCCCTTCTGAATTAAACCAGGGAAATTGTAAACATTTATGTGGGAGGCAGGGCGGAAAAATCATTGCCCCATGGTAAGTTTCGTCTAGGGGTAAAGGGGACTGCCTGAGTTTTGCAACAGAGGCTGTCCCCAAGAAAGGGTGTACTCACTTTGACATCAGGGCAACCAGGACGCCTCAAACTGATGCTGCATCCCAGCTTGTGACAGGAAGCTGGTGCCTGCTGCTGTAATTAAATTAAAGGGCAGAGGTCATTGGATGGACAGAGCTATGAATGAATAGAGTTTGAGATTTTGGAAAGTAAATAGGGGAAGGTGTCCTGCACCCATACTACAAAATTTAAAGATTTGGCACACAATACATTGCCAGAGAACTGATCGGTAGCCAAGAGCAGGGCTTTCCTACCTTGTTTTCCTTATATCATCATTTTCAGCTATTTATATAGCACCACTAATTGTGCAGCGCTGTGCAATTGTGCTGCCTTCTGAGAAGACATGGTGGTCATTGTCTTGGCCCCATTTCTCCTATCTCCATGCTACCGATTCCTGCTCATAAGCTTTTACTAGGTTAAGTTCTATGTATATCCAACGACCTGTGAGTGCGTCCAACTCTGCGGGAAAGGCAGCTGCTATAGGTGAAGACCTCTCCTGCTAGTTCTAAAAGCTTATGACAGTTACTAGGAAGCTAAACCATCATAAGGATTATATCCTGGGACCAGTGGTGTAATGGCAATTTGACCATCCACTGTTTGGTTTTGCTATTAGTTGTTAGCTGACTCACATTTCTCTCTTCCTCCCTATTTTTGTTTAATTAAAAACTGTGAACTTTTGCCAAATGGACAGGTGTGGTTATTTATTTATTTAATTACAGTAAAAGCAAGTCTGAATATGCAAAGGGGGTTTGGGTGCAATGAAATGGAGATATCAACACTATTCAGTTTATTTATCACCACGCAGCTGGTACCATTTATAATATGGGATATACCAAGCACGGGCTTAGAGCCATGCAGCTGGTACCATATATAATATGGGATATACTGAGCGCAGGCTTATTTCTTCTTTTCTTTTGTTTCAAAATATTGCCTTATGTTGCCCCAGTAGCTGTCTAAGACTATTTAAGGCTCATTTGGGTGTGACTTCCAAGCCAACCCTTGCTGATGTAAGCCACTATACCTGGGAGGTGAGTGTATCAGATATTAACGGCATTTTTATGGTGGTTGAAGCATATAGGACCTGCATATAATGAGGTGCCCTTGATGCTGGGATGCAGACTTAAATGTTTTGATCAAAAAATTAACTAATACCTCATATTTTCATATTGCTAGATACACACAGATATGCAGTGTTAAGGATAAGCGCTGAAAACAACTGACTTTTTTGTTATCTAAACAATCTACTTCAATAGAGAATACTGCTTGTCCTTCTATATCTGCCTTTTGGTTTGCTAAAGTGCCTTTCCACTTAGTTACAAACCTCAATCTGTTTGTTTTTTTTTGAGCTGCCCCTTCCCAAGTAGGAATTTATGATCAGCTATCACCATATACAAGACTGGAGAAATAGTTTTATGTTTTTGACAACTAGATCTGTCAATGTTATAGAAAGAAATGCAGAAGTGAATGCAGTACTTGACTTGATTAGGTACCACAGTTAGGTGAAGAGGTAAAGTAAACTACTAAAGTAATTATTAAATCTTAAATGTTACCATAGATAGAAGAGGTCTGCTACATTTCTTATGTTATTACCTAAATATCTTTGGGAACAGAGATGTTATAGAATCTGCTACTGTACAGAAGACAATAATTCCTAAGTAAGTTGAAGTTTTTGTGCATTTCCTGAATATAAATTGTAGCTTTTAGTTATGTATTATACAGTAGATGAACAGTGAGGTTTTGTGTACTGGACAAAATAGTGAAACAGTAGTCTCCTGTAATATCACACCATGTACAAAGTGTTCTTTTCCATGCTGGAGGAACCCTGAATGTGTGGTAGGCTAGTGAATTCAAGACAATCAATGTGTTTCCAGCATGCTTGTAACTAACCCTGCCCCTGGTCACATATTGTAAAGATGAAAACGCAGACTACTATATTACTGTATTAACCTATTTTCAGGAACCATGTAATAGCATGTGCAGGGCCGGATTAAGGGAATGGAGGCCCCTGGGCTAAGGGCGCCTCCATTCCCCCGTGAGGCCCCCATTGTGAGCCGCCCGCCGCCCCCATCCCCCGTGAGGGCCCCCCCAAAGCGCTTACCTGTCAGTCCAGTCCTCCGTCCCCGGCGCGCTGTATGCTCCTTACTGAGGAGATCTCGCGAGAGTTCACTCGCGAGATCTTCTCAGTAAGCAGAGTACTGAGCGCCGGGGACGGAGGACTGGACTGACAGTGCTCAGCAGCATTGATCGGGCTGGGGGCGCCCCCGCCCCTGCGGACTTTGAAGGATCCCCTGGATGCCCGAGGCCCCTGGGCTATAGCCCAGTAGGACCTCGGGTTAATCCGGTCTGAGCATGTGGCATCTTGCTGCCAGGTTGGTAATGTTCAATCATTTAATTTTCCTCTGAATAATGTGGGTAGGTTTGATGTTATGTGAAGAAATCTGTCGGTATGTGGGGAGGTCTGATGGCATTTGGGGAGGTCTAATAGGCATGTAAAGGGCATGTTGGAGGTCTCATGGGCACATAATGAGCATGTGCGGAGATCTGAAGGCATGTAGGGCGATCTGAAATCATGTGGGGAGATCTGAAATCATGTTGGGAGATCTGAAATCATGTGGGGAGATTTGACGGAATGTGAGGAAATCTGATAGGAATAAAAGGGCATGTGGGAAGATCTGTTGGTCATGTGGGCAGGACCCTGCGGCATGTGAAAAGGTCTGAGTGGCATATGGGGGCTTTTTGGAGTACATATGGGATCTGAGCAACATGCAGTGGTATTTTGGAGAAAGTGATGGACATGTGGGATTTGGGGATGAGTGATGTGGGCATGTTAGGGTATTTTTCAGGCTGGAAGGGGCCTGCCTGTTTTTTTTGTATTGGTCCCTACAGCTCTGAAGTTGGCAGTGTGTGTATGGAGAGCAGTGTGAATGTGTATATAGCTGTGTTTGACAGCTTCTCCCTCTGTCTCTCCCCATCAGCATATGAGTCTCTTCTTCTGTCACCTCCTCCTTCCCCTCCGTCTCCCCCTCAGTGTATGAGTCTCTCCCTCTGTCTTCTTCCATCAACATGTGACTCTTTCCTTCTGACTTCCCTTCCCTCAAAGTTCTGTATGTGATAGCTTCTCTCTCTGTCTCCCTGTGACTCCCACCCTTGTGTGACAATATTCCCCTGTTGCCCTTTGATAATGTCATCCCCCTCCATCTTAGCAAGTCACATATGGGGCTGCTTTTCTCCCGACAGGCAAGCAACATCCCACATGGGCGGACAGCAAGGGCATTAGACAAAAGAGTCTGCCTCCTATAATATAAAGCTCATGAGTCCAGCTTGAAGTGGGCTCTTAATGAAAAGTGACTGTTGCTAGAGGAAAATGGTTCATGGGGTCTTAAGTTAACAATGTGGTGAGGTTGGGAGCTATTACTATAACGGGGGTATGTGCTATTCATTTATTGGTGTGATCTATTCATTTAATGATGCTACGATTGCGGTGGTGGTTGCTATTTAATGGTGGGTTCATGGTGGTACCTAATAATTTAAGATGAGGAGACTTATATTTAATTCCTGGGTGGTTTGGGTGTTTTGGATCTTTCGGGAGCAGATACTGTTTGATGATGTGCTATGTTTTGCAGGTATCTTCTAGGAGCAGGCACAGTCTTGGATGGAGAAATGCTCTGCAGGGTTTCTGTAGTTCTACTTTTTTATGAAGTTGCTCTACTGTCTCTTTCTAAGACACGCAGGCCCTAAACTACGATAAAGCTCAACTAAGAAAATGTAATAGTACTGCATGTGTGTATTCCAGTGAACACACAAATCTGTGAATTAGCAGCTCCACCATTTTGTGAGTGACAGCAATCTCACTCCATGATAGTGCTGAATTTGCAGCTAACCACAGGATGTGATGGCATACCATGTCTGTAGTGCGCAAGTAACACGTCCATTAAGGTTTGTGCCTTAATCGTCATAATTTCATTGCTTTTTGGAGTTTGAGTGGAAGAGTTTCAATAGTTTTCTTACATTTTTCATGGTGTGTAAGGAAGGAACCTTAATCGGACATGTTAAACCGTAAGGTTTTTTGTCTATGGAATTTCATGGCTTTTTGTAAAGTCAAAATATTGATAATAAATTTAAAAGCCTAGAATTGTATGGCAGTTAAGAATAACTTGGCCCATCTAATGTCCACTATATTTCTTAATCCCTAAAAAACAAGAGTTTTAATATTGTCCTATTATACCAACCTCTACCACCTCTGTTGGATGACTATCCCACCTATTCACTACCATTTTGATAAAGTAATTTTTCCTAAGATTTCCTCTAAACCTAGCACTTCCATTTCCAGTGCATGGCTTTCTCTCACACATACCCCAATGCCCACCAGCTTTGTGATCGCATGCACACATGACATCGCCAAGTGCACCAGCTTTATTCTCATGTCACGCCCTGCGCACCAGCTTTTCTATCACATCACTCTTATGTGCACAAGCTTTTTTAGCACGTAACCCTGTAGACCAGCTTTTCTCTCACTTGTAACCTCCATTTGCACTAGATTTTCTCTCACTTGTCACTCACTGCATACTAGATTTTCTCTCAAACCACCCCCTGCGCACCAGCTTTTCTATCACATGAACACCTGTGTGCCAGCTTTTCTCTCACATCACCCCCATTCACACTAGCTTTTCTCTCACTTATCACTGCCTATGCACCGGATTTTATCTCACATCACCACTTGCGCACCAGCTTTTCTTTCATGTCACCCCTGTGCACCAAATTTTCTCTTACGTCACTCCTATGTGCTCAAGTTTTTTTTATCACATCACACCCTTTGCCCTTGCTTTTCTCTCAATTGCCACCCCCTGCACACAGGCTTTTCTTTCTCATGTCACACTGTGCCCCAGCTTTTCTTTCATGTTACCCCTTGCATACTAGCTTTGCTTTCACATGTCACCCCTTGCGTACCAGCTTTTCTTTCATATGTCACCACCTGCTCACCAGCTTTTCTTTCAATTGTCACAGCCTATGCAGCAGCATAATTTTCTCTCACATTATTCCTATGTACCCATGATTTTTTATCACGTCACACCTTGTACCCCAGCTTTTATCACACATCACCCGCTGCGCACCAGCTTTTCTCTCAAATTTCACAGCCTATGCACCAGTATCCAGCATCCTTGATTACAACAACTATAAAGAAAGCAAATTAGCTCTACACTCTGTGTGTTTGGTAAGATATCCAGAGAGATATTCAGTTGTGTGTCTGCAGGGAGTTGGTAAATATAGACCATGTGTGTATGAAATAGAAATAATAATAAGTGTACACAAATATAAGTGAATAATGTCACTATGTTCACTTTTCCCTAGGGGGTATAGTAATACCAGTACAAACAAGTACCACTCACCTATGGACACAAATTAGTATCCCAAAGGTAGAAAAGTTCTTGTCAATATGAACAATCTGTATAGAATCATCTCCATCGAAACAAAAAGAGAATAAATGGATCTGTATCATACAAGCTGACTTCTATTAGTCACTTAAATTGTAAATGTAAATTGTGCTGTCTTACTCAAAGTCCAGCTATTGGTAGTTTTCCTGGTGGACAGAAGTTTATCTCGTGGTTTCCAATGGAGATCCCCCATTAGTGTTCTCTGTGTCCACACGCTGCCATGTTGTCTCCACCATCAGATGATCACAGTCAGCTTGCTGTCTCTCCCTCATATGCGTGCTGCAACTTACTTCTGAATGTCTCTGGCAGAGTGCATCTCTCTATATCCTATGCATTCCACTGAGAAACATTACTTCCAGATACTGCAATGAATGAGATGGGCACTTGGCTAGATATACATGTCCTCTACAGTTAAATAGTGCAATGCACTGAGACTGACAGTACTTTCGAAGAAGTTTATTCACAGTGCAGTGGACTAGACAGAAATTTATACTGTGCGTTGTAGTATACTGCACACTATCTGACACATCAGTCCAGAGTGCAGCCAGTGTGACAACTTGAAGTGCATGACAATCTATAGCAGAGAGACTTTCCCATCTCCTAGCAGAGATAAACGTAACTGAGCTTGGGAATGCAAGAAACCACAGCACATAGAGCCATACAACTCAAACAAAAGAATTATATCTTTGCAAAAACAAAGGCAGAATCAAGCACACATGCTTTAATTCCTTTCAACCCAATTCCACCCATGAAGACAAAATAGATATACTACCACTGATCCTTTCATATCTCGCAGACACAACAAGACGATTTGGGAATTTAGTAAACGGGTGACAGGATATAATAAATATATGTAAACATGTCTACACCTGTGCATCTAGTGGCGTACAGTTAAAAAAGGTCCAAAATGAAAGATAATATTATGTTATTATAATATTTGTAAAACAGTGCAATTTCCAGAGCAGTGAGTGACAGATAGTGCAGTATGAGGACAACGAGTGTGTGACATGTTAGTGAGCCACTCAATGGCATACACCAAGGGGTAAATGTATCAAGGTTCGATTTTTTCAGCTTGTTAAAATCGCAGCAAACCGCGGGTGATAACCCGCGATTTTAGTCCAAAATTTCTCAAATATATCAATCTGCGATTTTGACCCTGATTTTTACCGTCATCTCTGGCGAGTTGCTATGATGTCAAACACTCCCGTGTTTAGCTAACTCTCCTGTTTTGTAGCAGCGAGATTACTAAACATATCACTGTTACACTGCCTGTCATACAGCCGGGAGGTCCAGGCAGCTGTCTAAAGTGTAAAAAATAGATGAAAGTTAAAAAAAAAAGCGTGGGCTGCCCTCTCTATTCACTATTAACCCTAGTGCTGCCAGCCTACTGCTGGTTCCGTGAAAACCAGGGAAAATATTTGCGTTGGGTCCTCCCGATTTTCACGGAACCAGCACTAGGCAAACCAGCCGGGGTTGGTGACACTATAGCAGGGGGACACGTGGCAAGGGGACTGAGCTTAGGTGGAAAAATCAGCTAATACTATAAATAGACCTGCAGCAATGGACTAAGTTCATTGCATATCGGAGCTTCTACATTGTAGAAGCTCCTATGCACAATGAGCTTAGCTCATTACGGTAGGCATATTTATAGTATTAGGGGTTTCCCAGGACAGCGTGGAAAAATACCCTAATATTATAAATAGACCTAGTGCAAGCTCATTGCGTATTGGAGCTTCTACACAGTAGAAGCTGTTTGCGGCGGCTATGCTCTTTTTTTTTTTTCTTCAATCAAAAATGAAGAAGCGTGGATCTTACAAATCTGGGGCCCTCCTGGCTGAAGACAAGAAGACTGCAAGCAACAAGGGGGCCCCCCTGGCTAAGAAGAACAGAAAACTGCAAGCAACAAGGGGGGCTTCTTGCCCAATAAGAAAAGAAGACATTACAACAAGGGACTTTTGGATACAAATACTTTTGTGACATTTCAAGCAGGGACTTTGGATCTACAAATTTAATTTGGACTTGGTTTACAGCCATTTTAGGATTAAAAGCTGCTGATGACAGATGAAAACATCAGTGGTGAGTATAGGGTATTTTTTTTTTTTAATAAACATATGTGGTATAAATGAGGGTGTTTACGGTCTTTATTGTAGGTTTATTATTTTTATTAAATGTATGTGGTGTTAACAAGGGTGTGGTGGTTTATTTAACATTTTCTTTTTGTGGAACTACAGGTCCCAGCCAGCGTTGGGTGTCAGGGCATGTTGGTACTTGTGGCTCTCCAAGTGCCAACATGCCCTGGCTGCCATGGGTATGCTGGTGCTTGTAGTTATACAAGTAGCAGCATGCCCATACTATTTATGCACCCTGGCTAGCTGGGACTTGTAGTTCCACAAAACAAAATGGCGTCTGTTTGTTTTTTATACTTTATTAGCCGTTATTACCCCACAACCACCGCCCAGGGGTGTAGGAAGAGCCCTGGTGCTTTCAGCACTGGGCTGGGTGTTCCTAGAGGGAGGGACGGCTCATTTTTTTCGGCGGACCCCACGTCCAGTGCTGAACAGCCTGGGGTTGGTTTGTCATTATGGCAGGGGGGGCCCTGCCGCGTGTCCCCCTGCTATAGTGCCAGCATCCCTGGCTGGATTGCCTAGTGCTGGTTCCGTGAAAACCGGGGTACCCCACGAAAATGTTTTCCCCGAGTTTCACGGACCCAGCAGTAGTCTGGCAGCTCTAGGGTTAATAGTAAATAGACGGGTGACCCCACGCTTTTTTTTTAAAATCACCGCAGAACCTCAGAGCACTTTTGAATTTCCCGCTCCCAGCTCAGTGCAGTGAATAAATTAACAGACGTCAATGAGGGGGCGGGAAGTGTAAACGGGCTCTGTACCAGCCGCTCTGTCACCGCTCTGAGGGATTAAACTGTGAAATGAGAGCGGTGTCAGGGCTAATAATAATAGCATAGTGTACCTCCAATCAGCCCCAAAACACCAACCAGCCCCCCTGTACCCAATAATTATGGCTAAATTCTCATGCTCACAGAAGAAAATTTCTTAGTGAGAGGGTCAGTCAGCCATATTTGTACTCTCAAGTGAAGTCACTCTGAGTACACCCAGCACACACCTCTATCTGACATGCGCAACATTATGAAATAACCTATCTTTAAAATGGGGCATATTTTACCAAATTGTAAAAAAAACTGTAAATTTCTCAAAATTTTAAACCCTCAAAGGCACTCCTCAGCCCTAATAGCTTTCTTACCAAACAAATCACAAGTCTTTAAACGCCCTGTACACCGAGCTACGCTCTCCCAAAAAAAACAGAAAAACAGTGACTTTTGCAAAACAGGAGGTGGAAAAAATTGGCGACATTTTGAAGTTTAGATTATTCCTAATTTGTAATTTTTTATTCTTTTTTTTTTAATTTGGCATGCGGCACCTGTGGACAGTTTTCCATTCGCATGCCAAATTTCAGCTTAATAGCTTTAATAAATTTTAAATTGTAGACCCTCAAACACAATGTCCCCCCTTCTTACAGATTTATAATGGCGAAATGTCGTTCAGTAGATGCAACCTTAATATAATTCAGTTAGTGTAAGAGTGGTTGAAACACATTACAAAATACTGACTAGGTGGTACCGGTGTCCCAGTCTCTTGGCAAAAATGGTTCCTAGGGTCTCTGATCTCTGCTGGAGGTGTAAGGGAACTTTGGGCACTCAGACCCTTCTGGGATGCGGTCATTCTCATCTCCAAAACGATTGTGGGAATCGATTTACCAAACTGCCTGAGATTTTGGCTACTCAATGACACTAATATGCCAGTCTCCCAATATAAAAAGTCCTCGGTAAAATATCTCAATGGCGCTGCAAAGGCTGTGATACCGGTCCACTGGAGATCACCGTTAGTCCCCACTATAAAAGAATGGTTTGCACGAATAGACTTCTATATGGCTATGAATGAAGTAATTTATTCGTCAGAGGATAAAAATAGAGCATTCTACATACTGTGGTCGGAATGGATCGAGTTTAAAGATACCGCGTTATTCGCTCAGTGGAATGTATGAAGCCCAACACCCCCCCTCTCCCATGCCTACCCTCCCACCTCTCTCTTTCTATCTCTCTATCCCCTATCCACATTATTTTATTTTATTTTACTTTCTCCTTTGAGAAGGGTTAAGCAGACTCACATCACCATGGGTGAACCTGCAATTGTTGTAGTGCAATGGAAAGTCTAAAGTGCTATATTTTTGAGCTAATGTTGTTGCATACATTTGTATACGCTGTTTCATTTCAATAAAAACAGATTATATAAAAAAAAAAACTGCTTAAAACAATTGTGCACCAACAATTCTGCAATTACTTCAAGAAATGGTATCAAGGTTTGGTCTACCATTACGAGTAAGAGGAGAAATGTTGGAAATGTTAACATAGCACGTTACATAAATAATACAAGAGGACCTAACAGAGGTAGCTTCATAATTGGTCAATGTATTCACAATCAATGTATAGAACGCTTATGGGCAGCATTAAACAGTTGTCATCTATTACTTTTAAGATTTATTTTCATTGAGGGAACAAACAGGAATACTAAATACTAACAATGAGTGTCATCTAGAAAATCTAAAATTGACAGAACAAACAGGCGCCCCACTCTAACCCAAGAGGTGCACCCTAACCTCAGAAAAATAAATTTGAAAAAGTTAATATATTGCAATAGAATATAGGCGCTTCCTTTAGAGAAAAACGAAATCCTATTGACATGTGGAACAAAATCAATAAATAAACAAATAAATACAAAATAAATGTTCAAAATAACATAAATGTTCTTCAATATAACCTTCTGACTGATTATCATGTGATGATACTCGCAGAAGGTGAGGGTGAAAATAATGTCTGAATATCAAAAAACCAGTAAGTAGTGCTGGGTACTACACTCCGCTGGGCTTCAGAATAACACCAAAACAAACTTTCTTTTCAATAGCGTAATCGATCTTGTCGATCAGAGCTCAAAAGCAGTGGAACCCCAATATCCATGTTTCGGCATTCTATTCGGATATCCATGTTTTGGGGTTCCACTGCTTTTGAGCTCTGGTCAGCAAGATTGTTTGCTATTCTTCACGCTATTGAAAAAATGGTTCGTTTTGGTGTTATGAAGCGCCTATGTTCTATTCCCATATATTTTCTTTTACATTGCATGTCATCTGTTTGCTTTGCATTATGTATGTTTAAGAGGATTAACAATGCAGTAACAGAGTTTATGAAACAATGGAAAAATCACCCTATGAGTACTAGATTATATCATTGCCCAATGCAGTTATAGACAGCCGGAATGCTTTATAATTCAATGTTTGACACAGATATAAATATTGCTGAGCATGGCATTGAAAACTATGGCTATACAGCCACAATTGAAACCAATAATAACGTTCTTGTACCAGACAATGCAATTATATTGCATGCTGATGAGATGATAAACCTTTGTCTACAAGTTGCTCCCACAACAAATGATTTTCACCAGGGACTTGAACATTTTAAGAGTACCTCTGATTATCTTGAACTAAATAGATATATACGAAGGAAATAAATAATACGAAGGAAAGTTAATGATTTTAGAATTAAGTGCAGAAATTTAGCACTTTCCTTTATACCTTAAACCTGATTGTGTTATAGAACATTAAAATAAAATGCATCCATGGAAGCACAGTTGATGCTAGTTTCTACACTTTATTTATACTGTTATAAAAATCCAAAAACCCTGCTTTGTCAAAGGCACACAATATTTTTTCTTTCACTTAAAATTAGCTCTATGTAATTTCATTCAAAAACAAACTATGGAGTATTCTATTAAAGTTCTTAAAGATATGTAGAATTTCCTTATTACTGTTTTTTCACAGGAACACATGCAAATGTGACTGATGACTTTTATGCAATCTTAACATACACTGCCTTACAAACAAAAGAGCGTTTCTGGACGTACTGACGTAGGGGTGGGGCATATACAGATTTGTGCTCATACATCTAGCCTCAATACACAATGCAACATGAGACGCCTGGTGTGAATAAGCCGCCGGCTCTGCTTGTGACAAGCATATTTTTCTCCTGCAAATACATCTTAGTCGCAATGTGATGCGGCTAAGATGCACCAGGAGACTACACTGATGAATTTTATATTCGACACTTGCATATCTGTTTACGATTTAGTCTGTATATAAAGCACAACAAAACTTGCAGTGGAAAAAAGCTGTAGCCACTGTATTGTAGCAGTTTGTATACAGATTAAGTCTCAGTTACAAACAAGATACATGAGGTTCACATATCAAATTAATCAGTGCTATCTCTTGGTGCATCTTAGCATTGTGACAAAGAAGCATTTTTGGGCAAAAAAGAAGCTCAGCACAAGCAGAGTGTCACAGGACCTGGCATGCTGAGAAGGACTGTTTGGAATGCTGCAGCAATGATGTATGAGGACACATCGGTATATGTAATTTTTGTGCAATGTTAAGTTGAAAAGTGCACAATTATGCCAGTTTTAAGCGTATGGACTTGACTGTTGGGCAAGTACTTCCTCTCAAAGGACGGAACACAGTAAAAGTTGCACACAACTAGAGATGTGCGGGCTCGGTTCCCTCGAGAACCGAACCCACCCAAGCTTCAGGTATCCGAGTACCGAGCCGAGCTTTCTCTGCATTCTCCCGCCGATTCGGAATTCAAAACGAGGCAAAACGTCATTGTGATGTCGTCGGATCCCGGAGCTCGATTCTCGCAATGTTTCAAATGCATAAAAATCCGAGTGATCCAGCACCATTTGACAGAGGGAGAGAGAAGGGTTAGGTCGCAGTATTAGAGCAGGGAGAGAGCAGTTATTAGAGCAGTTATTAGAGCAGGAAGAGAGGAGTATAGGGGAGGCATTTTTCCAAACATTACAAACTGTTTGGGATGTCATATTACCTCCTAAAGAAACAATTTTCTGCCTGCAGAAATTGTAATATACCAGCAAAATTTCTTTCTGAATTTGCACCACAAGTGTTGGGTGTCACATATTCCCCTGTAGTAAAAAGCTATTTGCTGGTGCTGAAATTATTATATACCAGCACTATATATTTCTGAATTTGCACTACAAGTGTTTGGGGTGTCAGATATTCCCCTCTTTGAAAAAAAGCTATTTTCTGGTGTTGAAATTATTATATACCAGCACTATATATTTCTGAATTTGCACTACAAGTGTTTGGGGTGTCAGATATTCCCCTCTTTGAAAAAAACTATTTTTTGGTGTTGAAATTATTATATACCAGCACTATATATTTCTGAATTTGCACTACAAGTGCTTGGGGTCTCATTAAAATGGATTCACAGCAGTCCACATATCAGCAGGATCAGCAAGCAGCTGCTGGCACAAGTCCTGATGGTAGTCTTCCCTGTACGTCATCTGGTAAAGCCTATGTAAAAGTACATAATTTTTTTTAAGTAATGGAAAAAAACACACCAAAAAAAACCTTTTACCGGTTTACTGCTGCTGTTGCTGCTGCTGGGGGTGAATCTTTCTCCCATAAGAAGCCCAAGAAGAAGAGCACTACTACTTTACAACAATTAACTGTGAAACAAACTTTTGCTTTGACAGCAGTCAACCAGGCACCAAACGGATCACAGACGCCATGGCTACTATGCTAGTGTTAGATCTGTGTCCAATATCCACAATAAACGCAGCTGGTTTTTCACAGTTAATTGATGTTTTGTGTCCCTGTTACAAAATTCTATCACAACACCATTTTTCCCGTAAAGCTATTCTGCAACTATACTAAAACGTTCGTAAAAATGTAGTATTTGGGCTCAAAAATGCCATTTTACCCACTGTACACTCAACCACAGATATGTGGACAAGTGGAAGTGGACAAACCAAAGACTATATGACTGTGACAGCCCACTGGGTTGGTCATTCCCCTTCACAAGCAGGAACAGCAGCAACATGTAAACCACTACGTAACATATGTCTCAGGCAAGCTATTCTTTCTATCACCGGCTTCACTAACAGGCATACAGCTGATAATTTGTTACAAAAACTAAAGGATGTCATTGATACATGGCTTATACCACTTGGACTCTCCCCAGGATATGTTATTTCTGACAACGCCAACAATATTGTGCAAGCGTTACAGCTGGGTGAATTCCATCACCTTCCCTGTTTTGCTCACACAATAAACTTGTGGTGCAGAGGTTCTTGAGAAATAACCGTGAGGTGCAGGAGATACTTTTGGTGGCCCTTAAAATTTCGGGACATTTCCGGCATTCTGCCACAGCATGTAGGTGATTGCAGCAGCTCCAAAAACAACTTAACTTGCCCTGCCACCAACTTAAGCAAGAGGTGTTAACAAGGTGGAATTCCACCCTGTACATGCTTCAGAGGATGGAGGAACAGTGCAAAGCCATACAACCGTATTGCACAAGCCATGACATTGGGAAAGGAGGGGGTATGTATTTCACTCTTGCACAGTGGGGAATCCTTTCTGTGCTGTGTAAGGTGCTGAAACCATTTGAAGTTGTGACGTGTGAAGTGAGATCAGACTCTGCTAGCTTGAGCAAAGTCATTCCCTTACTTCGACTATTGGAAAATCAGCTTGACAAACTGAAGGAGGAGATAAAAGAATGCAATTCCGCAAAGTATGTTGGCCTCGTAGATCAAGTACTTAATTCGCTACGCAATGATTCAAGAGTTATTAAAATCTTGAACTCGGAGCACTACGTTTTGGCAACTGTGCTTGATCCTAGGTTTAAGACCTACATTGATTCTTTGCTTCAAAATGACCGAGATGTGAACAATTGCAAAGAGCTATTTGTTAGCAAGTTGTCCGCTGAACTGGGCTTTGGCTTGACGTCTCCTCCTTCAGCTTCTCAGGCAGCTACTGCTCGGAAAATATTGCACTTTCCAAAGAGATGCAGGGATGACGCAGGGGGCAGATCACAACAGTTTTACATCTGAGCTGGTTTGAAAGATTTTACCAAAAAATGTGTGACCTTGCCCATGACTCCATCCAATCCTACTATTAACATGCAAAGGATGGTGGAGGATTCTTTTCAATTGTTAATTGATATGGTAATGTCAGACAGTCTCTTTCCATACTGGGAAGAAAAACAAGCCATTTGGAAACCCATGTAAAAACTTGCTTTGCAATACCTTAGCTGCCCACCCTCCAGTGTGTACTCAGAAAGAGTATTCAGCACACCAGGAACCTTGTCAGTGATCGACGTAGGAGGTTACTTCCGAAAAATGTGGAAAAGATGATGTTCATCAAAATGAACTACTCTATTGACGGATTTCAGCGGAGATGAATTAATAGTCTGTCATGATGATGTACACACTGATGAGGGTGAGGATGATGCTAAAGATGATGACAACAACATCTATTTAAAACTTTCACTATAAGTGTATGGTGTAATCTACCCCCAAAGAAAAAAGGGACTTGTGGCATTTCTATTTAACGTACAGTCTTTGCAGGCTGCTGTTTTGTAAATTTCACTATAAGTGTAAGGTGTAATCTAGTCCCAAACAGAGAAGCTGCTTTGGGCATTTCTATTGATCGTACAGTCTTTGTAGGCTGCTATTCTTTATATTTAACTATAAGTGTAGGGTGTAAAATACAGACAGACACCCAACTCCCCAACTCCCTTTTTTGCTATGAATGTCAATAGCTCTTTTTAGACCGTTGACTGCCACCCTGGAACAAGGTGCACATCGCCAGCGACAAAAATATATACATATTTCCTGCTGTGCTTAGTGGGCGAGTCTGCCGTAGTCAAGGAATAACTTGCCAAGGGTCCTGAACAGGCTGTCAGAGAAACAGTAGGAGTTCAGGTCCAGCCCAGAGGAAAAGATAGAGCAAGATACAGCCCAGAGGAAAAATGAGACTCCAGACACACCCCTGAAAATCAGGCACAGTCCAGTTGTGTTCCAGTTGTCTACTGCTTATTCTGTCTCTGCCATTATTCCAGGTTGCTGCTACTGGTATTGTGTGAGATATTAAGATTGCACTGCCCCACACCTGAAGCTATTTACCCATGTCACAGTTTGTTGTATTTCCCTACACTGCTGGGACTATTCTGCCCTCATCTAATTTCTAGACATACTAGTTTATTTACCAAATATTTGAGAAACAAAATTATATGGCAAATGTTCATAACTTTCTACATAATTTTATTTTTAATGAAAGACAGTGTCTCAAAAAAACTTTACGTAAATTTTTTCTTACATTGAAATGCTCAATTAGATCAATACACTCAACTAAAGCATGTGGACCTTATTCTTATAATGTGCTATGTTTATATAAATATATATATATATATATTTATATATATATATATATATATATATATATATATATATATTTATATTGTGACAGAAGCACAGGGAGAGAAGTGAATTGCAGGTATATAATTCTAGACTCCTGTCATTTGTATTTTAAAGCACCAGAGAGATTGTTTAGGTGTGTTGGAAAAGTTTCCCAGTGCAGGCTTCCGAGAACACTAATTAGGAGCTGCACCTGTGTACTGCTCGTTAAAGGCTGCAGCTCTGATCACTCTGGCTCTCACTGTCTGGGGAGGAGGCCAGATGGCTCCTGAGAGGAACTGCAATTTTGATCTGTGAGTGCCATTGTTTGATACTAGGCCCCTCACTATAGAGAGGGAGTACCTCTGTATTAGTTAGTAGCCAGACGGCCAGGACTTTGTATATATTTTCTTCTGTTTGAAAGCTGGTGAATAAAACTAGCTAAGACTATTGAACCTGGAGCACTGGATTTGTGTGATATTTCTGGCTGAATAGCTGAATAGCTGAAGTGCAACCGTCCACCCCAGACGACGGCATCCCCAATACCGTCTTGTCACAATATATATATATATATATAAGGAGTGAGGAGGCATCGGTATTTGCTCTCTATGGTCCCAGTGGAGGAAAGACCTTTGGGACTTTTGTGCAGATAAGCTGTTTTATATATGTTTTAATGTACGGGCATTTTATTGCTTTTGAACCTGGATGGGTAATTAAACCTTTTTAAACTGATACATGGATGTATTACACTGTTATTATCCTTTGAGTTTTAGTGCATCTGTGAACCTGTTATCTCTATGAGGAGGATCTGAAATTGGAACAATAACCAGATAAGCCTGATATTTTTATATATTTGGTACGCGGCTGATTGAAGCACAATATTATTTGTTACATAATTTTATGGTTTTACACTATGTTTGGCGCTCTTTCATATATATATATATATATATATATATATATATATATATATATATATATATATATATGTATACCCCACCCCTGATTGGTGCTGTTGAATCTCTTATTGTCTCTTTTTTTGTCATTATTCTTTTATTTGAAAGTATTTTGTGTTGATTCACTCTTCTTCTTTTATTTGTCAGGATGACAGAAAATATTAACTTTTTTTCATAAAAGACACTTGGGGCTAGATTTACTAAGCTGCGGGTTTGAAAAAGTGGGGATGTTGCCTATAGCAACCAATCAGATTCTAGCTGTCATTTTGTAGAAGGTACTAAATAAATGAAAGCTAGAATCTGATTGGTTGCTATAGGCAACATCCCCACTTTTTGAAACCCGCAGCTTAGTAAATCTAGCCCTTAAACTTGCAACCCTAGTAATGACTAACACAGTCACAATGTCTAGTCGCTGGCACACAAATTATGCATCAGTCGCCCAGCCCCCAACAAAAGCACACACCCAAATACCTAACTTCCACCCAAGAATTTATCTAATCACCCATTAAACATAGGACTTCCACCTGTGTGAGTTTACACTCTATGTCTGTGTAAAGGATTCTCCCCACACTGCAGCCTGTCACAGACCCTTTTCAGCCTGAACTGTCTTGGAAAATGGGCCATTTGCCACATATCCCTTCATCTAGTGTCAAAAAGTATGGTGGTGCAGACTCCTCAGAGAGCGCATACTTCTTTGATAAGGCATCTGCATTCTCATGCAGAACACTTGGTTAATACTCCACTATGAAGTGAAGAGTATGGTGGGCCAAAAACCACTGTGTCACCGTGGCATTCACCTCCCTGTGTTTATGCATCCAATGTAAGGGTGCATAATCAGTTTCTAAAGTGAAGACCCTGCCAATCAGATAGTAACATATGGCTGCTGTGGCCAATTTTATGACCAAATGCTCTTTATCCACTGTCGCATATTTTTGTTCATGTGGTAATACAAAACTGGGCAGCAAGCTGAGGACACAATATGTCAGAACAGGGGCATTTTTCAGCTCTGCCAGGATGTACCGAGCTGTCCTGCTGGGGAGACAAAGAGGATCAGACTCTTCAACAATGGTATCGACTAACCCAGCCTCTGCGTTCTCATCCTGCCATGGTTTTAGGAGATTTACACGATAGAGCTGCTCTCCCTTCTCCCACGGAACTGTCATACTTTGTAGTTTACCAGCCTTATTGCCTCTATCACCTCATATGGACCTTGCTAGTGAAAAACCAGCTTACTCTCTTGAGTTGGCACCAGTACCAGGCTGAAAACTCTGAACTACTGCAGACTTATTGTAATTCCTCTTTTGTGATTCTTGGGTACTTTGAACATGTTTTTGGACTAAGCAACCCATTTTTGCAAAACTTTCATACAGCTGTGATACAAATTGAACGATATTTGGTTATTTAGGACATTGTTGCTCCTAGCCTTCTTTCAGGACATCTAAAATACCTCATGGCTACCTCCCATATAGAAGTTCTAAAGGACTAAAGGATGTTGATGCTCGTGGCACATTTTGTACCGCAAACATTAAGTATGGTAGGAGAATGTCCCAGAATTTATTCTCCTGTTCTACACCCTTCCTTTAGTGTCCAATTAAGGCACTCCACCAGGCCATTAGTTTGTGGATGGTACACAGCGCTTTTACTTTTTAGAGCTAAAAAAAAAATCATTATGAGCTTAGACATGAATGGGGTGCCCTGGTCTGTCAGAATCTCCTTCGGGATTCCCAGACCCAGGGCCGGACTGGCCATCTGGCATTTCTGGCAAATGCCATAACGGCCGATGTCTAGATGGGCCGATCCGCATGCCCGTCCCAGCAGCAGCACCTCCCTGCACGCTGCTCGGTGGACAGAGACTCAGTGACGTGGCAGGCATGCAGATGGCTGAATCGTGAAGTGTAGCAGGCTGTGCGTGTGCGGATGTAACAAGGTAAGTGCGTGTGTGTGTGTGTGGCAATGTTAATATAGTGTGTGTGTGTGCGTGTGTGCTATTATAGCATGTGTGTGTGTGTGCGGCCATGTTATTATAGCTTGTGTGTACATAATAGGGGCCCCGCTGTCTTAAAAATTCTGGGCCCCCCTGAGCCTTAATCCAGTTCTCTCTAGGGGAAGGGAGCTGATAGTTGCTCCCGGTCCTTGGACAGGACACAGCCTGCAGAGCAAGTCTAAGTATCACAAGATTTGGTAATCTCGTCAATCTCGACAAAGAGCTTCCCTGCTCACTCAACAGGAAGTTCCCACCCTGATGGATGTCAGCACCATCAGAAGCATAGATAAGTACAGTGGTCTGGGGGTGTCATAATGTGGCTGGAAGAGCGTGATAAATGTAATGTTTTATTACAATATATATATCAATGCCCCATGTTGACCAGACCCCCAGCACAATGTGGTCACGCCCTTTTTTTTGCTACTCGTCTATAGAGGGGGGCCCAAAAGTTTACTGCATCTGGGCCCCAAATTTCTCTTGCTGGTCCTGTACATACCATTATCTGATACTGGTAAGCTCTATGCTGCAAATAGAGAGTCAAGCTGCACATTTGTATCTCACAGGACACCGTATAACTATGAGATTTGCAAAACGTATTGTAATACTATTATTATCTGGAACAGAAGTGAGCCTGTGTGCTTTAAATGCCAGGGCCGATTTTTAGTCTCAGTCCGGCCCTTACCAGACTGGTATACAATAGAAGCAGTTCCTGAACAATGGTACCAGATTTTATATTTCCTAGTGAACAGCCTCTGGATATCGAGTGGCATAGTCCAGAATTACTAGGACATAATGGTGTCCTCGTGTTGACTTTTCCAAGGGAACAAGGGGTATCCTATAATCAGGTTTAGGACAAGTCCTATGACATAAAGATCAAAAACAGCAATACTTCTTTACTGCCATATACACACCTGGCCAATAAAACCTCAATAAGATTGTTTCTCAGATTTTATCCTCTCCCAAATGACCCACACAAACTTGTGCATATGATGCCTTTAAGACTAATGGAACATTTATTTGCAGTGCGAACAATTGTTCAACCATTTTCCCCTGCACATTAACAACTCTATACAGTAAATTGTTCTTAATGATATAGTAAGGTACACCTTTTGCCTTTCCTAGCTGCTTATACCACATTTTTCCAAACATTTTAAAGAGTGGCATTAGTAAGCTGATCCCATGGAAATTCTCTTAAGGGAAACAAATTTTGTCTAACCAACCCTGCAGGATCCTCATCTTAAGGTGGGAAGATCACTTACAGCATCCCCCACCAGCAACATAGATTGATTGTTCTTTTGCCAGTCTGGCTGCCCATGCAGCGTCGGACTGGCCTGCCGGTGAGCCGGGCGATCCACGGGTAGGCCCTGACGCTGGTTAGCCACGTCCCCGCCTGGTCCGTGGTTCCGAACAGGTGAATATGTGATTTAAGCGCAGAGAGCCCAGACGCGACTGCGGCTCTCTGCACATGCGCCATACAGATGAGTCATGTCACATGATATGTCACATGACTCATCTTGGAAGAAGAACCGCCCACGTTGAGGACGTCCTGCCACCCAGAGGAGCTACATGCAGAATGCAGGAGCAGCAGGTTAGTAAAGCGCGCAGCAGCGAGCAGCCTGTCATTTTGAAGGAGAGGGGAGAGAAAAAAATGTGGCATAAAAGATGAGGGGCAATAGGGGCATGAGAGAGATGGGCAATAAGGACATGAGAAATGCTGAGGGACAATGAGGGCATGAGAGAGATGGGCAATAAGGACATGAGAAATACTGAGGGGCAATGAGGGCATGAGAGAGATGGGCAATAAGGACATGAGAGATGCTGAGGGGCAATAAGGGCATGAGAGAGATGGGCAATAAGGACATGAGAGATGCTGAGGGGCAATAAGGGCATGAGAGAGATGGGCAATAAGGACATGAGAGATGCTGAGGGGCAATAAGGGCATAAGAGATGCTGAGGGGCAATAAGGGCATAAGAGATGCTGAGGGGCAATAAAGGCATGAGAGATGCTGAGGGGCAATAAGGGCATGAGAGATGCTGAGGGGCAATGAGGGAAAGAGAGTTGCTGAGGGGCAATAAGGGCATGAGAGATGCTGAGGGGCAATAAGGGCATGAGAGATGCTGAGGGGCAATAAGGGCATGAGAGATGCTGAGGGGCAATAAAGGCATGAGAGATGCTGAGGGGCAATGAGGGAAAGAGAGTTGCTGAGGGGCAATAAGGGCATGAGAGATGCTGAGGGGCAATAAGGGCATGAGAGATGCTGAGGGGCAATAAGGGCATGAGAGATGCTGAGGGGCAATGAGGGCATGAGAGATGCTGAGGGGCAATGAGGGCATGAGAGATGCTGAGGGGCAATGAGGACATGAGAGATGCTGAGGGGCAATGAGGGCATGTGAGATGCTGAGGGGCAATGAGGACATGAGAGATGCTGAGGGGCAATAAGGGCATGAGAGATGCTGAGGGGCAATAAGGGCATGAGAGATGCCGAGGGGCAATTAGGGCATGAAAGATGATGGGGCAATAAGGGCATGAAAGATGATGAGGCAATAAGGGTATGAGAGATGATGAGGGGGCAATAAGGGTATGAGAGAGAGAGGGGCCAGAGCAGCATGGCACAGGGTGATGAAGGGGGGTCAGAAGCAGCATGGAGAGTGCAGTCTGATCATAAAGGGGCAGAGGATGGTGATGAAGAGGCGCAGTAATGTTTGTGTGATGGCACAGCGGACTTGTGACAATGTAATATGTGTGTGGTAGGTGGTGGCTAACTAATGGGTGCTATTTTGTTTGTGGGGTGATGGTGGAGCAATTTAATTTTAAAGTGGGGACTATTAATTTAAGATGGGGTGGTTTGGGGACTATTATTTAAATGTGGGGTTGAGTTTGAGGAGCATGAGGTCTATTTATTAAATGTGAATATGAATTATTTAATAGCAGTGACGGTTGCGGTAAATAGGTATATTTATTATACTTAAATGCTATTTATTGCTGGGACTGTCTGGAGGGAGGGAAATAGGTTTATTTATTAAATGTGAATACTATTACTTTAATGTTGTGGCTGAAGGAAGGCCTAAGCATTAATTGTGGGTCCTATTGATTTAACGCCAGGGCTGGTTGGAATTTTCTAATTGTACCCATTTTTTTCCAAATAGGGAACATTCCAGGATCCAGACAAGCCACAACTAAAGAAACCAGCAGCCACAGGTGGTGAGTGACAAGAACAGGTAGGACAGTCTGTCAAATGTTCAGTGGGACAATCCCGTTTTTTTTTTTTTTTGTGACTGTTCCGCCCAATCTAAGGGTCAGGTCAAGACTGTGTACTCTTTATATACACCCTGCATTTTTTATACACATACTATACTATGGTGCTAGTTGTCCTTCGTGGGCTGACCACTCCCCCTCTAGTGTCTGATCTTGCCTCTATGATGGCTGGTCACACCCCTTTGGTGGGCTCTAGCATTGCAGTCCCCCGGTGGGCCCTTCATGTCCCAGTCCGACACTGTGCCCATGCCTCGTACAATTGCGTTAAAGAGTTGTAGTGTATTCAAAAATGGCAACTCCACAATTTTAGGGAGCTTATCCTCTGTATCCTCAAGCATGTCTATCAAGATCAGATTTTTGGCCTTTGAGCCAAATGCTTATATGTTTGGCTGGACTTGCTGTTGGTGGACTTATTTAAATAATGGACAATCTCTGCCCAAAATGAGCCAGTAAGGGAGCTTTGGTGCAGCTATCACCATCTGGTCCTTCACAGTAACTGTCAAGATTGTCCTCTCATATTCTTCGGTGGTACCATGTATACACTGTACTTTTTCTCTAGGCAGCTTTGTGGTTATGGACTTTGATATAACAGAGCTATAGACTAAAGTGAGTTCACTCCCGGAATCCACCAAAGCTAAAACTCAATTTTTGTTTATAAGGACAGTCACTCAGAACAGAGAGTCTACACACTGTAGGACTCATGGTGCAGCAACTTGGAAATACCCAAGAGACCTGGGCAATGGAACACTCCATAGGCTCTTGCAACAAAGGACACTGTGCCTACAAGTGGCCCAGTTCAGCACACTGAAAGCATAGCGGAGCAGACGCTACCTTAGCTGGTTCCTTTTATACAGTGGATTTCCCATTACCTCCTCACAAAATGACACGTTAACTCAGTTCCTGTTGGGTTATTGGCTTTGGAAGTCATGTTGGAGGTTTGGACATTTATGCAGTTGCAGCACTCCGATCCTCTCCATCCCAGTAGCAAGTACTTCAAACAACTATGGATCAGACTGCAGTACCCACCTTTGCAACCCCCAGTCCATACCATAAATACAGTGGTCTATGGTCAGGATTTCGATCACCTGATTGGGGGAGTGATTCTCAGGCTGCAGAAACTTTTTGAGACACTTGGATACATTGGAAAATTGTGACCAAACTGGTTCAGCTGCAACAAAGTGCCTTTCATGGAAGCACTGGACTCTGGCTGGCCCTGTAACACCAATTCAAGCTAATATTTCAGCCTTCATGTGCAGTATTCCAAGTCCATGTAAGTTTGCTGGGCTTTACCAGCCAGATAAGGTAGTTTTTCAGCTCAAACATGAAGGGGTCAATTGGCCATTTTTTACAGGCCTCTCAAAGGTTACCAGGTATGCTTCCACATCGTCAAAAGCTGATATTTTCTGTAGTCTCACATCGGACTGAGTAAATCTGTGGGACTACCTACTGTAAGACTGAGTTTGTCAAAGGTTGTCTCCCCAGACTTCAGCCTGTCACACACACTTTTCAACCTGAACTGAAACATTTATGGATCCAAATTTTCCTTTCCCTAAATCATTCCCCCCTGCGTGGACTATTAGGATATCGGGCTCGCCATACCTCTCAATTAGGTGTGACAACCAAGGCAGGAGGTCGGGCCAGCACAAGCCCCTGTCTACCAAGTCATAAAATGTCTACGCTATTGGGGAATGAAAAAACTGCTTTGGCCCTGGTGTGGCCGGCTGCCCAAAAAATGTAGGAATGCCCCAATATCCAAACACGATTAGACGTCGTACGATCACCTGCAGGAAGAAATACAGTGTTAGAAGAGCAAGACACCGATCATCAAAAAAGACAGAGCAGAGGGACTGTTGAAAGATGTGCCACAAGGGATAGTAAAGAGTAGGCGTGGAAGGAAGAGCAAGGGGGCGTGGAATTGAAGGGACAGGCTACCCAGGCGAAGGTAAAAACCAGAGGAAAACCCTGGAAACTCACCACTAATCAGGCGTGGGTCGCACTTTGGCCCATCCTTTGCGGGCTTTGGAAATCATAAAGCCTTTCGTGATACCAGCCCACCATGGGGGCCATACTGGTTTTGGATGCCCCTCGTGAGTATTTATCCCACATAAATGCCATGAAGGCCTCCCTCTGACCTGACTCCGACTGGTCCCTGTGGCTGAGTAAGTCGGACCACTGGCTCCAAGCTGCTCGTTACGATAAGCCTTTAAACCATGTGCACCGGTAGCATCGGTGAACAAATTAATCTTGATATTGTCTGTGGTCCAAATTCTCCTGCCGTTAAAATCCTGTAGGAGAACGAGCCACACTTGTAAATCCTCCCTGATCTCTCGGGAGAGACAAATTGCCGCATGTGCTCTATTTTTCGCTGCTGTGGACCTCTGAAGTTCTCTACAAAAAACTCTCCCCATGGGAATCACCCGGCAGGAAAAGTTGAACAAACCCAGTAGGGATTGTACCCGACGCAGTGAACAGCAAGCTGTCCCTAACACTATTGTTATCACATCTGATAGTTTTAGCACTTTGACTGCGGGGAGTCTACAATAGCCGGCCGCAGAATCTATTTACGAATGACGAGGAAGTCATCAAGATAGTGACCACTTCCTTTCAGTACCCCTGCAACTTGTTCCAACCTGAATGCACCACTGAAAGAAGCCGCTAAACTTCTCGAAGAGGGCGCAGGATATTGAGCAGCCCATGGGTAAGCAGCAGTCTATGTAGTAACCGCCAGGGTGCCTAAACCCCATATATTGATATGAATCGGGGTGAAGAGGCAACAGGCGAAAAACTGACTCTTTATTTTTGCTTGATGGGGGTTAACGTTGGTAAAGGGCCCTGTATCGGTAATTTGAAACCAAAATGGAAGCCGTCATGTAGTAGGGATGCCGTGTCCCTGTCTATAACGACCTGCCTCCTGGACTTTTGGACTTTATTATTTGTATTTTTATGTGTTGCTGCAGTACCTCTATTCACCAGAGGTGCTGATATTGTGCCTTACTTGTTTGTATCAGGGTTAACCTGCCCTGTAATTATTCCTTGCACCTTGGTGTGTACCTTCTTAAACCTGTCTCTCCCAGTATTCATTGCTGGTTATTGTTATCACATCCATTGTTATACTCTGTGGTCACTTCCTCCTGTTGTGCTCCTGGATTTATGCTGCTGGAGATCTTTCTCAACATACATTCTGCTGACCTTTTTCTTATGTGAACCTGGGACTTACCTGTGCATTTCCCTGTACATGCTGCCTGTAATCTTTCCTCACCCTCCATTTACCTGCAACTGCTGTATATCTGGTAATTTCTGCAAGCTCATTATTTCATCATCTGTTCATACTCTCCAGCAATAAACATTGATTGTTTTTTCACCTTATCCATGGCTCCTTAGTTGTATTTCTACATTGATTCGTGACACTGTCATAATAATGTCTCAGCAATTTGTCAAGCTCTACTAAATTAATTGGAGATGGGGCCTTGACAAGTAGCTGCTGCTGACGCCCCCATCACCTACCCGCGTTTCCCCTTAGGATCGGCTGCAATCTGAAGCAGGGTGTTGGCTGCTGCACGACTCACAGATGTGTTTGTACCTACACGCTGTCCGGGAAACATCTTACCCGTACCTGACTCTGCAACAAGGCTACTAGGCCTCATCAACTCCAACCAAGTGTGTCACTCACCGGACTGTGAGTGCTACTTCTAAGGTAGCTAGGAACCGTGTCCATCCATTATAATGAGGTACTGCACATGTGCAGTCCCTTTTAACCTTCAGTTCTGTTCCTTTAACTTAATTGGCTGATCAGGCAACACTCCCTATATTAAGCACCTGTGGTCAATACCACGTTGCCTGATCTTGGAGTCTCATTCCTCATGAGTCTCTAAAGGTGTTCCAGTGCCTGCTCGTGTGTTCAGCTTATGCTGATTCCTGTTTGCCGTTTGTGGTTTCCAGACCACTTCTATTCCTCGTGTTCCTAGTGTCTTCAGCAGCTGATTCCTATCCGCTGCCTCCGTGTATCTACAGTTACAGATTACTGCAAACTCTCCTGTGTTTCATCGTGACTCCAGCAGCTGATTCCTATCCGCTGCCTCCGTATATCTACAGTTAGAGATTACTGCAAACTCTCCTGTGTTTCATCGTGACTCCAGCAGCTGATTCCTGTTCGTGTCTACAGAGTCTGCTCGTCTCAGCGCTCCAGTCTGCATTCTACCTGCCGTCAGCTGACCCGCTGCCTACTGCTTCTACAATGTGTCCATTTGTGTCAACTTGCCTGATGCATCGAGTCTACGCTCCTCGGCTTCCAGCTTTGCTACATCGCTTCAACTCTCCTGTGGTCTCCTGCTGTTCTATTCGATATACTACTGCTTCCTGAGTATTTGTCGTCCTTGCTGGCCTACCTACAAGTGCGCTGCACCCACCTGCCGCTTCCATTCTGCAAGGACTTCTCATCTCGCCTGTTCCCTACCGCTCAGGTATCCCTGCAACTATCTCTAACAGCCTGCTCATCTGAACCACGGTATGCATACTTCTCATTGACTGTGCTGGTGTATTGCATATCCATCTGGACTGAGTTGTTCTCCTCCGGAGTTTCCATCCTCTGAGACTATTGCTATTATTGACTGTGTTTCCTTTTGCTGGACTATTTGAGTGACTTTGTTTATCTGTGCAGTGCTGTTCATTCATTTTTATCATTGTGTGCAGTTCAACGTGGGATCAAGTTCAGTGTACCCGTGTAGACTCTGCATAGCATTTATCTCCTCGTGTCCTTCCTCACATATATATTCAGTGGTACAACTTGCTAGAGGCAGACCACTGATTCCTGTTTCCCTGTGTCACCAGTTGCATATATCCTCTCACATAAGCAGTGGTACAACTTGCTACTCGCAGACCACTGACTTCCCCGTTACCTTCACCTGGATTCCATTCCTTCACTACAGACAGCGGTACAACTTGCTATACGCAGACCGCTGACTTCCACCTCCTTATTACTCCTGGACATTCTTCTCACTATAGCAGTGGTACAACTTGCCGTGCGCAGACCACTGACTACCCTCACGTGTCCTTGTCCATCCAGATCCTCGTGTTCAGTTACCTATTGTTTACCAGTGCTGCTAGTCATAGACTTTCTGAGCATTCTCTAACCATCTGCTGTTTCCAGTTCCATTATCACCCTGCCATCAGAGTATCATATACCAACTCTACTGCTCTGATAAGACCATCAGCGGGTGATACTGGGTAAAGACTCCTAGTGCCCGTGACAAAGTGTCTATGTCCTTTGACCCTAAAGGGAGTTTTAACTGACCGCTCATTTGTTTCCTAAAGAGCTCGTCATACGCCCGCTAAATCAATGGCCTGTCCTTAACGTACATATCACTTATCAGATACATATACCTCAATACCTCCTTGTGTTCACTGGACCGAAATTCAATGTAAATGGCTGCGAAAATGCAAAAACCGTTAACCCATCTGGGAAAGGAACAATATTTTTCTTCGCCCATACCGGTTCTCTCACATGCCGCCACTAGAGCCTTTCTGTAATTTTCAGTAAGCACAAACATATCCACGTATTTGCCTCTCTTAATCTTGTTGCGCACGCTTGGTCTAATACCGTATGTCAACGCTATGTTCTCAACCTTACCCAAGTCCACTAATCTCAAGTTCATTTCGGGGCCTGGTACCTGTGAAGGTTTTTTCGTGTGCTTACCTAGCAACTCTGACTCTAGAATTTTAATCCGCTTCCATGGCCTATGCCCAGTGTCTGATGACTCCTCACTGGTGGTTGACACAGGTGGACTAGGATGTTGTGACTTGTGTATAGTAATCTCAGTGCACTCACCGCCAGGCAGGATTCGCCGACTTGGAAACCATGCGCTCAGCTGCATCAGTAGTTGGTGTTGTAAGATCCGTTGCTGAGGCAAGCCACGTCCGAGGGGTTGCGTGCATCGGATCCCCAGATTCCTGTGCTGTGGTTAGCTCGTCCAAACGCAGGACCACGCAGCTGCCTCAGAATTTCCGGATGCCAACTCTGAAATAAAATAAGGGAAATTAGGGTCGTTAAGATTTGTACTTGGACCGTAGCCCGTAGTTGGACGTGTACTCGGGCTGGCGTGGCAAGGTTCACCGGTACTGCAGAGGAGGGGTGATGCACCGCATTCAGAAATGGGTCACATTATGTCCAGCTGGCGAAACTAAGTCTAATGACGGGAAGGGCCATTGTGACGTGTTGTCGGCGCTAGGGTGGTGTATGGCCCGACCGACTCTGCATGGTATGGGGAATGAAAAGATTGTGACCTATGTGAATACAAAGAAAACCTCCCGGCGGTTTTGGCAGTTGTGGGAAAGCCTCACAGACATTTCTCCCAGCACCGAGTGTCTTTGGAAAATGGAAGTGTCTATGGCTGCACTGCCAAGTGATTGTCGCTCGCGATCTGTGGTTGGGGCTCCGAGAAATGGTTTTAGGGCCTGAACTAAAAAATGAACTGTAGGGGGCGTGGCTAGGACTCCAACTCGGACAGACACGTTTTTGGGCTCTCCCTGTCAACGAGTTCTTAAACCAGTCAATAATTGGGCTTGAATACTGCCAGAGTTGCCCAGACGGCGTGTGACGCTAGCTGAGACCTCCGGGAGTGTTTACCTACCTTCTGGGGCATTGGAAGATCGCTTGCAGTCGGCTGAATATCCCGCACCGAGTGCCCTCTCATAAACTGGGCTTGCTGCCATCCCAGTGGTTGCATAGCTCCTGCCTCCTGAGTAGTCCCTCCGACCCCACTGGCTCCTTGCCGGGGATCCAGCTGTTTGGAGCGCATACGGCGGGATAAGGGGCCTATTCCCGGCAGAGTCCCTGGGCTGAAGTTGAGAGCTGCCCGGCGGACCCTCCACTTCCGGTTTTGCAGCAGGACTTCCGGTTGCGCAGCGGTACTTCCGGTCGGACGGAATTGAGCGGAGTCGACATCCCTGCATTGGGGCTTACAGTAAAAGAATAAAGCGCCCACCTTCTCAAGGCTACCATCGCCTCGTTGCGGGGTCCTCCCGCTGATAGAAGCAAAGCGCAGCCCTCTGACCATTCACTGAAGAGAGACATAGCCACTTTCAAAATC
The DNA here is from genome assembly GCF_038048845.1 of Mixophyes fleayi. NCBI lineage: Eukaryota > Metazoa > Chordata > Amphibia > Anura > Limnodynastidae > Mixophyes > Mixophyes fleayi. The sequence continues at coordinate 143,147,763 of NC_134406.1, read as the reverse complement.
CGGCACCTCTGCTGACACCTGCTACAGGCTCGCTACCCAAGCAGTCAGCTAGATCTGTATCAAGACAGGTCAGTGTTTCTCCCCCTGCGGGCCCAGCTAATTATCCCCGATGAGCTCGGGTCTACAAATGCGTACCAGCTGCTGTACCACTATAGGACCCAAGGTGACATCTGTCATATTCTTCCCTAAGACATTCTAGTATTGTATAACTTGGCCCTTTAAAGTGATCTACTAAATGCTGCAAAGTAGGGGTTGCAAAATCCCCTGTCTCAAAGGTTATACTAATGCAGCAATCTTGGTCACTAAGGGGTTAATCCCTGTTTCACACAGCCTCTATTGTTTTTGTCTTCCCTGAAGAGCCGACAGCAGCCATCTAGTGGCAGCACTGAAAACAACTACTGTCTTTCACTCAAGCTGATATTGGTCTCTGAGGACATAGCTCCACCTGGTGCTTACTTCAAGTACTACATTGCACTGTTGTGGACATTCAATATAACAAATTGGAGACTATTCTCTTGCGAGACAAGATTTAACAATCCGCCACCTGTGTTGTGACATCTTCATCGCCTCCCTGCTTATATATCGTACACTATGCAGTAACCTTCGACGCCCTACCTGGGCATGATGTGCTCTGTTTGATCTTCTAAGCTCTATTGTGCAGCAGCATCCTTCTCCCTCAGCTTCATTACCCCCCCTTCATTACCCCTGCCCTATATAGTTTACCACATCCTCAACAAAATCAACATGTCACAGAAGAACAGAAAACCTGTAGGCAGCTCTTCCAAGTCTAACTCTTCCAAGCCTCCTCAGACACCTCAGAAGCCTCACAACTGTCCTCAAAATCTGAATTGGACCCTCAGATTCAGGCAGTCATAGCAAATTTACTGGAGGGGGTCAAAGAGGCCTTCAAACAGGAACTCTCAAAGGCAGTTAGCGAGTTTAAGTTGGAACTCTCCTCTCTGGGTACACGGACTAACACTCTAGAAACAAAAGCAGACGACCTCTGTTGCTCCCAAGCGACATTTGACAGAGAGTTATCTCGTCTAAATTAAGAAGTTGAAACCTTAAAAGAAAAACAAGAGGACTCTGAAAACCGTTCCCGGCATAATAATATTCGAGTTCGTAACGTGATTGAAGAAATTTCCCCGTCTGAAATTCAGCCGTTTCTCAAGAGCCTCTTTCTACATCTACTCCCAGGTCTGACAGATTCCGACTGCATGATGTACCACGCACAGTTCTAATCAACTCGTTGTCTCTATTCCAAATGTTCCTTTTTTGTCAGTTTGGAAACTTTAGTTCTTGTTTAGAAATCACAGTTGACTATTGTTATTATGTTACTATGTTATATGGTATTTTCTATATATGTTAAACAAAAGTTTTCTCGTTTCTTACCACTGTATTGACATATAACATGCATCCACCCATATTACCCCCCTTCTTCTCCCTCCTTCCCATCTTTCTTCACCTCCTCACCCCACCCCCCCCCCCCCTCCCCCTGCTGCACAACCTTTTATGCATCTGGATGACCTACGGTTGTGACTTTCTTGCTAACAGACGCATCCAGTTTATTTGATGGAGCTATCATCTTAGGTAGCAAGTCTATGTAAATTTTCTCACACCACCCCCCTCGCTCCCTATACGACTACTGTTTAGCTATACAATTTTTGCTAACATGAAGTCTGGATCCCTTCTGGATCCCACCGTCAAAGGGTTTCTGCCCAATTGGGCCATTTTTTTCTTTTTCCTCTTCTTTTTCTCTCTCCTTCTCATCACTCCTTGTAGCTTCTACCCCTCATTACTTCTTTCTTCATACCTCCCTCTCCCCTTCTCCCCCATCCAAAGATTTTTGGACCTATTCCTCTCACTAATACAGCTTCCAAGTGATTCAGTTACCAGCAAACACCTAGGGGTAAATGTTTTAATGTCCGGATTCTTCAACTCCGGTGTGTTCAGCGTCTTCGGCAATTAAATTTAAAGCGGCGCTGCATTGTAAAGTGAAGTTTCCCTTTACAATGCAGCGCCGCTTCAAATTTAATTGCCGAAGACGCTGAACACGCCGGAGTTGAAGAATCCGGACATTAAAACATTTACCCCCTAGTCTCCGCTTCCATGGCACTGAAACTCCTTTCCATCAATGTCAACGGCCTCAACTCCCCCCGCAAATGCACAGTAGTCCTTGGAGCCTGCAGAAGGGAAAAAGCGGACATAGTTTTCCATCAGGAGACTCACCTTACAGGTACTCACACACAACTCCAGGGCAAGCAGTTTTCCCAGACATTTTTTGCCTCAGCTAAATGTAAAAAACAGGGGGTAGCGATACTTATCCATAGTAAGGTCCCATCGTAATAGGTGGCGACTTTAATATCGTCTTGGACCCACACCTTGATAGGTCCTCCACCTCCTCTCACGGACTCTCCGTACCTTCTTCCAAGGGTTCCTCCGCCTTGTCTGCCCTGCTCTTACAACACTCCCTACATGACACCTGGCGTCTCAAGAATTCCACCGCAAGAGACTATAAACATTATACTGCCCCTCACCAGATATACTCCCTCATCGACATGATCCACATTTCCCAGGCTTTGGTACCCATGACCACTCAAGCGGGTATCGTCCCATTTTCATGGTATGATCATGTGGGAGTATATATCCTTCTTGACCTCCTACACCATTACCCACGCCCCTTTAGATGGCGCCTGGACGATGCTCTTCTTTTAAACACTTCCTCCTTTATGGACATTAAAACAGCAATATTTGATTACATCCAAGAGAACATCTCTCAGGATTTGGCACCCGGCGTTATTTGGGAAGCGCACAAAGCCACCATCCGTGGGCGACTCATAAGTGTTGCTTCTCAGGTAAAGCGGAAGGCCGCCCTAGAAGTTTCTTCATTGGAGCAACGTATCTCTACTCTTTTGTCTCAGCATAAGCAGGCCCCCGATCCCTCCCTATTAATTCAAATTAACTCTTCAAGGGGCCAGCTTAATACCCTTTAGTCCCGCAGAGCAGCCTCCATATTACAGAAACTCCAGCAACGCTTTTATGACAAGGCAGACAAGGCGGACTCGTTGCTAGCACGGAAACTCCATCAGAGGCGCACCAGAGGAGCTATTAACAAACTCCATAAGAAATCCACTAATTCAATAACGTATGACCCACTTGATATTGTTAAGGAATTTAGAGATTTCTATGCATCTCTCTATAACCTCCCTGACTCCCCGGACCCGGGGGACCTCCTATCGAACACTCTGGAGTCGTACCTTGCTAATACCCCTCTTCCGCATCTTTCCCAGTTGCAGCTCACTAGCTTAAACGCGGACATCACTGCAGACGAAATTAAAATAGCAATAAAATCCCTCAAATCCTCCTCTGCTCCCGGTCCGGATTGTTTCTCGGTACAGTATTATAAAAAGTTTGCCGTGGACCTTATTCCTCACTTAACGACCTTTTACAATCAAATTCTGGAGGGGGCATCCTTTGACTCTGCCACTACTCTTGCTAATATTGCAGTCATTCCAAAACCAGGAAAAGACCCTCTTCACTGTGAAGGTTATAGACCAATTTCCCTTCTTAATGTAGACCTCAAGCTTTACGCTTAAATCCTGGCCACCAGACTTAAACCCCTGCTTCCAAAGCTGATTCACCCGGATCAAACGGGCTTCATTCCAGGGAGACAGGCCCCTGATAACACTAGAAGGTCCATTGATTTGATCCATTCTATACACAGTGGAAAATTGTCCTCTCTCATGATGGCCTTAGATGCGGAAAAGGCGTTTGACTGCATTTCTTGGACATTTATGCGGGGGGTACTTGAATCGATGGGCTTCTCTGGTAGGTTTCTGTCTGGCGTGTCGGCTCTTTACAGAAACCATTCTGCCACTGTATTAGTTAATGGCCTTACCTCCAAACCATTTATAATCTCCAACGGCACTCGTCAGGGATGTCCCCTCTCCCCATTGATCTTCGCCCTCATAATTGAACCGCTAGCAGCTAAAATTCGTTGCAATCAATCTATCTCCGGTATAAAAGTTGGGTCTACGGAAAGTAAAATTGCTTTATATGCAGACGATGTCCTCATTAGCATGTCTGTCTAACCCCATTACCTCCTTTCCCACCCTTCTTTCTGAATTAGAAACTTATGGGCACTTCTCGGGCTACAAAATTAATCCTGCCAAAACTGAAACATTAGATTTTTACATCTCTAAAAAAGATAAGATAATATGAGATCAAACATTCCCCTTAGCTTGGCATCACCATAAAATAAAGTACTTGGGTGTTTTTCTGACCAAAAATCTCTCCCATCTGTTTCAAGCCAACTTTCCCCACATCCTATCCCAAATTAAAAAGGGTTTTAGCACCTGGTCTCACCAATTTATCTCCTGGATAGGCCACCTAAACTTTGTCAAAAATGAATATCCTTCCTAGATTATTATACCTCTTTCAAACCCTCCCTATTCGAATTCTCCCCTATGTATTTAATTTTCTCCAATTTGAGTCATCTAAATTTATTTGGGCAGGTAGACACCCACGAGTTCGGCTGAGGGTTTTGCAGAGGTCTTCACTGGGCGGTGGTCTAGGCATACCCGATTTCAAAAAATATTACCTATCAGCCCAACTTGCTCAATGTGTCTTATGGAACGGTTCTGGGTCAACTAGGGTCTGGGTGACTCTGGAAGCTGAAAGTATGGGTATGCTTACTCCTGCTTCCCTTCTGTGGATTCCACAAAAACTCAGACTCATCCCATAATTTCCCATTCTCTAGCTATATGGGTCTCGTCCATCGGGATCTACAGTCTCTCCCCACATCCATCGCCAATAATCCCCCTTTTTAATAACCCAGATTTCCCTCCGGGCTTACACCATCCCTCGTTCCTTCCATGGCATTCCAGAGGGATACGTTTCATAAACGACATAACTCACAGTGTATCATTTCCCCAATTCACAGACATTCGACAACATTTGGCCTGCCCACACGAAATTTCTATCAATACTTACAAATTCGTAACCTACATTCCATCACCAAGTTGCGCCTTACCTCTCGTCCTCTTACAACAATTGAAGCATTGTGCCTGCGCCAGGAATCAACGTCAGGTCTTATATCTAATATTTATTCTGAATTACTCGCTCCCTCTACTCCTCCTCATGACCCTCATGAGTTGGCATGGGAACACGACCTGGGCTCACCACTTGATGCTGAGGAATAGTCGGAAATTCGGGAAAATGTTGCCTCTAGCTCAATTTGTGTCAGAATCAAAGAAAATATATATAAACTCCTCTTCAGGTGGTATTATGTTTCTACTCGTCTACAAAAGATACTACCTGACTCCTCCGACAGATGTTGGCGTTTGTGCTCTGGCGCAGGTTCATTTTTACACATATGGTGGGACTGTCCGAAACTGATCCCCTTCTGGCGTGAAATTAAATCTTTGATAGAAACAGTGATTCAAATTCCCTTGCCCTTCGACCCTAAATTCTTCCTTCTACCCCTCGGGTTTCCCATGGCCACTAGGCACCAAAACAAACTTGCCCGCCTCATCATCTCAGCAGCCACATGTCAAATTGCCGTAGAATGGAAGCAACTCGCTCCTCCCGCACTTATCTCTGTTACTAATAGGATTTGTCAAACTCACCGGATGGAGTACATGACTAGCATTATAAGAAACACAGCCAAATCTTTTAACAAGGTCTGGGATCCATGGAGGTCATTCTTTCAATACCGCTCCCCATTTACTTAGTCTTGCTTAGTCATGCTCCATACCCACCTGCAACCCTCCCACTCCTCGCCTCATTGCTCTTAATTTTCGGGAGATCTCTACCACACCACCCCCTCCCCTCCTTTATCTTTCTCTTTTTCACTTTTCTCTTTCTTTCTCTCTCTTTCTCTCTCTCTTCTTTCCTTACTTTCTCTTTTAAATATAAAAATATACCGGACTTTCTTTCACATTATCTTATAGAATCTGACCAATTTCCTCTCCGATACGTGGAGAGCTCTGTTCTATAAATTTAAGTATTGATTGGTTTTTTTTGTATGATACAACATGTAATTGTATTACATTGTTTTTCCTGTGTGACCGTCAATAGACACTTGTTTTAAAAAAAACCAAAAAAAAACGAACTGTAAAGGGATCTCCTAGCCGGCGGGGTGTCCCTATAAAATTGTGCCCCTCAAGAAGAAGGCTGTGTGTTCTGCGCTAAGAAGGGGCTGGAGGGGAAGAAAAGTTGATGAGTGACTAGAGGGTTGGAAACATGGCAAACCACATTACGGGATGTCAATGGAGGGGTTAAAGACCACTGTATACCAGCACTGAGATTACTGGTGCTGTGGGCTCCCCCTGGTGGCCGGTTATGTGGGTGGCTGCTGCTGTTATTGAGACTGACAGAAGTAGGAGTTCTGTGGATGGCAGACCAGTGAGAAGGAAGGGAGGTGTGAGGGTGAGAGGGGCTCCTAACCCTCCCTGGCCGCCCGCACTGACAGCGCCTGCAAGCGCTCCTGAGCTGGGGAGCGCAGTTCCCCCTCCCCGGTGTGTGCGATCTGAGCATGCGCGTGGTCACAGGCAGTTCATTATGAACTGTCTGGCCACGTGGAGAGACTGCAGGGTGCCTGCTGCGCCTGGAAGGTGTTGCTCGGAGAGGGAGAGGAAAGGTAGGAGGCAGGAGAGAACATGAGGGAGAGGCAATAGGAGGGGGATCAGCTGGGAATTGGGGAAATTGACCGAGAGGGAATTGGATGCAATACAGCTGCCAGAGCTGGGAGAAGGGGAGGCTCTGAGGTGCGACGGACAGATGGAGGCTCTTTTAGGTCTGGGCATGTCTAAATGGGGAAGGGTGGCTATGGGGAGAAGAAGGAGAAAATAGGCAATTAGGGATAGTGCTGTGGGAGGTAAAAGGCTGTTGCAGAGGGCAGGATGGATGGATATGGTAGTGGAAGGGGGCAGGGTGGAAGACAGGGGAGATGAGGAAGGAGGATAGTGATTAAGGGAAAAATAAAAGAGAAATGGCAAAACTACAAGGGTGTATAGTTAAGTAACAGAAACAAGGATGATGAAGTAAAAGCAGAATGAAAAGAATAAAAAAAAAGGAAGACAGAAGAGAAGGAGTTGATACAAATCTTTCTCTGCTGCAGGCTCTCCCACTGGACCTTGTGAAGAAGAGTGAGGCAACCAGGAAGTGCCGCCTCCTATATGAAAAACCCTGACCCTCCACTCTACAACCATTGGTCGGGCTGTAACTACAGTTAACCCCTTAAAGATAAGTGTAAGCTCAAATGCAAACACTGTCGCTATTTAAGGGCGTTCGACTTAGGGCCTCACTTGTCAAAGTGGCATGCTCAATTTGTGTATCACCGGAAATGCTGAAAGGAGGCTTCTTTATGAGTATAGTATCAAAAAGGTCAGGCTTACACCTAGCACTCATGGATAGACTCTCCTCAGGGATTTGTGTCATCATCATCATCATTTATTTATATAGCAAGGCCCTGCTCGCAAGCTTACAATCTATGGGACAATAGGAGTTTGACACATGAGGTTAAGTCTACATTTTGCATTTCGGCCCAGCCAGACTGCAAAGGTAAAAGTGACTCATAAGCTAAATGATCCTGTCACACAACAATGTTGGTCAAGGGGTAGTTGTCTTGTGTGAAATTGTGTAACGGGTGGTAATAGGGTAATGTAGTGAGGTTAAGAGGGTGGTTGAGGAATATTATAAGCATGTCTGAAGAGGTGGGTTTTCAGAGAACGCTTGAAAGTTTGTAGACCAGAGGAGAGTCTTATTGTGCGAGGGAGAGAATTCCATATATTGGGTGCTGCCCGAAAAAAGTCCTGTGTCATTTCTGAATCTGAACATACTGTTTCTTCTAATGACTTACTGTTTTCTTCCAGCTCGGCTTTTACACATACAAGAATTTGGGCACCATTTGTTGAGTCAGAATGACAAGGTCTTGTATCATCATGACTGACCTTACAAGAAGATGGCTCACTGACAGTTGCAGATCTAGCATTCATAGAGAAAGGCGAAGGCCTCATTCTTTCCTTGCCACTGCATGTGTAGAATGGCATGTTGGGAATTTTATATTTTTCAGCACTTGCCTGGACAGATGTTTTTTTCTTTACGAAGGTAAATGGTGCTTTTTACATTTTCGTATCCCTGCTTTGGTGCTTCTGGTCTTCTGTGGACTCATGTGAATCCATTTTGATGACACAGTACAAATGTGACTGTAGACTTTTAATTACACTGCCAGCCCTATAATGTGTCTTTCAGCACTGAAAACTGCCACCTCTCCTGTTTCTGGGTGAGCTATGGCACAGTACAATGTCACTGGAGACCTTTAATTCCACTGCCAACCCTATTATTACAATTTTGCTTTCAGCATTGAAAAATGCCACCTCACCTGTTTCTGGGTGAACTATGGCACAGTACAATGTCACTGGAGACCTTTAATAACACTGCCAGCCCTATTATTACAATTTTTCTTTCAGCGCTGAAAACTGCCACCTAGTCCTGTTTCTGGGTGAGCTATGGCAAAGTACAATGTCACTGGAGCCTTTTCATTATACTGCCAGCCCTATATTGTGTCTTTCAGCACTGAAAACTGCCACCTTTTCTGTTTCTGGGTGAGCTATGGCACAGTAAAATGTAACTGGATACTTTTAAAAACACTGGCAGCTCTAATATTACATGTTTGCTTTCAGCACTGAAAAATGGCACCTTTCCTGTTTCTGGGTGAGCTATGGCGCAGTACAATGTTACTGGAGAATTTTAATTACACTGCCAGCCTTATAATGTCTCTTTCAGTGCTGAAAACTGCCACCTCTCCTGTTTCTGGGTGAGCTATGGCACACTAGAATATCACTGGAGCATTTGAAGAACACTGCCAGCCCTATAATTTGTCTTTCAGCACTGAAAACTACCACCTCTTCTGTTTCTGTGTGAGCTATGTCACAGTACAATGTCACTGTAGACTGCCAAGAGCACTGCCACCCCTCCTCTTTCTCTTTCATTGATGACGCTGCCCAACTGAACTGGAGACGGCTAATATCCCTGCTACCCCTTCTGTGTCTCTCTGTGAAATGGCACTGGAGCTCAGTGGAGGGCGGTACTTACAGAATTCAAAACTCCCGTGATCCGACAACGCAGTGATGACGTTTTGCCTCGTTTTCACTTCCAGCTCGGTACTCGAAGCAGTAAAGTTCGGGTGGGCTCGATTCTCGGAGAACCACACCTGGGCATCTCTAGTTTGCACTTTACTGCGCACCTTAACTAAAGGGACATTGCATGATTTCTTTCCGTAACAACCACAACTATTGTTAAATATAATGGGGCTTATGCAGTGTTGGACGCATTTGCTCCCCAAATCGCAGGCACAATTTGCATTCATTATAAAAGCAACAATTGTGACCATATGCAAAGCAGCAACTATCCTGTAATGCATGATGGTCAGCAGCAGTAGCATATGTGCCTGGTTTGATTCATCAAATACACTTACCCGCTACTTGCGCCCATGTTTGTGATCATTTATTTTGCTTGCCAAAAACGCATTTGCTATTAGGCATCGATAAAACTCCACTCATCCTATGTTAGAACACCCTCGTCCCACCGATCGAGGCACAAATTTGCATGGGCATATATGCATGTGCCCATTTTTCCGAGTATGCACAGATGGATTTCATGCAAGATATGTTATGAAAATCGCTGTAGTGCTCAATCTCCATCAGCCCTAATATGTGCAGTTTTATATGAAGAGATAAGTCTTTATTTTTCTTCCCATTAAAAGATTTAACCAATTGCAGTTTGACCACAGTATTTATACTGTATGTCCTGTTATGTAGCAGGACAGATATAAAGTCTGGCAAACCAGCTAGTATTAGTTTACTATTCGAGATGAGCATAAATTTATACTTATGAATCCAACCTAGCAATATTTATGAACAGTTTAATTGTAAGATAAAACACACATAGGGTAATATATTTTAACATAAACTATTCAGCAGTGGCTGGCGAGAGAGGATGCCAAGCGGGCATAACTTTATTTTCAACTGTGCCTGAAACTATGTTCTCACCACACAATGTACAACTTAGAGAAATCCCTCTGTACCATAAAAAGAAAATATAAAACTCATTTGGGTAGACTAAGAATTTGCAACTATTCAAATTCAAACTTCTGCATTCCAAACAGTGAAATCAGATCTGTTCATGAAGATAGTACAAACCCTCTAGTCATCATGCAGTTAATGGCAATCTGTTGTTTAGGGTTAATTGTCTCACATATCTATTCATATGTATAAACAAAATAAATGGATGTGAAATAGTGGAAGCACAATTAAAGAATCTGTAAGTATTTTTGAGGAAAGGTTTTAAAATAAAGAACTTGGTAATTTCTTCAATTAGTATATTAAAATATTTTATTTGGCTATGACCCTATATCATCCTCTCCTTTCTCTCTTTTTGTAGGTCACTTTTCTCCTCAACTGTGGTGCAGTTTTGATGATTTTGTCAGATGGTAGTTTTGGGGACTGTGTGGCTGATTTATAGTTAGATGAAAATACAACTATTGTGGCTCATATACAGTTGGATGTATGTCCAGCTTTCAAAGGCAAAATGCTGTTTAACTTTACTATGCATATGCAGTAAAACAATATGGAAAGTAGAGTTTCACTTAAGTTGCACTTTCAGCCCCCTCTGCCTGGAATGGTGGATCAAGGGTGTGCAAGTGCAACTGAAGTATATTAAGAGCATGTACACATAAGTGTGGCTTGTCCCTTGATATGTGGCCTATGCTGAGCAGGCCACATCTGTAGTTTTGCTTGTTGCAAGACATATTCAACTCCCTAACCCAAAAATTGAACCAACCTCCAGCACTCATAGCTCCTGGACAGGTTTTGGCTAATGCAGGAGACAAAAAGTGTGGGACTATGACAGACTGGGCTATTCACACTATAACAAGTAAACCTGGAGTGTGGGGATACCATGTAATAAGGGGATTCTGCCCCAGCCTGTTCAGCACAGTGGCAAAGTTCCCTAGGGGAATCTGACCCATAAAAAATATACCCCACCACTAGCTAAAATCAGCCCTGTTGTTCTTGAGTTAATTATGTTAAAATATAAATAATTAGTATTACATAATATGTGGCAACATTGGCCCCAGCACGTCCTGGCAACCATGAACTGCCTGGTTATGCTGGTGCTTACAAGTACCAGTATACACAAAAAAACATATTCAAACACATTCTATGACAATCCAATAGTTAAACAAAACAAACCCTCATGGACTATGCATGACTTGAGCCTAGCAGAGACACAACATACATGAAAGACCAAGGCAAGTCCACAAGTAACCAATCAAGAGTGGCTTTGGTTAGAGCATGAGAAATCCACACTGCTTGGCTATTTGAGTATAGACTCCAAGTGGGTTATGAATAGAGATGGTCACTGACCCCCGTGTTTTGCTTTTGGATTCGGTTTTGGATCCGGATTACCGTCGTGTTTTGGTTTTGTTTGGTTTTGTTTTGCTATTTTGTTGGAAAATCAATGTTTTTGGGCTTAAAATAACCCAATTTAGTGTTCCAACTGTTTTAGAGATAAGTAATCTAATTGTTGAGGTAATAAATCATCCAAAAAAACAGTTTAATTCTTCGTTGGTAGGCCTTTATTTATTCTGCACACAAAACAGAATGTCTTCCTCTCCATCTATGCATATTGGCAATGCAGCCATCGTCTTTGGATGTATATTACACCCTACACTTATAGTTAAATATGTAAAGAAATGGAAAAAGGCAGTTTGCTTTCTGTCTCTATATACACTTGTAGAAAAAAACAAAAGAATTCAGCTGTTGTAGACTGTACAATATTAATTGACATGGAGAAAGCTAGTTTGGTTTCTGTTTCTCTAAGCCCCCCTCCACTTGTATAAAATGTATAAAATACAAAAAAATTCAGCCGTTAAAGACTGTACAATATTATGAGAAATGGACAAAGCCAGTTTGGGGTCACTCTGTCTATAACACCCTACCCTTAAGGATAAATTGCCCTAACAGCAGCCTTTCAAGATGGTACGTGATATGGAAATGCCACAAGTCCCTTTCCTCTTTGGGGGTAGATTGCACCCTACACTTACATAGAAAGTTTTAAAAAGACGTTATCGTCATCATCTTCAGCTTCATCCTCTCCCTCATCAGTGTGTACGTCATCATCACAGACTATCAATTCATCGCCGCTTGAATCCGCCATTAGAGAACAGTCAGTGCTTGGATGTCTTGGATGGTGAAGGCCTTCCTTGTGGAAGATGTAGTTCATTTTTATAAACATAATTTTCTCCACATTTTTGGGAAGTAACCTTCTACGCGATCACTGACTAAGTTCCCTGCTGTGCTGAACACTCGTTCAGAGTACAAACTGGAGGGTGGGCAGCTTAGGTATTGCAAAGAAAGTTTGTACATGGGTTTCCAAATGGCCTGCTTTTCTTCCCAGTAAGGAAAGGGACTGTCTGACATTTCCATATCAACTACCTCTTGAAAGTAATCCTCCACCATCCTTTGCATGTTTATACTCGTATTGGATGGAGTTATGGGCAAAAAAACACATTTTTTAGAAAAATCCTTCAAACCAGCCCAGATGTTAAATTGTTCTGGTCTGCCCCCTGCGTCTTCCCTGCTTCTTTTTGGGAAATTAAATTTTTTACGAGCAGCAGCAGCTTGAGAAAGTGAAGGAGGACACGTCGTCAAGCCGAGGCCCAGTTCAGCGGCCAACTTGCTGAGCAATAGCTCCTTGCAAAAGTTCACATCTCGCTCATTTACAAGTAAAGACTCAATGTAGGTTTAAAACCTTGGATCAAGCATAGTGGCCAAAACGTACCGATCCGAGTTCAAGATCTTAATAACTCGAGGATCATTGTGAAGCGTATTAAGTACTTGATCGACAAGGCCAACATACTTTGCTGAATTGCTTGCTTTCAGCTCCTCCTTCATTTTCTCAAGCTGCTTTTCCAATAGTCTAATTAAAGGAATGACTTGGCTCAAACTAGCAGAGTCTACACTCACCTCACACGTCACAACTTCAAATGGTTTCAGCACCTTGCACAGCACTGAAAGGATTCCCCACTGTGCAAGAGTGAAATACATCCCCCCTCCTTTCCCAATGTCATGGCTTGTGCACTATGCTTGGATGGCTTTGCGCTGTTCCTCCATCCTCTGAAGCATGTACAGGGTGGAATTCCACCTAGTTACCACCTCTTGCTTAAGTTGGTAGCAGGGCAAGTTAAACTGCTCCTGGAGCTGCTGTAATCTCCTACATGCTGTGGCTGAATGCCTGATATGGCCTGAAATTTTACGGGCCACCGAAAGCATCTCCTGCACCTCACGGTTATTTCGTAGGAAGCTCTGCATCACCAAGTTGATGGTGTGAGCAAAACAGGGAATGTGTTGGAAATCACCCAGCTGTAATGCTCGTACTATATTGTTGGCGTTATCAGAAATGACATACCCTGGGGAGAGTCCGAGTGGTATAAGCCATGCATCAATCAAATCTCTCAGTTTGCGTAACAAATTGTCAGCTGTATGCCTGTTAGTGAAGCCGGTGATACAAAGAGTGGCCTGCCTGTGACAAATGTAATGTAGTGGTGTACTTGCTGCTGCTGTTCCTGCTGGTGAAGGTGAATGACCAACCCAGTGGGCTGTCACAGTCATATAGTCTTTGGTTTGGCCACTTACACTTGTCCACATATCTGTGGTTAAGTGTACAGTGGGCAGAATGGCATTTTTCAGCGCAATCTCTACATTTTTACACACTTTTTGGTATAGTTGTGGAATTGCTTTACGGGAGAAATGGTGTCGCGATGGAATTCTGTAACGCGGACACAAAACCTCAATTAAATGTGAAAAACCAGCTGCGTTTATTGTGGAGATTGGATACAGATATCTAACACTAACATTGCAGCCATGGCGTCTGTGATTCGCTTGGCGACTGGGTGACTGCTGTCATATTTGCTTCCCCTCGCAAATGATTGTTTCACAGTTAATTGCTGAAATGTAGGACTGCTCATTTTCTTGACCTGCCTCTGGGATGACGATTCACCCCCAGCAGCAGCAACAGCAGCAGCAGTGGGACTAATGCTTTCTTCAGAGGAATCAATAATAGTGCAGGAGTCATCCAGCCTTAAGTGGGATGTCGTGCTAACTCCGAGCGCTACTGAGGATATTGATGAGGATGGTGTAATGGGTGTATTTTGTAGCCGTCGGGATGTCGGTGAGCGGAGGGTCTTAGCTGATGATGGAGTGCTTGTATTTTTTGGGGAAGAACTTTCAGCTTTTCCCAACACTTTGCCATGAACTCTCGTTAAATGGAGTAACATAGACAAGGTTCCAAGATGGTTAAGGTCCCTCCCTCGACTGACTGTGGCTTGACATACACTATAAATGGCTATACAATTGTTGTCTGGATTTGGGTAGAAATAATTCCACACATAAGAAGTGGATTTTTTTGTTTTATGCCCAGGCATGACAATGGCCTTTTTCTTGTCACGTGCCAGAACTGCTGCCACTGGTGCAGGACTTACACAAACAACCTCATCCTCATCAACATCCTCATTAGCGCCCTCGTCGCCTACACAAATCTCCCCCTCATCCTCTTCTAATTCCAAAGTGGCATCCTCAATTTATGTATCACCGGCTACACTCGGGCTATTAAGGCACACATCAGCAGAATGCTCACGATTAGACATCCCACTGTTGGATGCACTCTCCACAGGGATTGTTGTCATTTGTGAATCAGAGCAAACATTCTCCTCTAATGCCTTACTGTTATCTTGCAGCTCGGCTTTGACGCGTAACAGTAGTTGTGCACCAATTGTAGGCTGGGTAACTTTTTGGGATCTGCCACTAATAGTCAAAGGTGAAGGCCTCATTCTCTCTTTGCCACTGCGTGTGTAGAATGGCACGCTTGCAATTTTTTTTTTATCGTCACTTAACTTTTGCTCAGTTACACTTCTTTTTCGCTTCAATACAGTAAAAAAATTTTGGGTTTTTGTTTTTTGCACTAATTTGGAAACACTCTGTTGTTTGACATCGCCTTGGCCAGATGACGTACTGGGAACACTAACATCAGTACTGGTGACAGAACCTGGTTGCTCATTCTGATCATATGTGGACTGCTTTGAATCCATTCTGAGCGCAAAGCACTGGGGAGTGCTAAAAATTATTTGGTAGATACTGCTGACAGATATGACTTTTGACAGCCAGAAATATTTATGCACAATTATGGGGGACACCCCAAAAGCACCGAGGAGTGCTAAAAATTATTTGGTAGATACTGCTGACAGATATGACTTTTGACAGCCAGAAATATTTATGCACAATTATGGGGGACACCCCAAAAGCACTGGGGAGTGCCAAATATTAACAAAAAATAATAAACCTCTATCCTCCTCTCTTCTCTAGCGATTTTTGTTAGAGCAATTGCAAGAAGAATATTGGATTCTCTGTCCCTGCTCTAATCAGCCTGTGACTACATCCTGCTCTCTCCCTCTGTCAAATGGTGATGGATTGCTGTGGAGGCGTGTATTTATAGTGTTGAAGTATCGCGAGAACCGAGCCCCGAGATCCGACGACGTAACGATGACGTTCGAACTCGATTTGGATTCGGAACGGGCGGGAGAGTACCGAGCTGCTTAGCTCGGTACTCGGATACCCAAAGTTCGGGTGGGTTTGGTTCTCAGGGAACCGGACCCGCCCATCTCTAGTTATGAATGAACTTCAGTGTATCAATTAAGGCTAGTTTTTCCTGGGCGGTGGGCATAATTTTGCAGGTCCAATTTTCCTTGCTGAACAGGCTAAGGTTGAGCTCCTCTATGTCAGGGGGACCTAAATCTGCAGTTTCTCCTGTTATAGTATGACCAGTTCAGTGTTTCTTAGCCTGGTGCTGATTGC
This sequence comes from Mixophyes fleayi, assembly GCF_038048845.1. Classification (NCBI taxonomy): domain Eukaryota; kingdom Metazoa; phylum Chordata; class Amphibia; order Anura; family Limnodynastidae; genus Mixophyes; species Mixophyes fleayi. The sequence continues at coordinate 143,131,852 of NC_134406.1, read as the reverse complement.
GGCTTTAGAGAGGGGCCCAAAAAGCCACAATTAGCTGGAACCAGATACGCCTATAAGAGATAATAAATTAATATTTTTTAAGAAGGGAGGGCTTTTTAAAATACATAATTTTTATATTTTAAAAATAAAAACACTAGGATGCTGATGTATCTAGTATGCCATCACTTCAAAATATGCTTGACATATAGCTTGATATGCTTGTCACTTGAATACCCACTACAGTTGTCTACTACCCTTTGTTTGATCACAATGTTTCTTGTTTTCCTTCCATTGTTAGTCCATAGTGTCTTTTGTGCCTGATTTTCTTTCTCTTGAATGTAAATCCTGCACTCGCAAGACATAAAGAAATTCCAAAGTACAAAGTCTCATGATAATGTCCCATAATTATGTCACAGTGCAGTTCTCCCACAAGGTTTCATATTTCCACTACAATTAACTTTGAAGAGGCAGATCCTACAGTTTTCAGTAATGATGTTGTGGAACTACAAGTGATTTGGTTTGGATCCTAAGTCCAGAAGGAATGTCAGGGTCACTCTGCAAATGCAACAGCTGGAATCAATATTTTTCACAATACACATGTTTTGCCAGGTATAAGTTTTTTATTGCTACTGTGGAGGATGGCCAAGTTGAATAATAAAAATGGACACTTTAAACACCCTCTTTCGCCTGCATATAATTGGCAAATGTACGTATATAGTATAGTAACACTGTTGCGTATAAACTGTATGTAACATTGCTATGTCTGTACCTATGAGGGTATTCCTGTAAATTCTTATGTGGCCATAGTAAAATGTGAAAAAAATGTCAAATTTAACAGTTAGCTGCATTGATCTTGCGTCGACAGAGCGGGTAGATTTAAACTTAATTATATGGTTCACCATGTTTATTTAAATGTTTGTGGAAATCATATCTAATGTTACTTAATATTCAGCCAGTCGGAGAGAATGGAGCACAATGTTCAATCGCTGGGATATAATGCAGTTTTGTTGGTTGAGAGGCAATTTTATAATGTTCTCATTAGACCTATTATTTGGAAGAGAATGGGATAAACATAGGACTATTCCAGTCCAGATATTGGTGCACCAGACCTTCACTTTAGGAAAGATCACTATGGTAGGAGTATAAAGATGAGATTCAAAAACACCCTGAGGGTGTGCTACTTTGGGAGGAGGCTGAGCATGAATCCAGGTTTCGTCAGTCCTAGATTTCCATCGTCAGTTTAGCCGGCCGTGTATCCCAAACCGTGAGAAACAGAGATACTACTTCGCTACTATAGAGAACTAGAAACTCGGCTTCTACCGTTTGCATGCTTGGTTGTCAACATCAGTTGTTACATTCTGCTATATACTTCACTAAATCTGTGAAACTGTGACACAGATATTCACCTATTACCGATTCTTTTGGGTAATCAATTGGCTGTTTATTGTTAATCTGCAGTGGAAAGTTTAAATTAAACCCTTTATTATCTCATCCCTTTGGTGTTGTGCCTGAGTGATTAAGTAACCCACTGGTACCAAGCCTGGTATCTTCACCTTTCTCTATCCAAGTGGATTTTATATGTTTTGGGGAGAATGACATGCCTTTCTTTTCGTACCATAGTCAATTTAATATAATTTTTAATTATTTATTACTTTAAATATGTATTGCCACTTTGTGGTGAAACAGGCAAAAATGTAAAATAATGCATTCTTCCATAAGTCCTACCTTAGATACAAAACAATAACTCGCAGCACAAAATAAACCCCTAACGTATAATGTCATTGCCATTAAAGCCTAGGTTTCAGCATATAAACATATGCTATAACACTAGGGACACTGTGGGATAGATGATCTCGGTCTTACAAGACACAAACTCTTCCCTTTCTGCAGTACTCTCCTGGTAGCATGTCACCAATAATGCATGACACATAGAAATCACTGTGCCCATGAGCTCAGGAAGTTATTTGATGTCCAGAAAGATACCACCTGTATGTAAGCTTGATGCCTTGTGGGTCATTAAAAGATCTTTGCTACCAATGGCTATAACTAACAACTCTTTGTATGGATGCCTGCCACCAAAGGATGACAATGATGGACTTTTAAGGCCATGTACCCATTGGCATTTTTTAATGCTAGTAAAATGGATCTGGTGTTTTTTTAACGTTAGTAATACGAATTTGAAGCACAAATGCATGTTTGATATACATTTTTACTAGCATTAATAGGCTGTGTTTTGAAAATGCTACCACAACAGAGCTCAAAATAAGCAAAACGCCATTGGGTATGGTAACACTAGAAAACCTTTGTTTAAATGCATTTTACAAATATTAAAAGCACAATTAAAGTAAATTTAAAAAACATCAGTTGCTAGGGGTAAATTTATCGAGCTGCAGGTTTGAAAAAGTGGAGATGTTGCCTATAGCAACCAATCAGATTCTGGGTAGCATTTATTTAGTACATTCTACAAAATGACAGCTAGAATCTGACTGGTTGCTCAAACCTGCAGCTTGATAAATGTACCCCTTAGTGTGGGACAGCAATCAGTGTAAATCCGATGGTGTCAGTACTGATATGTTAAAATAAAGTGTGAAAAGCAATATACCACCTGTTTGAGTGCAGCAATAACATATGTATTTACAATTTAAATAATAATGAATCTAGAGCCTTTTCCTTAACTTAGAAGGGTGTAAAAGCTATTTACATTGAGGAGAAATCTGCATTTTGTTCAAAAGTAAAAATATATAGAAGTAACATTATTTATGCAATGTTATATAAATATATTTAATAAACAACTTTGAAGAGAATTCATGCAAATAATTGATAATCTTATGCATTTGCAAAGTCATCTATTATTTCATGTTATGCATCATGTTAGAATGATGGGAATTCCCCATAGGGAAGAGCTAAAATGAACTGTAAATTTAATTTAATCTTACATCTGCTGTCATTCCATAAATATGATCTCATGGGCACTGCAGCTATGCAGGGCGCAAATGTGTTCTGACACCCTTTTAAAATACAGAATCAGCTTTTCTGCATAGTACATTATCTGTAACTAAAAATAGAGAAAAGCCAAATAAATTTGGATTAAAATGACGCACAACACTTGCCACTGCTTGATTGACAACTGCTTACTACTGTATTATAATTATACATACAGCAGAGTAGACAACCTCACAAAGAACTTATTAGCAATAAGTACTGCCCATGCCTTAACTAGAAAAGATGATTGATTTTAATGCATACCAATAAATGTATATTTTACTATCAATTTTTGGGGGGGCCTTAGAATACCCTCTATTAGAATATCTTTTTTCTTGCAATCTAAAAATATTAGGTATAATCCACACCTATAGTAATACAGTATGTGTATGCCTAAGGTTACCCTCAGCACTATACTCCAAGTTGCATCACAAGTCTAAAGGAAACAAGCTCAAATTGTATAATTTGGCTGCAAGCCAGCCAGAATACCACAGTGGATGCACCTCTTCCCTTTTCTGCTAGGACAGGTGACCTACTGGGCCTGATTCATAGTGTAACACAAGTGTAAGAAAAACTTGCAATTGAAAAGGTTACACGCAAGTGTATGCAAATGTATACCGTATTAAGAGTTGTAGATGCATCCAATAATACTGTCCTCAAATTTAAGTGTAGGTACCCCAGTCTAATTACAGCCACTGGTACCTGTTCACTCGGTGCTGCAGGTCATCACACCACCTATTCTCTCCATGCCTGGACAACAGGCATCAGCTTCAGATGCACCAGCACATAATTATAGCTGCTTCCTTAGCAAATTAGCATGGTCCCTGATAGGGGCAAAAAGAGCTTGCAGTTACAGGATTGTGGGGACTTGCAGCTGTGTAAAGGCAATGAGCTCTGGGAGGCTTTTGCAGATCCAGTTCTGGATGCTGCTTGGGAGTTTCCTCTGCCAGCTACCTCCTCTAGGGTCCTCTACGCCACTAACAGATGATCTTCATTCCAGCTCATTATCAGCTTTATTAACTCCTTTGTTGTTGCCATTGGGGGTAGCTCAAGACTTTTTTCCTGGCAATGAAATGTAATCTCTGTTTTGGATATCCTGCCATAGTTGGAGATCCTGTGTGTCTTCTGTGCTTCAGTTACTCATCTCCTGAGTAACTCTACAGAAGCTGTAGTCTTGAGACAGCCACCTGGATTTATCCCACTGCTGCCAACAAACTAAATCTGATGAATTTACTATACCGCCACAGTCCTCCATGCTTTGGGGTATTGCTGGTTTTCAGCAACTAGTCATCACTCACTATTCAGTTGTACAATGGAAATCTCATAAATATGTGTCTGCTACTCTTTACTGGTCACTCTGAATCCTTTATGACTAATTTCTGTGGATAAGGACTGCAGGTTAGCTGGGAATTTTTGAACGTTGGACAGCCAAGGGTGAATTAAAGTGTAAGCATCAAACTGTTGCTCACAGAAACATAACAGTGTAGCGACAACCATCATCACAGGTACAAACGGGATTTCAGTGTAATAGTGTTTATTGGCTCAAATAGCTTTTTTTAAAGAGCTGTCCCAAGTGAACACACATATACCACAAGAATGTAGCTGTTTACATGGGCTACCAGCTCTCCGTTTATTCTATTATGCAAGGTGTGGAAGTGGTTGGGAGGCTGACCCAGTGCTATCTGAACTGACAGAGACCAATGAGGAAACCACGCTCTAGTGAAAAACGTTTGGTATCACAATAACATTGTATTAGTGCATTTACTCTATCACCTTTATCATTTTTACTATTGAATATTTAATATCTTTATTGTTCTCAAATTCCCATAATCATGTATCAACTCATTGGTATTATTATTTTCTTGATACATTTCACATGTCCCCCTTATCACATGTTAATGAAATTGTGTGTGTATATTAGGGTATGTATGTTTGCATATATGTGTTTATGTGTATATCTACCTGTCCTGATGAGAGCATAAATCTGATATGCTGAAATAGAATATTGGATGTCAGGACCCAAAATAACTCTTGGCATGAATACCTAATTTAACCTGATCGTCAATTCAGATAAAGGTGTGACCAAATGAGCCCAGGAGCAGGTAATTGAGTTAAGCAAACCCTGTGTGAAGAGACCAGCTTTAGATATGCAGATCACAGACATCCATTGTATTTGATCATGTATTTCCCTAGCTATTTTACTTCCTTTCAATAGGTAGTGTAAACACAACCTAACTCCTGGGTGTAAATTGGAGAGCCATATGCCTAGAGGAGATCCTGGTAGACAGCATGTGAAAGCCTATACAGGTATATAGAAATGAGAACTTGAAAGGAAATTAATTCATTTTTCATATTTTGGGAAATCTGGATGCCACTCTGTACTGAGGGGCCAAAACCACACAAGGGTCTTGAAAGATAGATACCAACTACACAGGGATCAGCCATAGGCACATGTATTTCCGGATGAGATTGGATATTGTTGTAATTTCATTTTGTTTGGTATTTACACGTGCGGGAGATTATGACCGGTTTATTGAGGGGGGTGTTATTTCTCTGAGATATATCTGTGAAGAATTACCAACAGGTCAAAATTTAGGAATAGTTTGACCAAACCTGAGGTAACACCCAGGGGACATTTCCGCCCCCCACATTAGCATTCACGCTGCCCCTGTGAATGCCGTCCCATTTGAGTTTGCTTAAAAACCTGTGTCTGGAGGGACAAAGTGTCAGACTTTTTGGGAAATCAATTGACATTGATAAGCTGTCCATCTTCTTAGCCACATTTCCCTTGGCCAGAAATGCAATTCATGTAACTGCAAATCTGAATGTAATCCTTTTTATTTTAAACTGTTTTTGCTTGTTATGTCAAATTTATTATTTGTTTATTCATTATTTTTCTTTATATCTGAATGCCCTGTACCTTTTGTATATTAGATCTAAAATGTAATAAGTTGCGTCCTTGATACTCTAAAGAATCTATAGCCTGTGTAGAAGAGAGATTGCTTCTCCAGGTTACCCTGTGTGTGATTTGTTGATACATTTGATTAACAAGCTGTGTGTGCTTGTATTTACATTTGTGTAACAGTCTGGAGGTGTGAAGAGTTAACCCTGTGTGTGCTGGTGTAAGTCTTGCTAGTTTGTGGAACTAGAAGCCTGTGTGCCAGTGTGCCAGTGTGAGCCAGTATATTGGGGTCCTATTGCCCGTACCCAATAGGTGGTGGCTGATCCTTGAAGTGTCTGGGGGGTGTGAGAGCGCTGTGTTTGGGGGCGATTCCGTAGGTCTAGGACCTGTGTGATAGGTGAGGGAGACTGCGGGCTGAAATCGTGTGTGACCTCAGACAGCAAACACCCCAAGGTCACGGCAGCTGGGAGCTCGTTCGTGACACTACCCATCAATTTATCTACCTATCTGTCTACCTATCTACCTGTCATTATATGCAGATATATATATATATATATATATATATATATATATATATATATATATATATATATATATATATGTGTGTGTGTGTATATGTGTGTGTGTGTGTGTGTGTATATATGTGTGTGTGTGTATATATATATATATATATATATATGTGTGTGTGTGTGTGTATATATATATATATATATATATATATATATATATATATATATATATAATATGCATTCCCATACCTTTGGCGTGTTTCCCGACTATTCCTGCTCGCAAGTGACCCCCTAACCTTGGATTTCGTTTGACCATCCGCTGCCATCTTCACTGCCTCCTATAAGCTTTTGAATATTATTGCTTATCCTGTTTTATATGTTGTCATTTAATAAATTGTCAACTTTTAAGTACCTGGTACTTTGCGCTCCTCCTTTTGTGGTTAGATTCACTGCCTCCTGGCCTGCCGCTACGGTTTAGTCTCACAAACTCACACTACATCTGGAGAAAAGTCCTGGGGGCATCTGAGTACCGGTGAGCGTATAAAGCTCTATGGGAAAGGTGGCTGCTAAAGGTGAAGACCTCCGCCAACTAGTTCTGTGAGTTTTTTTACTGATTGTCAGCATAACATTATAACCAGCCATAAACTTCTGGAGTATTCGCTTCCATGGAAGAAAGCGGGGCGAACCTTTTTTCCAGCCCAAGTTCTGGCAGGTCCGATCCAGTCCATCTCACAAGTGGTCCAGAACCTTGTTCAACGTTTGTCTGCTCAGGAAGAGGCCACCAGAGCCGCGCAAGTCCAGCAATACCCGTCAGCTCCCGCCGTGGAGCCAAAGCTGAATTTAGTGGACCGATTCTCTGGGGACAGAAGCCTGTTCCGTAACTTTAAGGAGAGTTGTAAACTTTACTTCCGTCTTCGTCCCTGCTCCTCCGGCTCTGAACAACAGGGTGGGTATAGTGATTTCGCTACTTCGGGGAGCTAGGGGCCTGTCGACTCTCTCAGGAAGAGAGAACTAGGAGACGCACCTTAGGCCTCTGCCTATATTGTGGAACCAAAGGTCACCTTCTGCGTTCCTGTCTCAACAAGTCGGGAAAAGATAAGGCCTAGAGAATGTGGAAGAAACTCATCTAGGTCTGCAGTTCATCTCTTCCAAAAATGCATTACTAGTTCCCGCTCACATTTCCTGTGGATCACATTCCTCTGTCATCTCAGCGTTCATTGATAGTGGTGGCGCAGGGAACTTTTTGGATATCAGTTTTGCCAAGTCCATTGGAATACCTTTCATGAAAATGAATTCTGCTATCACTCTCTGTGGTTTGGATGGGGTCCCTTACCCGGAGGCAGGATTTCCTTCACTACTCCATCATTACAACTCACAGTTGGGTCTCTTCATTATGAAACCCTGTCTCTCCTCCTCATTGATTGCCCTTTCGTTCCGCTAATTCTGGGTCATCCTTGGCTCCACCTCCATAACCCGGTAATCGACTGGAATCTTGGAAAAATTATTCGCTGGAGTACCCACTGTTCTCAAAATTGTTTGGCCGTGTCTCTTCGGCTTCTGCAGCCGGTACCGGAACAACTGCCTTCTGCTTATCGTGAAATCCAGGACGTGTTTTCCAAGAAGGCGGCTGATTCGTTACCTCCACACAGAGACTTTGATTGTGCCATTGATCTACTTCCAGGATCCAAATTGCCCAAAGGAAGGTTATACTCGCTTTGTGGTCCTGAGACTAAGGCAATGCAAGATTATGTGGAGGAAAATTTGCAGAAAGGGTTAATCAGACCTTCTAAGTCTCCAGTAGGAGCGGGGTGTTTTTTCGTGTCCTATAAGGACGATAGTCTATGCCCGTGTATCGACTTTCGTGGTCTGAACAAAATCACCATCAAAAACACATATCCGCTCCCGCTCATCTCTGTCCTGTTTGACCAGCTGAGGGATGCTACCATATACACCAAGATTGATCTTCGTGACGCCTACAATCTCATATGCATTAGGGAGGGCTATAAGTGGAAGACGGCCTTTAACACTCAATCTGGCCATTATGAGTACTTGGTCATGCCCTTCGGCCTGTGTAATGCGCCTGCAGTCTTCCAGGATCTCATCAACGAGGTTCTCCGAGATTTCCTGGGCCACTTTGTGGTAGTATATCTGGATGACATTCTGATATATTCTTAGTCTCTCCCTCAACATCGTAATCATGTCAAACAAGTTCTGCTAAAACTCAGGGAGCATCATCTTTTCGCCAAACTGGAAAAGTGCGAATTCGATGTCCAAAGAGTGTCTTACCTCGGATACATAATCTCCCCCGATGGATTTTCTATGGATCCTAGTAAAGTCCAAGCCATCCTGGAGTGGGTATGTCCCACGAATTTGAAAGCAATCCAAAGATTTCTGGGCTTCGCGAATTACTATAGGAGATTCATTCAGGCCTTTTTTGATTTAGTGGCTCCCATCACTGCTCTTACCCACAAAGGGGCGGATCCCAGTAATTGGTCATTGGAGGCCATTGCATCATTCGAAGTCCTTAAGAATGCATTCACTACTGCTCCGATCCTCAAGCATCCTAACCCGCAGTTGCCATTCATTCTGGAGGTGGATGCCTCTGAGGTAGGCGCTGGTGCTCTTCTATCCCAAAGGGACCCCGGTTATCAAAAAGTGCATCCATGTGCCTTCTTTTCACGTAATTTTTCTGTAGCCAAAGTCAAATACGATGTGGGCAATCGGGAACTTCTTGCGATCAAGTGGGCTTTCGAGGAGTGGCGTCACTGGCTTGAGGGAGCAGTTCATACAATTTCAAGACTTCGGAAACACTGTGCGTCAATTTCAGAAGATAGCCCCTTCTGAAACACCTGCGGGTCGCCTTTTTGTTCCGGTGCATCTACGTAGAGCTGTCCTTTCTGAGGCCCATGAGAACAAATCGGCTGGGCATCCGGGTATCTCCAAAAATCCTTGCAAATTCTGTATAGTGGCCTTCCCTGTCCTCGAATGTTGAGAGCTTTGTTCGGACCTGTGAAGATTGCGAAAAAAGCAAAACCTCCAGGATCTCCCCTTCAGGTCCATTTATGCCTTTGTCTACGCCTACGAAACCCTGGACACATCTGTCAATGGATTTTATTTTGGATCTGCCATATTCTTCAGGAAGCAACACTATTTGGGCGATATTGGACCGTTTCAGTAAAATGTCCCATTTTGTTCTACTGACCAAGCTCCCTAGTGCTCAAAATCTGGCTGTGCTATTTGTACAGCATGTCTTTCGTCTTTATGGCCTACCCATCGATATAGTTTCAGACCGGGGCTCCCAATTTGTTGCTCAGTTCTGGAGGTCCTTCTGTAGCCTTCTTGGGATAAACATCAGTCTCTCCTCAGCCTATCATCCTCAATCCAATGGGCAGACTGAAAGAGTCAACCAGTCGTTGGAACAATTTCTACGTTTTTACACCACAGAGTTTCAAGACAATTGGTCATCATTGCTTCCGTGGGCGGAGTTTGCATATAATAACGCATCTCATTCCTCCACCCAAACCTCTCCTTTTTTCTGTAATTTTGGTTTCTACCCAAGATCCAATTCCTTGTCCCTGCTCAACTGTTCTAGCCATCCGGAGATCCGTTCCACGGCTTCATACCTCAAATCTGTTTGGAAAAAAGTTCACACTGCACTAGTACGGGCCTCTTTCCAGTCTAAAAAATTTGCAGACCGTCATCGGAAGGACTGTTCATTTAAGGTGGGGCAAAAAGTCTGGTTATCCACCCGCAATATTAAGCTCAAACAGCCCTGCAAAAAACTGGGCCCTAGATTTATTGGCCCATTCCTGATCATCAAACAAGTCAATCCTGTCGCCTTCAGGCTTAAGCTTCCTCGTTCACTTATAATGCCACTCACTTATAATGCCGAACACCTTCCACTGTTCTCTCCTGAAGCCTGCTATTCCTGTACGCAAGTCTAGGCTCCGTTACTTACGGAAACCTCAGTCTGTCAACTCTGAAGGTCATCTGGAATTCATGGTGGAGAAGATTCTGGACTCTAAAAAAGTCCAGGGCAAATCCATTTCCTAGTTCAGTGGAAAGATCGTGGCCTGGAGGAACGATCCTGGATTCCGTGGAGACATTTGCACGCCCGCAAACTCATTAAATAATTTTTCAAGCAATTCCCTGGAAAACCTGGATGTCGAGGTTCCTTGACCCTTCCTCAAGGGGGGAAGGAAACTGTTACGAGCTGCAGCGGTGCCCAGCCGCCGCGACTCTCTCACAGGTGTCCCGGTAACGTAGAACAGCCGGGCACATGCGCAACTAAAGAAACTAGCCTGTGGGCTAATTAGGAATCAATTTTTTAATTCGGCATAGGCTGAGGGCAATTTCAGAGCTAGGCTCTGATTGGTCACATTTAGTATTTAAGGCAGGGAGGGCTTAGCCTCCATGCCGGTTATAGCTTCCAGATTTCTGCTTGCTACCTGCTCCTGTGCTGTTAATGTAAAACCTTTTGGATTTTCTTTGCCGTGTATGACCCCTGCCTGTACCTTGGATTTGCCTCTTTGCCTGTGACCCTGACTCATCTTGCCTGTGCCTTGGACCCCGCTAGATTGCTTGTGACCCTGACCTTTGGCGTGTTTCCCGACTTCCTGCTCACAAGTGACCCCTGACCTTGGATTTCGTTTGACTATCCGCTGCCATCTTCGTTGCCTCCTGGCCTGCCGCTACGGTTTAGTCTCACAAACTCCCACTACATCTGGAGATAAATCCTGGGGGCATCTGAGTACCGGTGAGCGCATAAAGCTCTATGGGAAAGGCGGCTGCTAAAGGTGAAGACCTCCGCCAACTAGTTCTGTGAGTTTGTGTACTGACTGTCAGCGTAACAAACTTATAGCATTAACATTAATTTAAAGTCACTTGCAGTCTATTTTCTAATGATCTCTTTACAACTGTCAAAATTTTAACCAATTTTAGCCAAAGGCTACAGCGAGCTAGCTGACTAAAATTAGTGACAGAGCAACAGCATAAATACATGACCGTTTAATAAAATGATTCAGTCCCTATGAAACATAGTGGCACATCATGGTGTGAAATTCCACCTTGTTACTACCGCTTGCTGCTCAGAGTCAAAGAACACACTGTTTATTGGTCGCCTAGTAAAGATGTCACTGATGCTGCCACTCACACAATTGCTTTCAGATTTAAACACTTTAGATTTTTAAAGCAAGAAATCTATTTGTGTACTATGCCGTTCAGAGTCATACAGCGCCTTGCTTTTTCTCCACTAAACAGTTTAGATATCTGTACTATAGACACTATAATATACTATTACAACAACCAGTAGCCACTCCTTCTCTACTCTTCACTCTCTCACACCCAATTGTTCAGCACACAATTCTAGCAGACAGATCTCTAAATAAACTGCAGAAAAATCACAGCTAATGCAATATACATTGCCTCTTTCACCCTATCCAACCCTCTGCAGGCAATTTTCTGAGCACAAAATTGCAAACTTTCTACCCACATTCTATCACTTCTAAAATAGCACCTGAGATCAGGGGGAAGGCTATATATAGAAAATATCAATCCAAAACTCCCAAGATCAACATTTTACCAGAAATTATATTTTGGCTCAATTTCAAATCCCAATTTGGCGGGAGTCATGACTCTGTTCGACACAGTACCCCAAAATTCAGATCCGACGGATTTCTCTGAATCCGAATCACTCATCTCTAGTAAATATACAGTACTACATAAGAATTTTTCATTAAAGCAATGTATGTGTCACCAATAGCCCCCTCTGGCTACTCTCTGATATAATATTTTGTCCTATCTTCACACAGTTAAACAATATATCAATTCTATTATATCAGGAAATCTCTCCTGTCTATCTTTACCAGTCACAAACTGGACTTTTAACATAGAGGTGGGCAGAAGCACCAGGTAAACACACACCAGGCCCTCTGACTTCACATTTTACACTGTAGTAGCTCAATTTATCAATGGATTCATTTGCTATAGCATATTTATACTGCAGTTATGATTAGGCCTTATTCCTCACAATTATGTTATTGGGAAACCCTTTAACTGTAATTCCTCTCTGTTCCCTTCAATGTCCCACATATTACTAGCTTTCTATAACCATATCAACAACATGGAAACAAAATAGGCCATGTGCGCAATGTGCCCAAAACACAACCTTTTTGGGCAAAAGCGTGCCCTTCCTGGCTCCCTCCTGACAGTCAAAATTCTGGACTTGTTAGGAAGATCTGGACTGATAGCAAGCAGGCCCGGTGCTACCATTAGGCAGCATTAGGCAACTGCCTAGAGTGCCGGACTCTGTCGGGCGCCACTGGTGTCTGGCACTACTCTGTCATGCTGTGCGGTGACAGTTGGGCTTAACTGCTACAGCCCATGCACAGGTTCAAATCAAAGGGGTGTGATGGGACGCCAGTGCGTCCCATTGCACACTGGCGATAGGACGCACTGTTCCATCTCTCAGCTCCATTCACCCTCCTCCCCCCTCACTGCCTGTCGGACGTGACGTCATCACGTCCCGAGAGTGTCAGTGAAAGCGTGGCATAGAGGAGCAGCTGCTGAAGAAGAGATGTCAGGTAAGTAAAGAATACTAGGGGGAGGGGCAGTGTGAAGGAGAGGGGACAGTATGAAGCGGTTGGGGGCAGTGTGAAGGAGAGGGGACAGTGTGATGCAGGGGGAGGGAGCAGTGTGATACAAGGGGGGGCAGTGTGAAGCAGAAAGGGGGTTAGTATGAAGCAAGGGGGTGAAGTGTGATGCAAGGGGGGGTGAAGTGTGAAGCAAGGGGGGGTGAAGTGTGAAACAGGTGGGGGAGAAGTGTGAAGCAGAAGGGGGGCATTGTGATGCAAGGGGGGCAGTGTGAAGCAGGAAGGGGAACAGTGATGGAGGGGTGACAGTAGTGTGATGCAGTGAGGGCAGTAGTTTGATGCAAGGGGGCAACAGTGATGAAGGGGGGGCAATGTGCTGGATGGGGGACACTGTGAAGCAAGGGGGGCAGTAGTGTGATGCAAGGGGGGAAGTAGTGTTATGCAGGGTAGGCAGGCTGCTGACTGGTGGACATTTTGAAGCAAGGGGGAGGACATTGAGATGCATGGGGACAGTGTGCTGGATATGGGACATTGTGATGCAAAGGGCGGCAGTAGTGTGATGCACAGGACATCGAAGTGTGATGCTCGGGACATGTGTGTGATAAAGGGACATCTATTTGGATTACTTGTCATTCCATTTGTACCAATAAAGGAAAGAAGATGCCCATTACTTTTAACAAGTGCATAATACATAGGCTTGTTGTGTCAAGTTTTTTGTTCCGATATCTAACATCTGGATACCTCCCCTCTAGAAATCCTGTGTTTGACCCTGGGCAGCAGTAGAGTCTAGACAGCATTCTGCATCAAATTCACTGCATCTGGACTGCGGGAGGAGGTAAGGCTTATTTTCTTTTTTACAAAAGTCAACTATATTGTGGTCTTGGAAATGTGTATTTGATGTGTGCAGGGGGAAGGGACGGTTGAAATTTTGCCTAGGGCACGGAGAGAACTTGCATCGGCCCTGATAGCAAGTATGATATTCATAGACTTGCAAAAAAAAATGTCTGTCACCTTTAGGCACCATATTTCTAAAGTGGTTTATTACCATGGTTTATCTCAAAATGTTACTTTCAGTAATCAATTCTTTATATTTAAAATTTAAAATTATTGCAGCGTAACATAACATACCAAATATTACTTCTATTTCTGGGTGGGGTACGTAAGATCGGTGTTGACTGCACCGACACCACTTACCACGACGTGTGTAGTCCGGCTGCCTGGTTCCACGATGAGGATACATCATGACTGTTGTATCCTGACGACTTCAAGCAATCCAGAACACTGAAGACGGCTGCACTAGATGACGTCACTGAGCTCGCCGACGCTGTTACCGCTGCTTTTAAGGGGGTAATGTAACGATGGGGCCTTGTACTATGTACTTTAAATTTTTTCCCCGATTTTCATGCAACCAGCAGTAGTCTGCCAGCACTAGGGTTAATAATGAATAGAGGAGGGACCCCAACTTACTTAATCACAGCTTCATACCTTTGAGACTTGTATAGCTAGAGGGCAAACAGTTGGGAGTTTGATATCTATCAATTTTGGAAATAGCGATTTTGACAAAAGCACAACTCTGGCAATTTTACATGAAATCTCAGCTTCACACAGCTGCGAGTTTCAACTATCCTGAGAAAATCGCTGGATTAGCAAAATCGGACCTTGATACATTTACCCCCTGGGGGTAAATGTGTCAAGCTGAGAGTTTTCGGGCGAGTTTGAAAAGTGGAGATGTTGCCTATAGCAACTAATTAGATTCTAGCTCTCATTTTGTAGGATGTACTAAATAAATGATAGCTATATTCTAATTGGTTTTTCAAAACCGCTGGAAAACTCTCAGCTTGATACATTTACCCCCTGGTCTGTATAAAGTAGAGATAGGCGGGTCCGGTTCCCCGAGAACCGAACCCACCCGAACTTTGGCTATCCGAGTACCGAGCTGAGGAGCTCGGTACTCCCCCGCCCGCTCCGAATCGAAATCGAGGCCGACCGTCGTCGTCGGATCTCGGGTCTCGGTTCTCGCGATACTTGAAGATTATAAATATACGCCTCCACAGCAATCCATCGCCATTTGACAGAGGGAGAGAGCAGGGTGTAGTCACAGACTGATTAGAGCAGGGACAGAGAATGCAATATTCTTCTTGCAATTGCTCTAACAAAACTCGCTAGAGAAGAGAGGAGGATAGAGGTTTATAATATTGTTTTAATATTTGGCACTCCCCACTGCTTTTGGGGTGTCCCCCATAATTGTGCATAAATATTTCTGGCTGTCAAAAGTCATATCTGTCGGCAGCATCTTACCAAATAATTTTTAGCACTCCTCAGTGCTTTTGGGGTGCCCCCCCTAATTGTGCATAAATATTTCTGGCTGTCAAAAGTCATATTTGTCAGCAGTATCTACCAAATCATTTTTACTTCTTCAAGTGCTTTGCGCTCAGAATGGATTCAAAGCAGTCCACATATGATCAGAATGAGCAACCAGGTTCTGTCACCAGTCCAGGGGGTAAATGTATGAACCTCCGGATTCTTCAACTCCGGCGAGTTCAGCGTCTTCAGCGCTTAAATTTAAAGCGGCGCTGCCTTCTAAAGGGAGACTTCCCTTTAAATTTAAGCGCTGAAGACGCTGAACTCGCTGGAGTTGAAGAATCCGGAGGTTCATACATTTACCCCCTGATGTTAGTGTTCCCAGTACGTCATCTGGCCAAGGCGATGTCAAACAACAGAGTGTTTCCAAATCAGTGCAAAAAACAAAAACCCCCCAAAAATTTACTGTGTTGAAGCGAAAACGAAGTGTTACTGAGCAAAAGTTAAGTGCTGATAAAAAAAAAATTGCAAACATGCCATTCTACA